>NC_090293.1:51082848-51399098 GCF_037392515.1 Haliotis asinina | reverse complement strand
GCGTATCTGGAGTTCGACACATGTAATGCGACTTACCTTTTAGGCAACAGAAATCAAACAAAGTAGATATTGTATGCTAAGTTCATATCACAAACACACACACACACACACACACACACACACACACACACTCACAATGAAACGTGTAGGTTTTTATAAAACAAACTATAGGTTTTTTTTCGATGTTCGAGACAAATGAGAGTTCGACACATCCGGATAGATATAGAGGTGCATATCAGTGCTACACGTATTCATTTTCGGATATTGGATATATATGAGGATTCGACACATCCGATTTGGAGACCACGAGGCCCTTTTTTACATTTAACGCCTCGAACAGTTTGCTGATGGTGATTGGCATTTTACGGCAAGTATGTTCAACCATCCAGATGTGTAAGAACGTTTTCAAAGTCGATAATTTGGTCACACGTGTTTGAGAAACAATAATGTGTTTGTACATATTACAAGGATATCCACGTACATGTGTACTGCGCTGTTTAAAAATCATCTCCATGTTGCGATACACACATATACATAGTAGTTATTACAAAGCTATGTATTTATATCTCATAAGTGGAACGATTTCACACATGACTGACTAAAGGGGTTTACCTTTCGAACAATATATTCGGGTCAAACAGGTCGTGGGAAGTTATTGAGGAAATGTGTTTGACAGCTTTTTAATGCGGTTAAGGCTTCGAAAGCTGTCAAAGTGTTAAAGCGTAAAGGTATCAACTTTCATTGATGGCAAGACCAGTTTAGAGATGAATAAACCACGAATGTCTCACCGAGCGTAAGCGAGTTAAAGAAAGAGATCGCCGCTCTGTGTGTACATCCTGGTAACAACTGGAGTGAATTTATCTATGAAATTATTTAACAATTTGTCTGTATAACTGCAAGGTAGGTTTGTGACAGAATAACAACCATTCTTCGTGTGTTTTCAGCGACATAAAATGTAACAAATGTACGAATAAATGTCCCGAACTAGCAAGAGTCGAATATACGGGCGTCTCGTACTGAAGTTTCTAGTCCGAACATTTTGGTCATCCTTGTCAACTATTTGAGTGAGTGATTATATTGGTTTTATGTACCTTAAAAGATATTTCTACAGTATCGATGCAACTCTGACCATTTACGTTGAGACCTCATTTTGTTAAAGGTAGAAAAGACCTGCTTTTAGTAATGACAATGATTTTAAGATTGGGCAACAAGGAGCTCCAGAAACGATATTGCTTCTTATGTACATCTAACTCTATGCTTTGACTGTGGCAAAAGCTTGCTATTATACCCCGATCGATGTATCGGTGTATACTCCTCCTCTCACTTTCAACGCCCTGGGGAGTAAACAACGTAAACTACCAATAAGGCGCGGTAATGTTACTAGTCAGATACATATTCTACCGGGGACCCATTTACTGCTGGAGACATATTTCGGACAGTATGTCTGAGAGGCACCGGGTAAGCTTCGTGTGATTTGTGTTGGTGCTGGGTGCACATTTTCACTGTTAAGTTCTTTTTATGCGTCATCATTGAACTGAATATTTTTACAAATGCTGTCAAGTAAGTGACATCAGATACAGGTTCCGGTTGGTGTACGTAACGTTGTGAGCTGCATGAACTCGAACTGGGCAGGGTAGCCAAATCTTTATTGCATTTGGATGAATATGGACACCTGTTCATATAATGTTCAGTACGGTTTATATAAAAATAAAACTGTACTGTATTAGCCCATGTTGAAACAATGCTTGCATGCAACCTTATACAAAACTACGTAAAACACAAACATGCCTCATGTTAGTACGATCTTGTTTGTGTTCTAAACGAGAGAATCAATTTACCTTGAGCAGGGCACTCATTAGTCAAGCCACAGTTGTCTTCCCTTGACTGACTATTGTCTCCCTGACAATACCGACCATTGAATAGTGTAAAGGGGTTGTCACAGTTCCTGTATCTGTAGACTGTCTTCGTGGCTGTGGTGCCACACGACGCCGCGCACGTCGTTGAAGCAGTGTTCCACGCTCCCCAGGCACCCCACTGACCATCTCGATCTGGAACACATACAGAACCACTGACCATCTCGATCTGGAACATATAGAGAACCACTGACCATCTCGATCTGGAACACATACAGAACCACTGACCATCTCGATCTGGAACACATACAGAACCACTGACCATCTCGATCTGGAACACATACAAAACCACAGACTTCTCGATCTGGAACACACAGGGAACCACTGACCATCTCGATCTGGAACACATACAGAACCACTGACCATCTCGATCTGGAACACATACAGAACCACTGACCATCTCGATCTGGAACACATACAAAACCACATACTTCTCGATCTGGAACACATACAAAACCACATACTTCTCGATCTGGAACACATACAGAACCACTGCCCATCTCGATCTGGAACACATACAGAACCACTGACCATCTCGATCTGGAACACACACAAAACCACAGACGTCTCGATCTGGAATACACAGGGAACTACTGACCATCTCGATCTGGAACACATGCAGATCACCGACCATCTCAATCTTGAACACACAGAACCTTTGATCATATCGATCTGGAACACATACAGAACAAATGACCATCCTGATCTGAAACACATACAAATCAGTGACAATCTCCATTTGGAACACATACAAATCACTGACCATCTCGATTTGGAACACATACACAACAAATGACCATCCTGATCTAGAACACATACAAATCAGTGACAATCTCGATAGGGAACACATACATATCACTGACCATCTCGTTCTGGAACACATACAGAACAAATGACCATCTCGATCTAGAACACATGCACAACAAATGACCATCCTGATCTAGAACACATACAAATCAGTGACCATCTCCATCTGGAACACATACATTTCACTGACCATTTCGATTTGGAACACATACACAACAAATGACCATCCTGATCTAGAACACATACAAATCAGTGACCATCCTGATCTGGAACAACGTACAAATCAGTGACCATCTCGATTTGGAACACATACACATCACTGACATTTCGTTCTGGAACACATACAAATCACCGACCATCCCGATCTGGAAAACACACACACACACACACACACACACACACACACACACACACACACACACACACACACACACACACACACACACACATACACATATTATCAACTGACTTGACGGAGTTCGTACCATTGCGGTAAGCGAGTGAGTGAGTTTACAGCTATATCTCGGCGGTCTACAAATAAGTCTAAACAAGACAACCCAGTGAGCAACAGCATGAGCAACGGTCTGCACAATTGGGAATCGGAGTCTTGTGTCAAACAAGCCAGCGATCCTGACCACCAGATCCCGTCACTCACCTCTTCCGACAAGCATGGGTTACTGGAGATCAGTTCTACCACGGTCTACCTTCGCGGGTTTACTGTGGTATCTAAGAATAATCAGGTATATAAACTATGCTAAGTACACACACATCCACCGTTAAAATTAACTCTTGTTTTTGAAAGATTCTGAATGACAGCTAATGACCGTCCTTACGGTACCTTGACAAAAATCTCCTCCATGCCCTCCTGGGCAGACGCAGGTGCAGGTTAATGCGTTCAGGACGCCACCATTTTGACACACCTTCGTACAAACTGTAACATATTATTTATGACTAAATATAAGTACACAAACAGTGACAGTAGGCCCGTCTAATACTTATTTTAAATAAGTGTTCACTTTGGTGGCTAAAGTGCTTTAGTGGAAGATTGTTTGGGAAAGCAAGCCATAGCCTTTTGGTGGATATTAATCTGTTTGATTTAGTCTTTGGTGTCATTTACCGTGCAATCACGCAACACTTCTCGTCGGGCACAATAAACGTAACAATCTCAAAATTAAGTTTTGAAGATATCGTCATCGGATAATGTGTTGTTAAGACCATCAACCATTGATGAAGATCACACTGGATGTTATGTGACAATTTCTTACTCGGTCTTGTCAAGTGTCAGTACGAACTTGCAAAAGTATCAACTGAAAGGATACCGGTATTCTATGATTTTGGACATAGATTCGTACCTGGTGGACATTGGCTTAAGCCACAGTTCTCGTTTCGCGCTTCGCTGTTCACACCCGGGCAGTTTAGACCAGCGTTCAGAGGGAACGGGCTATCACACTGTCTGTACCTATATACCACCTTTGTCACCGTCGTTCCGCAGCTCTCTGCGCAGATGCCGGCAGCAGAGTTCCAGCTCCCCCACGCACCCCAGTTCCCATTCCGGTCTGAAACACGTGGATATATTAATAAGTGAGAGACCTTTGAAGATCAAGATTAGAATTGGTCTTCTGCAAATCATGCACGTTGTGAGCGGCGACTAATGGGATCGGGTGGTCAGACTCGCTGACACATGCCACCCCATTGCGTAGGTCTTTGCTCGTTGTATTGAATGCTTGACATGTTTTATAGATAACAACTACAGTTTATTCTTTATACGGTGTTTTAGAGCTAACGCTAGCTCCTTATTGGTCCGTCATCAGGACACCAATGAATGAGCAGGAAATAGCTGTAAAACGTCGTGGAAACAATTGATAGAAGTTCTTCGTAACTTCTAAATACATTCAGTGAGGTCAAGATGTTGATTTCGGGATTGTCCAGTCCAGTCTTGATTGTTTACAGTGAGACACCGTGACCTTGTTTCATACCAGCTGAAACATGCAACAGAAATGAAACACCGCGAAACACCTGGTCGAATGTTGAAATTCCAAAGGATTTTAAAATAGGAATCTGAATTCGTGTTGCGCGGATCCTGGCACGAATAGGGGATGTAAAGAAGTGAATCAAGTTTAGATGCTCTACAACACTTGGCAACCCGTTCCCTGTATTTACACAACAGTTCAATATTTCTGGTAATTATAATCATAATTCCATAGATGTATTTCACGCATCTCTCTTTTTCTTTGTAGTGATTTTGTTCACATCCACGGATCCAGTGAGATAACTGCTTCCATCATACCTTAGAAAATGTGCAAAACAATTGGTGAAAACATATCCTACTTTCACAGACGTCGCCCCAGTAGCCCGTCTGACAGCCACACGTACAGGAAAGAGCATTCAGAACGCCGCCATTCTGACACAGTTTCGTGCAGGCTGCAATGGAAATAACCTGTGTCAAAGAAAATGTGTTGTGGCGTATTGAATGATGATCGGCAAAAACATCGGAAATGTGTCAGACTGTAGTTTCTCCGAAGTTTCAACACTACACGTTCATGTAAAGGATTGTTATGCATAACATGAACGTGTGCGCTAATACGGGTGAATGAATCGTCTTGCTAATGATGTTCAGAATCAGAATAACAAAGTGCTGAGAGGATGTAAGCACAGCATATATACTGCTGACCTAGCAACAACACGTTGGTCCTGAGCATTAAGTACAAAGAACCCATTACAACGCATCAATGACGTTAAAAAAAACTCAAAAAACCAACTAAACCCCTCCCCCCCACACACACAAAAAAATAATAAAATAAAATAAATAAAATAAATAAAATAAATAAAATAAATAAAATAAATAAATAAATAAATAAATAAAAATTTTAAAAAAATAATAAATAATATCAAAAACCCAAATAAATATAAGAAACAACAAAACATTACATAAGATAATAAAAACGAGAAAGACAACCAGTTTTTCCACATATATGTTTCATTACAACAAGTAAGTATCTCAACATGCTGCTGTGTTCAGACAAACGATAGAAACCAGATTCCACCTAATACTAACCTTGCTGACATGGCCCTAGCTGGCAGTTCTCATTCCGCTCGTCCCTGTCAGATCCAGGACACGTCCTACCATTATTTACAGGAATGGGACTGTCACAGGATCTGTAACGGTAGACGACTTTAGTGGCAGTGGTGCCGCACGTGACGGAACAGGGAGTAGACGCTGAGTTCCATGCTCCCCACTGACCCCAGTTTCCATCCAGATCTGGAATAAATGTCAACCATCTTTACACACGGAAACTCTTAGTGCAGACCCACTATAGAGAATGATAAAACTTTTAAGAACATTTTACAACACTCCAGAAGAACGGTTTCATTGTATTTCAAATTTTGTCATCTCGCTAGGACGCTGTTTGAGACTGTTTTTATTCGTGAACATTTCTTCTGATATACTGTTTGTTCGGACTTAAACATGTACTACAAAATGGTTTAAGAGATAGCCGTTATGGGGAACATTAGGGGGTCTTTTCTTGATAATTGTTTATTGGCTAATCACTTGGGAGATCAATCATTTTGTATTGTGGGATTGCCAGCGTCGTTTCGAAAACAAAGATTATTTGTTAAAATGTAATAATATAAAAGGAACTTGACCCAGGTTGGACCACATATGAGATGAAGGCAGGCTAAAAATACATTACAAACGGCTGGTCTTTAAGTCTTCGCGTTGTCTTACCTTGGCACTGGTCTCCTCCAGTTCCAAGTGGGCAGCTACACTGGCAGGAGGCGGCATTCAAAGCACCGTTATTTTGGCATATCTTGTTACAGTCTGCAAACACACACATTAGCTAAGGGTGCATACAGGTAAAGCATGTCGAATTTCTGTGATTGGACAGAGAGCAACGTAGGAGTTATTTCCTGATGTTTACACAGCATTCATTTTCCACAGGGTTATAACTGGTCTTCAGTAACCCATGCATGCCGTGGGGCTTGAGGGGTCAGATCAGCTGACTTTTACATGCATCTCAATTTTGCAGATCAATACTCATGATGCCATGATGTCATCTGATCTGGTCAATTACTTACTTACTTACACGATGTTAAAGGGAAGCATTGTGCTCGTTGTTTTTGTTTAAGCAATATTGCATGGGTCGTTTCAACCCAACGTTAACAGTGTAAGTGTGCTGACGTATGAGCACATATGGTTTTGGAATTAGGGACTTGATCCATGGAAAAAGACTCGAATCTCATTTAAGACAACCACCACAACACAACAGCAAACAGTTAAGGCAGACTGAGAGACTTTACATCACTTGACATGGACCACAGCTACTTTTATTACCAGGTCACGTGTTCTGCCGTAATGTGCAAGTCTTTATAGATCCGTTGAGAATGTGGATGTGAATATCAGTGTGAATGCAAGCTTACTTTGACAGAAGTCTCCCCCAAACCCTGATGGACAGGAACACTGGCAGGTTGCCGCATTTAGACCGCCGCCATTTAGACATGTCTTTGTACAAGCTAAAACAGAAATGTTGCTTCCTAATCGGATGATTATTCCACAAAGGAATACCTCTATTTACTTTCTCCGGTGCACGACAGGCATTTGTCTGAGCAGAGTTGCGTCTCATGTGCGAGCCAGGATAATGACTCGCAGCATGGGTTAGGCCAAAGTTATGAACCTGTGATTGTGCATCACTTGTGTTTTATTCCTTAATCAGATTGACATACTCGAAAAATAGTTAAACTAATCCAAGTAAATACTTATTCAATCAAGATATTAGTTAACAGAATATCAAGATCAGTTTGAAAGAGAGTACCTGTAAATGACTGTTGTGAGCAAAAGCGTTTCTTTCGATGATATGAAATTACATTCATGTAAAGGTTGATTCGAGAATGTAAATGCCTCCCACCAAAAGGTAATAAACAGATAAAATAAAGCAAAGCTTACTTTCACACAAGTCTCCCCCGAAGCCTGATGGGCAGGCACACTGGCATGTGAGACTGTTCAAACCGCCGCCATTTTGACATGACTTAGTACAAGCTGCAACAATAATGTAGATCAAGTGAAGAATGAAATAATATTCTGACATCATTTTGACTTTGAATCTGGCAGGAAGAATCGATAGCAAAGATCAAGGTTTCTGTGGTGGTTCTCGCAATTTGCCCCGTGGTCAATCTTAAAAATCCGGATTCTGTTTGATAAGAAGTACAACTGAGGTAGACTGGTGTTAAAATAATTATTCATGTTTTATTTGAGATCATTATCAACTACAACGAAATGCGACAACGCTTACTTTCACAGAGGTCACCCCCGAAACCAGATGGACATGAACATGCGCACGCAGCAGAGTTGAGAACGCCGCCATTTTGACACACTTTGGTGCAACCTAAACCGAAAATAGAGTGATCGTTATGTTTCAAGGCATTATGGTAGCGATACGTATTAATACGAATATATCGACACCACACCCATTTCAAAAATCTACTGTCGAAAAGTAGATTAAGTAGATTACATTTTTTACATAAAACTGAGAAAAATTGTATCAATACAAGAGTGCGTTTAATAAGAAAAGCAGGTATCGCCGTAAACGATGCAATACAAGCATCCACAATGAGTTGTATGTCCCAACATACTTGATCCCAGATTTTTCCACTTTTCGGTTTATACTGATTCTCTCTTTGATTCAGCACCAGACATATTAATAGATTTCTACAACACTGGGCCTTTTCTCAAACTTGAAGGTGACACGCCGGACATAACATGAATATTGTCGGCAAGAGCGTTAGCCCAAACTCAATCACTCATCCTTCAGCACTTAGACTTACCACCCGGAGTGACTGAAACAAAAAGATTAATGGTTTAATATCAGTATTCACAAACATAGGAAACAAAGGAATATTCATTTCACATGCGTTTCTTTTATTGACAAGCTGAAACCGTGAATGTCCGGGGTGGAATAGGCCCTCGGCAAACAACTCTTGCTATCGACTGCTTGTCGTAAGACACGGGATCGGGTGGTCAGGCTCGCTGACTTGGCTGACACATGTCATCAGTTCCCATTTGTGCAGAACGATGCTCATGTTGTTGATCACTGAATTGTGTGGTCCAGACTCGATTATTTACAAGCCGCCACCATATAGCTGGAATATTGCTGAATGTGGCGTAAAACTAAAGTCACTCATTGTTTCTTATCAAACTCAAGCACTCCTGGGTGCCGCTCCACAATTGGCAGTGTTACGAGCTGTCGTAACTATGTTGCTTGTCGTTGAATTACGATTGAAATCCTCCATTAAAGTAAAACCCTGGCGCTGAATCCACAAAACATTTTTAACACTAGTTCGTTCGTACGACTATTAACTTAGTTACGACAGCTCGTAACTCTGCGAATCGTTATTTATGCCTACACTCAAAAACAAACAACGAACATCCCTCCCATGGCCCACCGTTCAACACCATCAATACCCACACTTAAAGGATGTACAGGTTGAAGAGTTGCTTATGCCTACACTCACATACAGGCAACGAGAACCAATTTCGTCGCCCCATCTTCAGAGACCTTCAATGTCTACACGTAAAAGATGTACAGGTTGGAAGGTCGCTTATGCCCAACTCAAATACAGGCTACGAAAACCATTTCCGTGGCTCCACCGTTCAAAGCCCATTAATGCCTACACGTAAAGCATGTAAAACTTGAAGGGTCGATTATGCCTACACCAAAATAAACAAAACCCAACTTTCACGTGGCATCACCGTTCAACACTTCAATACCTTTACATAAGGTTATAGTGTCGCTTGTGCCTACAAATGCAGAATGTCACTGAAAAACAGATGCTTAAGAAAACATGGAACATTATAGTGCTGCTTTCACTAGACAGAGTGGGCATACAGCCATTTAACGTTGTCGGTGCATACTCACCCTCGCAAAGATCACCGCTGTATCCTGTAGGACAATTACAGAGGCATGGCAACGTGTTGAGGTTGCCACCGTTTTGACACACCTTGGTACAGGCTGCAACACAAATACGAATTTGTGAGATTGGTTAAGCGTCTCTTACACAACATTTCAACATTATATACACAATGCCAAGAATGCACGCTGGACGTGAGAGGAAAGTAATGCAAGTCGCCAAAGGTTCAAACAAGAGACGACGTCACTTGTTTTGAAATGATTGATTGTTTGTTTGTTGTTTCACACCGTGCTTAGAACATGCTAGAGATACGGTGGCAGTCTGTAAACAATCAAATGGACCATACAGTCCGGTGAGCTAGAGATACGGCGTCGGTCTGTAAACAATCAAATGGACCATACAGTCCGGTGAGCTAGAGATACGGCGGCGGTCTGTAAACAATCAAATGGACCATACAGTCCGGTGAGCTAGAGATACGGCGTCGGTCTGTAAACAATCAAATGGACCATACAGTCCGGTGAGCTAGAGATACGGGGTCGGTCTGTAAACAATCAAATGGACCATACAGTCCGGTGAGCTAGAGATACGGCGGCGGTCTGTAAACAATCAAATGGACCATACAGTCCGGTGAGCTAGAGATACGGCGTCGGTCTGTAAACAATCAAATGGACCATACAGTCCGGTGAGCTAGAGATACGGCGTCGGTCTGTAAACAATCAAATGGACCATACAGTCCGGTGAGCTAGAGATACGGCGTCGGTCTGTAAACAATCAAATGGACCATACAGTCCGGTGAGCTAGAGATACGGTGGCAGTCTGTAAACAATCAAATGGACCATACAGTCCGGTGAGCTAGAGATACGGCGTCGGTCTGTAAACAATCAAATGGACCATACAGTCCGGTGAGCTAGAGATACGGCGGCAGTCTGTAAACAATCAAATGGACCATACAGTCCGGTGAGCTAGAGATACGGAGTCGGTCTGTAAACAATCAAATGGACCATACAGTCCGGTGAGCTAGAGATATGGCGGCGGTCTGTAAACAATCAAATGGACCATACAGTCCGGTGAGCTAGAGATACGGCGGCGGTCTGTAAACAATCAAATGGACCATACAGTCCGGTGAGCTAGAGATACGGCGGCGGTCTGTAAACAATCAAATGGACCATACAGTCCGGTGAGCTAGAGATACGGCGGCGGTCTGTAAACAATCAAATGGACCATACAGTCCGGTGAGCTAGAGATACGGCGTCGGTCTGTAAACAATCAAATGGACCATACAGTCCGGTGAGCTAGAGATACGGCGGCAGTCTGTAAACAATCAAATGGACCATACAGTCCGGTGAGCTAGAGATACGGCGTCGGTCTGTAAACAATCAAATGGACCATACAGTCCGGTGAGCTAGAGATACGGTGGCAGTCTGTAAACAATCAAATGGACCATACAGTCCGGTGAGCTAGAGATACGGCGTCGGTCTGTAAACAATCAAATGGACCATACAGTCCGGTGAGCTAGAGATACGGCGTCGGTCTGTAAACAATCAAATGGACCATACAGTCCGGTGAGCTAGAGATACGGCGGCGGTCTGTAAACAATCAAATGGACCATACAGTCCGGTGAGCTAGAGATACGGCGGCGGTCTGTAAACAATCAAATGGACCATACAGTCCGGTGAGCTAGAGATACGGCGGCGGTCTGTAAACAATCAAATGGACCATACAGTCCGGTGAGCTAGAGATACGGCGGCGGTCTGTAAACAATCAAATGGACCATACAGTCCGGTGAGCTAGAGATACGGCGTCGGTCTGTAAACAATCAAATGGACCATACAGTCCGGTGAGCTAGAGATACGGCGGCGGTCTGTAAACAATCAAATGGACCATACAGTCCGGTGAGCTAGAGATACGGCGGCGGTCTGTAAACAATCAAATGGACCATACAGTCCGGTGAGCTAGAGATACGGCGGCGGTCTGTAAACAATCAAATGGACCATACAGTCCGGTGAGCTAGAGATACGGCGGCGGTCTGTAAACAATCAAATGGACCATACAGTCCGGTGAGCTAGAGATACGGCGTCGGTCTGTAAACAATCAAATGGACCATACAGTCCGGTGAGCTAGAGATACGGCGGCGGTCTGTAAACAATCAAATGGACCATACAGTCCGGTGAGCTAGAGACATGGCGGCGGTCTGTAAACAATCAAATGGACCATACAGTCCGGTGAGCTAGAGACACGGCGGCGGTCTGTAAACAATCAAATGGACCATACAGTCCGGTGAGCTAGAGATACGGCGGCGGTCTGTAAACAATCAAATGGACCATACAGTCCGGTGAGCTAGAGATACGGCGGCGATCTGTAAACAATCAAATGGACCATACAGTCCGGTGAGCTAGAGATACGGCGGCGGTCTGTAAACAATCAAATGGACCATACAGTCCGGTGAGCTAGAGATACGGCGGCGGTCTGTAAACAATCAAATGGACCATACAGTCCGGTGAGCTAGAGATACGGCGGCGGTCTGTAAACAATCAAATGGACCATACAGTCCGGTGAGCTAGAGATACGGCGGCGGTCTGTAAACAATCAAATGGACCATACAGTCCGGTGAGCTAGAGATACGGCGGCGGTCTGTAAACAATCAAATGGACCATACAGTCCGGTGAGCTAGAGATACGGCGGCGGTCTGTAAACAATCAAATGGACCATACAGTCCGGTGAGCTAGAGATACGGCGGCGGTCTGTAAACAATCAAATGGACCATACAGTCCGGTGAGCTAGAGATACGGCGGCGGTCTGTAAACAATCAAATGGACCATACAGTCCGGTGAGCTAGAGATACGGCGGCGGTCTGTAAACAATCAAATGGACCATACAGTCCGGTGAGCTAGAGATACGGCGTCGGTCTGTAAACAATCAAATGGACCATACAGTCCGGTGAGCTAGAGATACGGCGTCGGTCTGTAAACAATCAAATGGACCATACAGTCCGGTGAGCTAGAGATACGGCGGCGGTCTGTAAACAATCAAATGGACCATACAGTCCGGTGAGCTAGAGATACGGCGTCGGTCTGTAAACAATCAAATGGACCATACAGTCCGGTGAGCTAGAGATACGGCGTCGGTCTGTAAACAATCAAATGGACCATACAGTCCGGTGAGCTAGAGATACGGCGGCGGTCTGTAAACAATCAAATGGACCATACAGTCCGGTGAGCTAGAGATACGGCGGCGGTCTGTAAACAATCAAATGGACCATACAGTCCGGTGAGCTAGAGATACGGCGGCGGTCTGTAAACAATCAAATGGACCATACAGTCCGGTGAGCTAGAGATACGGCGTCGGTCTGTAAACAATCAAATGGACCATACAGTCCGGTGAGCTAGAGACACGGCGGCGGTCTGTAAACAATCAAATGGACCATACAGTCCGGTGAGCTAGAGACACGGCGTCGGTCTGTAAACAATCAAATGGACCACACAGTCCGGTGAGCTAGAGATACGGCGGCGATCTGTAAACAATCAAATGGACCACACAGTCCGGTGAGCTAGAGATACGGCGGCGGTCTGTAAACAATCAAATGGACCATACAGTCCGGTGAGCTAGAGATACGGCGTCGGTCTGTAAACAATCAAATGGACCATACAGTCCGGTGAGCTAGAGATACGGCGTCGGTCTGTAAACAATCAAATGGACCATACAGTCCGGTGAGCTAGAGATACGGCGGCGGTCTGTAAACAATCAAATGGACCATACAGTCCGGTGAGCTAGAGATACGGCGGCGGTCTGTAAACAATCAAATGGACCATACAGTCCGGTGAGCTAGAGATACGGCGGCGGTCTGTAAACAATCAAATGGACCATACAGTCCGGTGAGCTAGAGATACGGCGGCGGTCTGTAAACAATCAAATGGACCATACAGTCCGGTGAGCTAGAGATACGGCGTCGGTCTGTAAACAATCAAATGGACCATACAGTCCGGTGAGCTAGAGATACGGCGTCGGTCTGTAAACAATCAAATGGACCATACAGTCCGGTGAGCTAGAGATACGGCGTCGGTCTGTAAACAATCAAATGGACCATACAGTCCGGTGAGCTAGAGATACGGCGTCGGTCTGTAAACAATCAAATGGACCATACAGTCCGGTGAGCTAGAGATACGGCGTCGGTCTGTAAACAATCAAATGGACCATACAGTCCGGTGAGCTAGAGATACGGCGTCGGTCAGTAGTATAGGGAATGGGGGTTTTAAAACACTTTCATAAAACCCCTCTACAAAGCCTTATTTTACTAAATAAGGCTTTGGTTGGGCCATTAGCTCTTGCTACTATTACCCCTACTATAAAAAAGTTGGCGGTAATTACTGTGCCTTGGTAGGAGGTAACACTGTGCCGTACGGTACGATCAATAATTCTTCTCTTACAAATCCCCTACCCGGCCCATCCCTCAAGTAGTACAAGTTAGGTTCGTCGGCTTTTATATCCACTTTATCTATGTTGTAAGTTTTGACTGACCATATAGGATCGGTGGCTCGCTTACGGCTATCGCCCCTATGTTATGTTTATATCAATGAAACAGTTTAACGTGAACCGCCTACGATCTCTTTGGTGTTCATAATAAAGGCTTGCTGGGCTTTTTGTATTCCCTGTGCTATGTACTTTTTTTTCTCGTCCTCGCTGATAGCAGACTTACGAGACTTGGATCGAATATCTTGTTTCATTCCGTTATATTTTTTGAGTTCAGAGAGGATTGAACTAAACTCCTCTTCTGAGATCTTACTGTCAGAGAGTGCCGTGGAAATTCGCTCACTCACTGTGTTCAGCTTTGCTTCGGCCAGAACCCTGATCTCGTCGTGTTTCAATACCTTACGATTAAGTCTGCGTGATACTAACTTAAGCGCCAACCCTACCAACCCTGTCACCCCAGCCGTTATTTCAATACCTAGCACTATAGGTGCAGCCACGATGGTGGTTAACAACCCAACGCCTGCCGCCCCTAGTCCCATGCTGGTTGCCATAAGGGTAGTGTCAGCCCCGTCCACGATATTGAAAGCTCTATTATATTTTTTACATAGTGCTTTCCGCGTGTCACGGTCTTGTTCTAGTTGGCGTTTCATATCACATAACTGCCTCAAGCGGAACCCATCTACGGTTTCCAATGTCTTCGCTACTTCCTCTACAACTGGGTACAGGCCCATCCTATAATGTATATTTTGAAAGATATTTTAATTGGGGTTCAGTTAATATTCTATCAATGTATTTGAAGTCTACAAGTTCTAGACTATTAGTCAGGGCAATAGGTGAGAGGCTAATAGAATTTCCTGTTGTAATAAAAACCCTACTGAGGCTTGTTAAGTGGTTTATAGGACCCGTGGTATCCTGTTGTATAACAATACGGCAATATTGGTGTATGTGTTCTCTAATCCAGCTTATATACACCTCGGGTAAAATTTGGTGTATTATTGGGTCTCCATCGGATAAACCCGTAAAGAAGACTTCTATGATGAGGGTGAAAGGGGGGGATATTCTATCAATATTACTGCTAAATATTAATTTATTGTTTGGATAAGCAAATAACCCCTTTTTTTTGTCACCAATAGTTACCATGGGTAATCTACTCTCCGGAATGAAATCCCCTGCCCAGATACCGTTGTTCTTAATCTTAGAAACAACCCCATTATTTAATGTTATATAAGGTGAGGTGAATGTTAAGTTGATCAGCCATTTGGGCTCTTTTAAATCTGGTAACGGCACCCGTCTGTACACGTTGTCTTTGAAGTGCAGGATGTATAATTCATCTTCCTCACCAGGCTGATCGAATCCCTCCGTATCTCCCAGGTCGTTAAGTGTAGTGTTGGGATGATGACTGGTCATTATTATACTATTATGATATAATTTCCAACTGGTTTTCTGATAATAATTCAGGGGTTAACTTGATACCCATGAAGTGTATGTTGCCAGGCAGGAAGATATTGATTAGTGATATCTTGTTTTCCACGATCACGTTGACCCCCTGCAGACTGGTCTTGGAGTCGACACCCACCCGCACGTAAACGTTGCAAACTTGAAACTGGTGTCGTTTCACCCACCCGAGTTTGATCCCCTTCACGATCTCGACATCATTCCCCGATGGTTCCCCTAGGTAGACTTTGATGAACAATGTTGAGTTTGCCGGTAGATCCTCTAGTATCTTGACCACGCCTTCGAATTCAGACACCAACTGCAATTTCACGTTTTGCATGGCCGGTTTACTCGATAGCATGTGGGCTGCTATAGTGTTGACTGGGCTGACGACTATACTACGTCTCTGAGTTGGGACGTAAGCCACGAGCAGGGTTCCATTGTTCACGACTTTGTTTAGGTGGTTGTCTTTGTTATCCGTGAACACGTAAGGGGAGACGAGTTTAATATTGAGAAACCATTTGTTATCGGGTAACAACACCCACTTGTCATCTTCGGTGAAGACGAGCATATATGGTTTGTTTTTGGCGACGGTAGTGCTCTCAACATCGTCTAAGTCGAACAGTTTACCTCCGAACGATGGGTATATTACCCAATTATTATCACCGATGTTGACAAGGGAGTACTTAGTGTTTACTGTTGCTCTTGTGGTATCTATCATATCACTTAGGGTTCCACCGGAGGGGATTTCAACGCGTTTGTAAATGTTGTTTTTCAGTTGCAAGGCATACGATTTACCATCTACTCCGGGAGCGTCGAAACCGCGTGTGTCTCCGAGGTCGGAGATCCCGATATTGACGCATTTTTTCACTCCGGGCCCTTGTGCGCTGGTCATGTTACATGAAGTGTTAAGCTGAGGTATCCTATATTTACAGGATTATGATTTATATCTAACACCGATATTGTCAGCTCAGGTATGTTGCCCTGGGTTAATCTCTTATACTGCCGTGGTGAAAATGACTCGGTTCTACCGTCGTTGAATTTCTCAGTTTTCACCGGCACTGCTCTCAGTATAGTGGAAGGGTGGCCTCCTTGAATGTTATACGTTGTGCTCACCTGACCGAGATGAATGTATAGCTCTCGGTACGGTACTAGGTCGGGTAACTTCGTGCCTGTGACGGTTGTTGTTGGTTTTATCTCGTCAGGAGACATACCGAGCATCCTTGCTAATGGTCGGCCGAGCCTCAAAGGGTTTATTCCATTGTTGATTAACACCACTGTACCGTTTGAGTCGTTCATCTTGAGTTCGGCTCCCAGGGGTTTGAAGACCTCGTCGTTTAGAGAGCACACGCTGTAGTAGCCGTCAGTTATCTGGCTGCGAGTTCCACTGACGAACAGCTTATTGTTGCTGATATTAATGTTAGTCCATTGCGGTAGGTAGGTGATATCGCAGAGTGCGACTTCGAGTTGACCTGACGTGTTATCGATCGCGTGCGTCAGCTGAACGGCCTCACCGCTCGTTATTCCTGGAAGTGTTATGTACATATTATAATATATGAATTATAAATTATAATATGGATTTAGCACACTTGAAAATCGTGGTGAATGCAGATGGTACGGGGTTTAAAACAACCTTTATTGATATCTTTGAAAAGTATGTCGTGTCCGTTAATAACGCGCAGGCGGTGGTAAACTGGAATCAAAACCCAATGCAGTTTTGGCAGAACCAACTCAACTTTGCTGTGTGGTGTGCGACGACAGGGTCGGGTGTGAAACCAGACTACGGTATAGACGAACTGAGTAAGGCGGTTATTTTGTTTCATATTTATTATCAAACGAGACGAATATTGAAGGAAATAAGTGCTCCTCTTCCCCAAGATAAAGCGTGGAGTATGACGAATAACCCCTATGATAGACGCGCTTATGAACGTGTTTGTGGGGAGTTTGAGATTCCAATGAATAAAGACTTTCGCCTTCCTGGTGTGAACCATGGTCTCGGTATAGTTCTCGTGTACTTCTACAGGTCCGGAAAATATTATGCCGGTTCTAAAGATGGTTCATACAACCCACACCGTCATACATTTACAGGCCCCACAACGAATGAAAAGATCCATGTCAGCTGTATAAAGCAAACCAGTCCTGATGCAGCCACAGCCTGGACTAAAATGATCTCAAAAACATCGAAAGGATTCACTCGTGCTGGTACAATACGCTTGAACGACTCGATTCGAACGTACGTGTGGGCGCTGTTGGGTGCGCAGTCGATGACGCGTTCTAACATCCTCGGTAAGGGAACTGCTTACGACGCTCAGACACAATTCGTTTCCAACGTTGAGGATGCTATCAATTCTCCAGTTGATCTCCCGAGGGCTATCGACCGTTACCAAAACGTGTTAGAATACGCCAGATCGAAAGTCAATTACGTGTTCGGCGTGGGGTTGTACATGGCCCCGAGTGATATGCAACTGAGAATAAAAAAAGTGGTGGGTTATAACAACAAAATAGTTATAGCCACGAAGGATCAAAAGTTGGGTATCAACTCCGATATTAACACCCCCTATATCCCACACATCCCACCACGTGAAAAGGGTATAGTGGCGCCACCTCCGGAGTCTAAAGTTCATGTGGGGGTACCCCCCACACACCCCCATATGCAGGCCTCCTATCAGCAGCATATCGATAATAAAACAGCCCTAGTGGTTGGTGGGGTAGCTTTGGGGCTTATTTGGTTAAAGATTTCTTAGCCGCTACGTACACCAGACCCGCCACGGCGACGATGGCTGCCCACAGGTTTTGACTGAGCCACATGGCAGTTTTAGACAGAGCGCTCAACAACCACGAGACGATGCTACCCAGTATGCCGGGAAGGGCTTCGGCGGCTTTACCAGCCAGTTTAGCTAGGCCTTCCCCGAGTTTTTTAATCCAGTCTTTAACACCCCCACCGCCACTTGGAGTTCCCCCGCCGGCAGGACCCACAGGGGTTCCCCCCGTCAGTGACACCACCAGGGTTGATATAATGAAACCCAATGCAGTCAGAATGCTGGCGATGGTGATCCCTTGCTCCCGGAATAATATCCGAATCCTGTTGGCTAAAGTTGTATCCTCGTTCAGTATTCTATCGATTGTTTCCCGAATACGACTGATCTGGGATCGAAGCTGTTCACGATTCGAGGAAGCGGATTCCAATCGTGTACGTCTCTCGTCTTCTAAATCACGTAGTCGTTCATTGATACGACGCTTCATATCATCGTTTTCAGTTTCGTTGAGTTTGGTTTTTTCCCTAGCGATGTGCTCGTCGATTTCGTTCAGTTTCCCCATGTTGTTCACGAGTTCTCCACGCACGCGTTTCACGGCTTCGTCTAAGCCGCGCAGTTCCCTTACCGGAAAGTCAAATCCCGGTAACGGTTTGTCCCAGTAGGTGCTCAACAGTTTTTCTATGCTGTCTGAGGCTTCTGTAGCACGCTGTGGTGTCATTTCATCTCTAGTGGTGAGGTGGGATCTGGTAGCTTGCAGATCTTCTTTAACGGCCTTAGGTATTGCACCACCGTAATCATTCATGTTTAGATTTTTACGGATAAATTCAACACCATAGCGGCTGGCTAGAGTTGACAAGGCCAGTGGTTTTTTATTGCTCTTGTTAAAGAGGTCAACCCTGGGTCAGACTTAAGGCGTAGAACACCCTTTGTATCAATAAAAAAATCCTTATGGTATCGACCCTGTGGTTCAACGTAGTTTTTATCTCTTCTTAAACTTTCGAAATAATCATTTACCGTTGTTTCCAAGAGTTCTTGGTTCAATGGTGAACTAGTAAATGAGGTCTCCTGCTCATCGAATGCCTGGGCACTAGCGCCCGGCATCTCATCCATAGGTATGTCTTCATCCATTAGTATTAAAAATATATTTCTTTTATATAACAATGTACGGTAGAAAATTAGATCCTTTCAGAAAATTGAGAGAGCCATTAGGAGCCAGAGCCGTGCGACAGTCGGTGACCATCACCAACAATCCCAGCAAGATAGACCAGAACCAAACTCTGCTGGTTAGATTTCCAAACCTTGGTGAGAATGACCTCATTGTACCAGGCACTGTTCGACTGGCGTTCAATATCACGTTGACCTCCGACAACGACAAACGCGAGCTAGTGCGGAACGTGGGTCGAGCTATCATCAAGAAAACGACCGTCAAGATCAGCGGTAACGAGGTGCTGAGCATCGACGACAGCGACGTGTTTCACTGCTACAAGGATCTCTGGAAAAGCGATGGAGAACGAGTCAATGATGTGTACCAGGGTATCAGCAAATCAACCCGGGCGCGCATAGGGTATGTCTTCACGCAAGACCAACAAGACAAGCTATCGGCCGGTGAAAAGGCCATCGCTCTAGCATACGGGAATCGATTCTGCGTGCCGCTCGACTTCGAGTTGCTCACGGGACACGCGCCGTTTTACCAGGCCGCGCTGGGTGATAGGCTCGAATACGAGCTCACGTTTAACGACTATAGCAAAGTAGTGCGTACGCCGAACGGTGATGAGGCCAGTTATGCCATAGACAACATCTCTCTGGAGTTCGACATGGTCACTAGCCCGGAGCTGGCCAGGCAGGTTCGAAGTCAGTACTCTGGGAAGATGGCTATCCTATACGATCGCGTACTGAGACATAGATCAGTCGTGCGAGATAAGAGCGACACTGTGTGGAATATCAACCTGAACGTGCCGGCGAGATCGATGAAAGGTATCCTGGTCGTCCCCGTGGAGGATTACGAGCCATTCCAGAGGGACAGCGAGAAGTTTTTCAACCCCGAGATTGAAAAGGTGGAAGTGACCATCGAGGGCGTGCCCAACCAGCTGTTCAGTCATGGTATGAGACCACACCAGCAGTGGGATGAGATAAAAAAGCTACCAGTGGGGGATTACATAATAAAGGACCTGGACCTAAGCTCCGTGCAGATCGGTGAATACCTGACCACCAAGTACGCCCTATGGTTGGACATGCGATCCACGGATGATGATAAATTGCACGGTAGCGGGCGCCGTATAGATAACGGCAGCGAAGGGATAACCATCCAGATTACTAAGAAGGCTCAAACCGCTGGTAAGTTGAAATTATATCTGTACGTTATTATGGACGCGCAACTTAATATAGACAATGGGAGATTCGTGCAAGCCATCTACTAGTGGGGGAGACCCCCACACCCCCCTGGGGTTACCCACTGACCCACACTGCGCTATCATATGCGGGCAGACCGGCTGTGGGAAGACCGTTTTCGTGTTGGATATGTTGGAGGGTTACTACAAGGATGTGTTCGATAACATCGTTATCATGTGCCCTACTCTGAGCATGAATAAAACGTACGCGCGACCTTGGGTGATGACGGACCCGGACGTACACAAAATCGACCCTGGAACACGCCTGCAGGACTGGTTGAAAGCTCTTCACGAGAAATTTAAAGGGGAACCGACGCTGTTCATACTGGACGACTGCAGCGCTAATCGCGAGATAACAAAAAAGAGAGACATGCTATCGTACCTGGCCTTCTCCGGCCGTCATGCAAATCACAGCGTCTGGGTGCTAACGCAGAAGTTCAACTCGGTGTTGAAAGACCTCAGGGAGCAGACGCGATGGGTGGCCTTATTTCACTGCAAGGACAGGGATTCGTTCGAGGAGTGTTTGAGAGAGAACGATGTGATGAGTAAATTAGAACGGGAACGGGTGAAGAAACAGCTCGCTGAAACTAAACACGCTAAGCTCGTTCTAAAGACCGACCAACCAGTAGCATATATAGTATGCTAAGCAAAGCTAAGCAAAGCTAAGCAAAGCTAAGCAAAGCTATGATATTTGAAGTATTTGTCGTGTGCAACTTAACTTTCATTTCTCTGTGTTTTGTCTGCATCGGGTATTATATAGTTAAAACTAAATCTTACTTGTTATATTATAAGATGGAGTGTGAGGAATTGCTCGAACAATTGTCGCCCGCAGGCCCCACTGATGACAAGCGAGAGAAACTGGTGGCGTTGGCTGTTGGCGGCAAAGCCAAACATTACTTTGGAGACTACACTCCGGATAAAATTAACAAAATGTCAGCCGAAGAAATCGATAAGCTGTACGCTAGATACGAGTCCCGGCTCGGAGCAGAAATGACAAAAACAATAGGATCGGCTATGACCCAGATATACACCGGTATTGTATCACACTTCCTTCCCATTCCACCAGAGCGCCGACTTTACCTGTGGGAGGACCTCGAGAAAGACCCTTTTATCGAACACGCCGTGAGCTCTATCAGCTGCGGGCTGTACCACAAATATGGTATGTTGTTGGCTCCAGTGACGGCGGCGATTATCACGGCAAAACATTGTCAATTTGAGAGAAAGAATAATAATAATAGTATAGATGGATGCTGCACAGGAGGAGACCCCAGTGGTGGTACCCCCCACACCCCAAACAGTGAGTCCCGAGGTGACGGTGGAGACCACTGCAACAGTAACCAGGCAGAAGAATCCTAAGAGAGTAGCTGCCGGTAAAAAACGGTGGTGTAACCAACATAAAGTGACCAACCCAACCCGACTGTTGTTGGCTGTAGGTGTAACTGCTGCCTTGGCTATCTCGTGGTTATATACACGTGAGGGAAACCCTCACCGTGAGGTGGTACCTGAGGTGGTACCCCCCACAGTGGGGGTTACCCCCACCGTCGACCCGCATATCATGTTATAATTTTAATATTTTATATCATATACATAATGTCTGAGGGGAAAACGTTCGTCAACGACGCATACCACGCCACAGTGGTCGCCAGTCTAGCAGTAGGGTACGCTCGGTTGACTAAAATGGTGCTTAAACAACCAACTATCAAGCTAGATTTCAACCTGCAGGATATGGGTATGCTCATAATGAACCTTGGTATGGCGATGGCCACAAAAGACATCCTAGTAAAACAAGGAATAATACCTGATAATATAATGAAATAAATATAGGGATGGCCACGATAGCTATGATGGTCGGTGGGGCGTTAGTGAATGCCCTGGCATTTTCCGGGAGTAATTTCCTCTTCTCGAAACTACGAGATGATCACGCGGCTGAAATACAGGAAGAAAGGAAGCGACACGATCTCGCTACTGAGAAATTACAAAGAGCACAGGACGAGTACGTTAAAAAACGCCTCCAGAGGATTGATTTTATTAACGAACAACTCAAGCGTGAAAACCATGCCATTAAAACATTCTACGATGTCGATGAAGCAATGAAAGAATACTACCTACTAACTGGTAAACAATTGGAACCGCTCAATGAACCCACACTCGCTCAGTACTACACACCATCCAAGGGACAAATGAATCGTGAACTGGGCTTCATAGTGTTGGGTATAGCAGCTACTGCGTTGGTTGCTAAGCAATTAAACTAAAATACCTATATAAGTAAACATGAGACCCGCTCCATACCGATGCGAATACATACTTATGGGGAAGACCGAGGCCTGTGGTAGGAAATGCAGGAATCAGGGGTTCTGTTGTTTCCATATGGGAAGTCCTAACTACACGTGTTCTGTGTGTGGTATCGGGGTTAAAGGGCACTACTGTCTATGTAAAGCTCACGGAGCGAACGTAGTCAGACATCAACTCATATACGAGAATAAAAAAGGCTACATAAAAGAACGTAGGCGACTGCTCAAGATAGCCACTTAAGAGTTACCTCCCCTTACTGTGAACCAATTAGACATTAGTTTTCTTAGGTGTAAACACGATGTCTACTGTGCGCGAGCTCAAGCGGGTCGCAAAACAGAGAGGTGTTATCGGGTATTCTCGAATGCGGAAGCCAGCATTGTTGAGATTACTAGGTTTAGAAGCCCCTCCTACGGTAAAACAATTAAAAGCTCAAGCAAAACAGCTTGGACACACGGGTTATTCAAACCTGGGGAGAGCCGGGTTAACCGCATTGTTATCACATGCCCCCGTAGCAAAACCTCTCACTGTAAAACAACTGAAAGCCGAGGCACACGATTTGGGTTTAGGCGGGTATTCCCGTATGAGAAAACCACAGCTTGTAGAATTATTACGACAGAATAGAGCTATTGACCTACAGTTCGTGCGCACTGAGCACGCCGTAGGTAATTATTTGAGAGGTTGGCGTATGCGCGTTGATAGAAACATAGACATTACAGATATCAAGCCTCTGATAGCTGATAAGGCCAACCAGGAACTAAATAACCTAGGAAGTATCAAGTTTCAGATCACAGTGAAAATGTCGCTCGATAAGCAAGTTGGGAGTACCACTGAATATGTTCAGCCTTACTTCCGAGGTAAACAAGAGGTCGTCACACATGCAGAGACCATTGACGCATCAATCGATACCAGTTTTCAGCAGATACGAGAATACCTAGAACGCTACACACACTTGGGGTCCGGGTGGGCTGTAGATAAAATCGATAATGTCTATCTAGACATAGCTAACTACGTGCCGTTCAGAGGCGGGTCATACCTAGCCTTGCCTCCCTACTATAGAAACAAACATGCCATAGTAAACGTTAAGAATAGAGGAAACGATTGCCTGAGGTTAGCTATCAGGTCAGCCTTATTTCCAGCTGACACTAATCCAAACAGGCCTTCTAATTATCCTCAGGATGATGGGCTCAACTGGGATGGTATAGATGAACCCACCCCAATATCCCAGATCACTAAAGTAGAAAAACAGAATAATCTGGCTATAAATGTCTTTGGGCACGAAGGTAATACAACAATAATACACAGGGTCAGCCCGGTGAAGGATCGCCAAGTTATCAATATATTCATGATCCAGCGAGGTGAAAAGTATCACTACACGTGGATAAAACACTTTAGCAGGCTGTTGTATGACCAATCGGCACACAGAGAAAAGACCCACTTCTGTGAACGATGCCTACATGGCTTCACCCGAGCTGATTTATTAGAATCCCACCGGGATGATTGTCAAGGTGTGGGGCAGACGGCCATACGAGTCGACATGCCTAAGGAAGGTGAAAATATCCTAAAATTCAGTAACCACAAGAACCAAATGTCTGTGCCTTATATCATATACGCCGACTTCGAAGCCTTAGTTGTGGGTGGGGATTCCCCTAGTGGGGGTAGCTTTACCCACAAGACACAAGAGCATAAAGCCTGTTCGTTTGGATACATTGTCGTCCGTTGTGACGGGGAAACGAAAGCTCCGGTAGTGTATAGGGGCCCTGACGCGGCTGAAAGGTTTCTAACGTGTTTACAGGAGGAAGAAAAAATTATTAGGAATGCATTGTATAGAATCGCTCCCATGCGTATGACCCGAGCCGACAGGTTAACTCACGCTAGTAGCACTAACTGTCACGTGTGCGACTCACCACTTAACGGTGATTCGGTGAGAGATCACTGCCACATAACTGGTAAGTATAGAGGCGCCGCTCACAACGCGTGCAACCTCAAGCTTAAAATCAACCCTAAGACAATAAACATCCCCGTTGTCTTTCACAACTTGAGAGGGTACGACTCACACTTGATCATGCAGGCCATCGCGAAAATCGATGGTAATATAACGTGCATCCCCAACAACATGGAAAGATACATCTCCTTCAGCTTAAACGGACTTAGGTTCATTGACTCGTTTCAGTTCCTCCTGTCGTCACTCGACAGTCTTGTCAAGGCCAACAATACCTTCCCTATCACCGATCGATACACAGACGCTGAGACTAGACCCCTGCTTATGAGGAAGGGTGTGTACCCCTATGAGTACATGGATAATTGGGCTAAGTTCACCGAGACCAGACTACCCCCTATTGACTGCTTTTATAGCAAGCTGAATGAGGCGTCCGTCTCACGAGATGATTACTCGCACGCGACTAACGTATGGAATAAACTGGGTTGTAAGAACCTGGGCGATTATCACGACCTGTACTTGAGGACAGATGTACTGCTGTTAGCCGACGTGTTTGAAACGTTTCGGCGGACCTGTTTAAAGCAGTATAAACTCGACCCCGCATGGTATTACACCAGCCCAGGTCTGTCGTGGGACGCCTTGCTTAAAAAAACCGGAGTTAATTTGGAATTGCTCACAGATTACGACATGCACCTATTCATTGAGAAAGGCTTGCGAGGTGGGATTTCCATGGCATCCAAACGATACGCGAAAGCAAATAATCAATACGTGAAAGGTTACGATCCTAACAAACCAACCAATCACATTCTATACCTCGACGCAAACAACCTGTACGGCTGGGCCATGAGCCAGTATCTACCTACAGGGGGATTCGAATGGGTACCCCACGTTGATGTTATGGAGGTTGCACCAGATTCGAACAAAGGGTATATCCTCGAGGTTGACTTAGAGTATCCCAAGGAATTACACACATCGCACAACAGCTATCCCCTTGCACCCGAACGTATGAGGGTTAACACAGACTGGATGTCTGAGTACCAACATAACTTGTCAGGTGGGCGTGTGACAGACGTTGAAAAACTCGTGCCTAACTTAATGAATAAGACCAAGTACATCGTTCACTATCGCAACCTACAGCTGTACCTGTCGTTGGGTATGAGGCTGACCAAAATACACAGGGTGCTCATGTTCGACCAGAGCCCATGGATGGAGCCCTACATCAGAATGAACACAGACCTACGAAAAAAAGCCACCAGTGATTTTGAGAAAAATCTCTACAAGCTCATGAATAACTCGGTGTTTGGTAAGACTATGGAAAACCTGAGGAAACGCGTAACCGTGAAGCTGGTTAGATCTAGTGAGGAAGACAAGCTCAGGAAATTGATAGCCAGTCCGGCATTCAACCGTAATAAAATATTCACAGACAACCTGGTTGCCATACACATGAAGAAAAGCCACATAAAATTCAACCGGCCTGTTTACGTGGGGATGAGCATCCTCGATTTATCCAAACACCTGATGTACGACTTTTACTACAACGAGCTCAAGAAACAGTACGGCGACAGGTGTGAAGTACTGTACACTGACACGGATTCCCTACTAATGGAGATTCGAACCGAGGACGTGTACGAGGACATGAAAAAACACCTCGATTTATACGACACCAGCGACTACC
Source organism: Haliotis asinina (assembly GCF_037392515.1). NCBI lineage: Eukaryota > Metazoa > Mollusca > Gastropoda > Lepetellida > Haliotidae > Haliotis > Haliotis asinina. The sequence goes on along the minus strand of NC_090293.1, from coordinate 51,372,528 downwards.
CTAAGACCCATACCCTACACAGCACGGTAAATAAAAAGGTCCTAGGTAAGATGAAGGACGAGTGTGCTGGCACGCCCATAGCCGAGTACATAGGTTTGAGACCTAAGATGTACTCCATACTGAAAGCCGACAATAGTGAGATCCGGAAGGCTAAGGGGGTTAAGAAGTATGTGGTGAAACAACACATCAAACACGCCAGATTCAAGGAAGCCCTGTTCAAGACCCGTACCTTTAGACATAAAATGAACACACTTAGAAGTGATGGGCATAAGATATACGGACTGACTATAAACAAGACGTCCCTGTCGCCTATGGACACGAAACGTTGGATAGCTATTGATGGAATAAACACATACGCGTATGGACATGAAAAAATTTGAGGCTATTTACTACAGCCCGCGTGGGTACTGGAAAGGAGCTAGCGCAGTAGATAAGCTAGCTAAACTAGCGCGAGTACCCCCGGAGGAAGCCAAAGCGTGGCTTGAAAAACAAGCCCTGTGGCAGATCTATTTGCCGGCACCACGCTACGTGCCTAGAAGGAGGTTCGGTATTAACATACCTAATAGCGTTCACCAGGCAGACCTACTGTTCCTACCCCACGACAAGAGGTACAAGTATGCCTTAACCGTAGTGGATGTAGCCAGTCGTTACAAGGAAGCCGAACCCTTGACCACGAAAGATTCGGCCCAGGTAGCCAGAGGATTCGAACGCATATACAAACGCAGCCCGCTGACGTGGCCAACAGAGCTGCAAGTTGACCCCGGACGGGAGTTCATGGGTGCCGTGTCACAACTGCTAGCTAAACACGATACAAAGGTCAGGCGTGGCACGGCCGGAGCCCATCGCAGCCAAGCCATAGTTGAGAGATTTAATAGGACTTTGGCTGAGCGCTTGTTCGGCTATCAGTATGCTAGGGAGATGGTCACCCCTGGAAAACGATCGACTGAATGGGTCACGAGGTTACCCAAGGTGGTGTCGGCAATCAACCATGAAGTCACCCGTCTCACCGGTAAGAAACCGGCAGACGCTATCAAATTAAAATCAATAGTTGCAGAGTCGGCCGCTCCATTGCGTGGGAAGGAGAAACAGATACCAGATAGGGCCCTAGTGAGGTATCTATACCAGCCGGGGGAACACGAGGGCGATAGCCGTAAGCGGGCCACCGATCCTATATGGTCAGTCAAAACTTACAACATAGATAAAGTGGATATAAAAGCCGACGAACCTAACTTGTACTACTTGAGGGGTGGGCCGGGTAGGGGGTTTGTAAGAGAAGAATTATTGATCGTACCGTACGGCACAGTATTACCTCCTACCAAGGCACAGTAATTACCGCCAACTTTTTTATAGTAGGGGTAATAGTAGCAAGAGCTAATGGCCCAACCAAAGCCTTATTTAGTAAATAAGGCTTTGTAGAGGGGTTTTATGAAAGTGTTTTAAAACCCCCATTCCCTATACTACTTCGGTCTGTAAACAATCAAATGGACCATACAGTCCGGTGAGCTAGAGATACGGCGGCGGTCTGTAAACAATCAAATGGACCATACAGTCCGGTGAGCTAGAGATACGGCGGCGGTCTGTAAACAATCAAATGGACCGTACAGTCCGGTGAGCTAGAGATACGGCGGCGGTCTGTAAACAATCAAATGGACCATACAGTCCGGTGAGCTAGAGATACGGCGTCGGTCTGTAAACAATCAAATGGACCATACAGTCCGGTGAGCTAGAGATACGGCGTCGGTCTGTAAACAATCAAATGGACCATACAGTCCGGTGAGCAAGATTATCAACATCGACATGAGTCAATCAAGTTAGCAACTCTGATCACCCGTTTGTGGCCTCGTGCAACACGTGATACTTGCTAAAGACCTACTCCAACTCGCATCTTCACTGGTAATATCAATGAAATGAATCTTCGAAAGACAAAAGCATGACGAGAAAGAACCTCGGGTTAAAAGACACTGAGGGCTTTCGATCCGTTAGGGCCTCTGTTTGACACTGGTAGTTGCGGTGCCTTGTAGGAATGATCCACCCATGCCCTTCACAGGGGAAAAGAGATAAACGTATTGCGACAGTATTACTTATGCAAAACCTAAGATGATACGTTTAGGGTTTCCGTGCCTAAAGTTTGCTTTGATTTGAGACCGATGAAAGTGCACATTGGCACAAAATCTAATAATTGCAACCAAACCAAATTTTGCACAGTCACGTGAAAAAGGAAGACCATCTCTGATGATCTGGGTCTTAATTTCGGTTGTGTAGCAAACGATCAGTATTTTGTTATCACGTTTCGCTATTTTTCACGAGCGGGACCACGTGCTGGTGAAACAATCAGCCAGTCAGCAGGAGTGTCAAGTGAAATGTCAATTTCAAACGTGCAATATGCGCATCTGGCTGTTCCAAAGCACGTTTGCCTCGTCAAAAATAGCGAAGGGTGACAGCAAAATGAAAACGTTAGCTCGTCAGAGTTGGTCTGTCGATTTTACGTGCCTGTGCAAAATTTTATTTTGATGCAAATATTAGATTTTGTATTGAGCAATTCAACGGTCTCAAAAGAAATTAAAGGGGCTGTATATTTTGGCACTACTGATGGCAGAGTGCAAGCATCTCAGGGGTGTGGGGAATGGGGTTGGGAGGTGTGTGTGCGTGTGTGCGTGTGTGTGTGTGCGTGTGTGTGTGTGTGTGTGTGTGTGGTGGGTGTGTGTGGGTGTGAATGGGAGATTGTGCTGTATAAGCCGTGTGTAGGTTTTGTTTGGCTGAAACTATTCCCGAATGATGCATCAACTATGCTACATGTAATGGTTCTTAGAAAAATTCTGTTCAAAAGTATTCACTTACTTAACGGACAGCTCCCACACAGGTAAGGGCAGGCGCTCTTGTAGTTGTCAAATCGACAGTTTCCGGTATCGCCACAGAAAAACTGATCAGATGCCGGACATTCGACTGGAAAAGACAGAACGTAAAAGTTGTTAACTGAAAAATATAGCTAATATTTTTTTTGTTATTGTTACTTCAATCATTATTCAGAACTGAAAGCCACGTGTGGATTAATGTGACTTCACGAACGGTGGATTAATGTGACTTCATGACTGAATGGATTAATGTGACTTCACTACTGAAAGGATTAATGTGACTTCAGGATACTAAAATGATTAATGTGATTTCACAACTGAATGGATCAATGTGACTTCACGACTGAGTAGATTAATGTGACTTCACCTTTGAGTAGATTAGTGTGACTGCACCACTGAAATGAGTAATGTGACTTCATGACTGAATGGATTAATGTGACTTCACTACTGAAAGGATTAATGTGACTTCAGGATACTAAAATGATTAATGTGATTTCACAACTGAATGGATCAATGTGACTTCACGACTGAGTAGATTAATGTGACTTCACCTTTGAGTAGATTAGTGTGACTTCACCACTGAAATGAGTAATGTGACTTCACGACTGAATGGATTAATGCGACCTGAATTTGTCATAAGTTGACCTGTGATATTTTAATAACCTCGCTTACGATGAACGTACATGTTTCACAGGATGGACCGGAAAAGCCACTAATACAACTACATGTACACGTGGCAAGTTGCAGAGTTCCTGAGTTGAGACACACTTTCCCGCCGCAATCTGTATGAAAATGCAGACAACGTCAGTATTAAAATATATAATGCTGAACAAAATCACTGGTACAATGTTATCCAGAGATACCAATTAACATTACTTAGTGTGAATGAGTTCACATCGCGTGTAGCAATATTCCAGCAATATCACGGTGTGAGACATGGGCATCACGCATTGTATCCATATAGGGAATCGAACCACGATCTTCGGCGTGACGAGCGAACGCTTTAACCACTAGAGTGCCAAAACGCCAATGCTTGTAAGGAAGTGGGCTTAATGTGAACATTACATCATACCAAATCTACGTCACTAGATATCTCCTAGAGAGTAGACACACACACGCCCGTACGCACGCACACACTTACGCTGGGACAGACACATGACGCTATTTAAACAGCTTTTTGTCCTGCAGTACATGGTTTTAACACTAATGTTCCGCATATTCTTTCCCCAAAATACAACAAAGTGTACGCATGCAATATAGCTAATACACCGCCTGATGACCCCATAGACTCATTAGCGAATTGATCCATGCAACAGCTTCGTCTTCATCAACTTCTCCTACAACTGAATATCTGTTCTTTTTCTCAAAGATTAATACTTCTTCGCGGGTCAAAGGACAAATTGCTGCCGCCAAATAGACATTGATTGTTGTCAATGTTAGATGTATTAGTACATTCACAGATTAAGGTGGTTCGGGTGATTCTGGCACAATCAAGCTTGTAAGGCTCTTCATTACCTCAGGGCCTTTGCCAAGTTTGCACGTAGCCAGAATGGAACTTCTACCATTAAACGTTGCCAAACGTTGAGCCCACTAAGTACTTTCAGGAGACTATGAAGGGTCTACGACACTGCACACTTCTGTATTATCCAAAATGTCAGGCTTGCGCTCCAGCTTGAGAAGCCGGGGACTCTCTTGATGGCTCCTGGTACCAAATCCGGAGGTAGCAAACCGCGGGCACCAGGAACCATGACGATAGTGTATATAGGATGCAAGCGGGACATTTCAAAGGCGAGGTCCACATATTGACTATGCTTTTCCTGAATCTTGCCAATCACATTGTTATCAAAAGGGACAAAAAACTTTAATGATATCACTAAATTCATTAACTTTATGAAAATCAGATCAAGGTCAGCTTTGTTGACTGAGATTCTTGTGAGGCTGGATATGGGTCCATTCCAAAGACTTTGGTTTTCCATGGCGCTCTGGACAGGGTCGTACTCTAGAGGGACCTCGGAGTCAAGGCCACAGTCATGACGGATGCGCATGTAGAATCAGGGAACCATCCTATCATGCCTTTCAAGATATGCTTGTACCAAGGAAAGGTGTCCAAGATGTTGAACAGTCTAAATGAATCGCAAAGCAGACAATGGCATTATTGCTATTATAATTATTATTCAGTTTACCGCATAGTCCCTCAGTGGATCGCTTTAAGCAGCCGGTCATACAGACTGTAGTTTGGTCACTCACTTTACACCAAGGCTTGCTCACCTCAGTGCTTCTCTGTCTGAAATAATCATGTAGAACTGTAAAATGGTTCGAACTAAACGAGAGACAGGTCATTGGGTATTCATCCTACCTTAACCGTGTAAACACTTTCACGACAGTGATAACTGATGATAACAAATATTTTTAGAATCTCACCCAAGTGTCTACTGATATTACTTATATCAACATGAGTTTATAACGTTAGAAACATCCTCGGCGATATCTCCACAGTTTTAGATGATAAACCTTATTTCTGAACAGTCAATACAATTTGAGCAAACGTCTGGATCTTATAATGGATTCCCTTCAGTCTGAAATTCCATTTTGGGGGCACTGAGAACGTAACCTAGAATCAGAAACCATAAACCCACTGATGTAATATCTGCAGTTTGGTCATGTTATAAATAACACAGAACAGGCTCCGTTTCACACAACTCTCGTAAGCCTAAGATCTCGTAACCTTGTACCTCCTATACTGCAACACAGGAGCTACGGGTGCTACGAGAAAAGTTACGAGATCTCAGGCTTACGAGAGCTTTGTGAAACGGAACCGGGGGTGGCAATGATAAAAACTATCAAAAAAAAAAAGGATATAACCCGTGCCAAATTCGACAACTGTATGTAGTCTACAGAATTCATGATATCAAAACGTAATCAGAACAAATGTGAAACTTGTGTACGAAATTCAGAAAAGCGAAAACTGATGCAACGGACACTTTCACCTCGACTGCAAATGAAGAGATATTTCTCTTTTTCAAAAGGTTTACATCCAATACAGAGCTGGAAAAAGTTATATGTGTTTATTTCATACACATGTTATGTCTATCTTTGAATATGGAGACTTTTATTTACCATTGGAAATGTTTCTGCTGTTCTGCTGTCCTGTAGTGGCGATATGGCACTGTTATGTTTGCGAACGTCAAACTGTGATTTACGTCACAATATAGCCCGTAACGCAGTTTAACCGAAAACATAATGTTAAAACAGGAAAATGTAGGTTGAGCCATTATTTAGTGGATAGATAAAAAGGAATCGAAAATTCGAAAAGGAGTTCGACAGAATAAGGAAACTTACGATCTAACGTAGTTGCAGACATAGTAATTTGCCGTATGTCCAGAGATTTCACAGACTGCTTGACCACAACCAATTCGAGCCAGGGGATCAATCATTATCTGTAATGAATTTTGAAAAGTTGCATATTTACATTTGAAATAGTGAACAACGTGTTTTCTCAATTGCGCCATTGCATTATTTGTTCAGCTTACAGCTTCAGCTTTGAATACATATGAAGTAGGGAGATGAAGCAAAATTGGGATCCGTGCCAAGATTCTTGTTCTTACATTTCAGGATCGTCAGGTAGCTTACAAGTGGCTGTTGCGTTCGCAAGTCACCTAGACCCGGGTTCGATTCCACACATGGTTACAATGTGTGAAGACTACTTCCGGTGTGCCCAGCAGGGATAATACGGGGTTATTCCCAAAAGCGGCATAAAACTAAACTCACTCACTTATCAAGCAATGTGAGTGTAAGTGTGTGTGTGACTTTGCTCGTACTAGTCCTTTCTAATTCCAGATTTATATTCGATGGTGCATGTCAAAGACGGATTATATTGATTCCAGTCCTCGTTCCACCCCCAGGCTGCCATCCACACGGCAGAGTGACAGTAAGTGTTTTGGTTGACATGTGACTCAAGGTGAAGAGGGAGTTCAGGTTCAAATGTCTTGTTCTAATAATTTGAAGGGTAAGGGAATTCGACACAAGGCATATTTTGAGTCAAGCTGGTTTCAGTAAAGTCTCCTTACTTCCAATACTGTATGTACCATATGCTATATCTGTTTCTCTTTTCTCAAAAAATGACATCTTCCTTTAATCAGGTTACCTTCTAATCCAGACATGTAAATAACAGAGCAAAGTCATCCAATTAAACATTCTCAAGTATTCCTTACAAATCCAAAATATTCATAATTCTCGATTTCAGTACATTTGTTGAGTTGAGTCCCATTTGGGACTCATGCTGTCACCCTCAGACACCAAGTCGCAGTCTAAATGACATTATGCATTCAAACCCCCAATACGGAATACCAAACATTTCAAATAAACGCTAAATGTTCACAAGTAAAACTAAACTGACAAAAAAAAAACATCGCAGGCAAAACTCTTCACAATTCAGCGTCATTATCGATAGGCCATCAGATAAAAAGGTATAAGCAAAGACGTCATAGTTTGATCTTACATTGTAACTTGTTATGCATTGAGCGTTCATAGGAGTGAGTTTAGTTTTACGCCGCATTCTACAATATGTCATCCGAAAGTAATCGAGTCTGGTCTAGATAATCCACTGATAAAGAACATCGCCTACGCAACTGGGATACACTGACACGTGTCAACCAAGCCTGCAAGCTTGAACACCCGACCCCGACAGTCGCCTCTTTCGACAAGCATGGGTGGCTGAAGATCAATTCTATCCCGGATCTTCATAGGTCTGGCTTAAGCCACTAAGCAGTTCTAGGGTAGCCTGAAGGTGACCTTTCGGCATCACTCAACAACAGTCAGTCAACGCGAGTCCGGTTAATCAACTTGTTCTTCAGCTGTGTCTCACCTTGTCAACATACTCTGTGTACTTGTAAGCAAATATTATATTTAACATGGATGAAACTATCTGTTGTCATTCCAACTACGTAACAAACAAAGATATCAGATTCAGTCAAACACCTTTGTGCCGAACTTTGATGAGTCGAACTTAGTCACAATTTTGCGGATGAGTCGAACGACGGTGTAAGCCAAGTTCCCATGTATCTTACCTGTGTATAGTGACGCACTTCCTCGCCATTAATAGAACCGGTGCCATATTGGAAAAACTCGATTTCATCATACCAGGCCGCGAGAGCATCTAAGAAAGAAGCCTGGCCAAAGGCGATATTCTGTCCTATTGGAATACCCGGAAGTTCTGTCAAAACAAGGAATTAGAGATTCGGAAACTGAAGCGTCATCGTATGTACCAAACTTGTGGAACCCGTGAAGATGACGATCATAGAACTGATCATCAGGAACCCGTCTGTCTGAAGAGGCGACTATCGAGACCAGGCGGCCAGGCTTGCTGACTTGGTTGACACATGTCATCGTATTCCATTTGTATAGGTTGATTCTCATGCTGTTGATCATTTGATAGTCTGGTCCAGACCCGAATATTTTCAAACCGCCGCTATATCGCCGGAATACTGCTGTGTGCGGCGTAAAACAACGATCAATCAAATGTATGGGCGTCGTATATCATGCAAATATTTATTCTAAATTAATTCTTTTCTTTATCCGGTTATTAATCAGCAATAAAACCACATAACACAAGTATGATATTGATACGTGTCGCCAGAAAATGTGACTTCAACTCTAACCACTCTCTCTAAGCAGAGGCTTATTCATGAAGTTCATACACACCAAGTCATATGGGTTTTAAGGGTCGAAAACTGTGTACTAAATAATGTTACATCCTCATCTCCAGGGTGAGTGAGTGAGTGAGTTTTACACCTCACTCAGCAATATATCTAGCTATAGCGATATATCTAGCGATCTGTAAATACTCGAGTCTGGACCAGGCAACCCAGTGATCAATAGCATGAGCATCGATCTGCGCAACTGGGAACCGATGTCATGTGTCAACCAAGTCTGCGAGCCTGACCACCCGATCCCGTTAGTCGCCTCTTACGACAAGCATATTCGCCTTTTAAGGCGAGCATGGGTTGCTGAAGGCCTATTCTACCCCGGACCTTCTCGGATAATATCTCTAGGGACCACATTGAACCATTTGGCCTTGTTACAGATGCTCTATAAATTAGGTCATATATGATTTCAGCTTAGTACAACACTTTCTCTGTCGTGGAAGATGTTTCGGAGTGGCATGAAAGAACATGCCAAACAGAATGGACCCGTAACTTAATCAAAAACGTATAACGATCAAAACCTACTCGGGACTCTTCTCAGGAGCTCGGTGCTCTCGTGGTTGAGCGAACACTGCCGGGCCCATTTAGCAGCAACTTCAGCAACATCGTCATCCCACACCTGCAATAGAATACACTCCAAGAATTTCATTTTCAGTTGAATTAAGCGAGAGAACAGTCCAAAGTAAATGGAAAAGCGGTGGTATATATAATGAATAAATTTACTGGAAACCAGTTTTGAAACTATATGTCCTGCCCTTTCAGTAACACCACCAATCACATTTGCAAAAGAGTTAGAATTTGATTGGAGCTTTTAGATTTCGTATAAGTCTGTTAAGAATATGTGTTCACAGAGACGCTACAGGTCCTCATGTCAATAACACTGGGTCCCACTTTGTCTTCTCGCCAGTAGTTGCAGGTGAGTTCCATTATCACTTTAAATGTGAAGCCTTCATTTCCGATACATCCATTTTTATCCCAGGTAAATTCCTACAATGGTCGAATCTCTTAAAGACGACGAACGTCTTAAATCGAATAGAACCGACAGTTTACGTAAGTTATGTTGTGTATACAAGAAAGTTCTTCAAAGTTTGTAGCGCCATATTGGCTTCTGTGAATGAAGGTGCGGCCTGGTCTGTTTCATCAATGTTCGTGTCGTCATCATCACATTCCGATTCAACTCGGGATATTCCGTCGCGCTGATCGGAAAGTGTCTTTACGATGTCGTCAGTTTCGACACGGACCAAAGTGAGCATCGCTCAATGGCAGTGACACTGATTGAGTTCGCTCAGTTCGTTATTCACACCGTTAATTAGTGTTACCTGGGATTCGTGGGGATTGCAAATCAGTTCGCAATAGACATTAGTACGTTATAGAGAATTCGTTATTCCCGACGTTTTTTATATGATAATATACAGAGGTTATTTCGGGACTTTTAAAACAGTTCGTTATATCCGTGTTCGTTATAAAAGTATTCTACTGCATTAGAATAGTCTTCAAAAAGCTCGGATATTGATATAAATCTAATTTGTAGCATTTACATGTTTATTTTTTTTTGTATTCTGTTTTTGCATATGTATTATGATTTCGAAGTATCTTTGTACATTGTTGTTATCTTGGCATTTATTGTATTTATATGCATTTACTCCTATACCTGTGTTGGTAAGGCTTTGAGACATAAAGACGACGACGACGACGACGACGACGACGATGATGATGATGATGATGATGACCATATTCACTCACTAACTCATACGCGGAGTGTAAGTTACAAAAATGCACATGTACTGACAACAACCTCCACTCCGAAATATCAGCATGGGATTATCGATTAAATACAACCTACAATAGACATAGCTGAGGGAAACATCAGTCCTCACATCAAGCATGACTCGATGCGGGTTCCACACTAAGAAGGACATCATAATGTTCTGGTTTCAGATGTGACATTATAGGTATATGAGCCGTGGGTTTGGGTTTGCGACGCTATCAAGCTTGTTCATGCGCGCACTTACTGCATACTGCATGTTCGTCGCATCTGAAGTGTCCCCGCGGTAGAAATTATGTTTGTTGAGTAGGTCCTGTTTCACGGTGTTATTCAACGTCACAGCAACAGCATTGGCGTTGTCGGTGAGACACATAGTGTGGCCGGCGGTGATGGCAGTGAAAAGCGCAGTGCATGTCTGAAAAGACAGATTGTTAAGAAAACGTCATTCATCGCAAAATGGTTCAGAACATAAACACTCACAGGGGGTTCCATATAAAAGATGCTTTCAATACAACTGTGATTATAAGAAAATACGCATCCATTCTTGTCTCTATAGTTTTACAGAGAGACGCTATATGCAGTAGAACGTCCATGATATAGAAAATGGCGGCCTGAATCACGCATGATATTGAAATAAGTAATTAAGCTTCTCCTTGCCATTGAGCGTTATATAATATTATACACAGCATCAAAATTTTCGAATAAAATAATTTCATGAAAGTTGTTAAGTATCGAACTTGATAAATTGTTACCGAGACATATTTCTTTGGGTTCAGTAACGCTCATAACGCGTTTATTATAATATTTATAATTTTATTCTCTATATGGAACATTTGTGCAACTCTTAAAATCGATTGCAAGTTTAAACCTACTACATCTGAAAGGACCCATGAATAGTCTCGGACTATGGTGGCAGGGATGGTGTGAGACACATTTCTACACTGAACATGGCTTACTATGCGTGTAGTAAAAGGCATCAGATAAACTGCTGATATATCTACATAAAGATTTAACGTCACCATTGTTTTTTTATTACTTGCAATATATACAGTAAAAGTTCCGTTCAGTCTGTGTGAATGCACGTAGAAGGAGATGTTTAAAAGTTGTTGAAAACTCACTTACCTCTCTCTTCTGGCGCAGATGGGTAGCTGAAACCAAGATAGGAGTTATGAAAAGCCAAGCTTCAGGTAAGATGAACATATAAACCTGTTTTGTATATTGGTATGCTTGAGTGAAAACATGTAAGCACTAAACGATGCTAAACGCCGAACGCGTGAACGGAACAGGTTCTTGAAGAAATATAATTACAAACTCACCCTAAGCACGTGACATGCCTAGATTTTTAAAGTACCATGACATGTTCGCCATTCGTTTAGGTATGTCGTACATATATTACACGACGCATACTCAAAATATCAGAGATTAGAGTCTCTTGTACGACTGTGAACTGTTCGTCTGTTATAACTGATAGATTTTACAAAGATAATTATACATTTGAGAGGAATCGTGAGTATTTGACAGCATGCGTGAAAGAGAGCGAGAGAGAGAAAGCATGAATGTGTGTGAAAGTGTGTGAGCATTTGTAGTAGAATGTTAGTATGAGTACGTAGACACCTCCATGTACATGTGCTTCTCGCTCTCTCTCTCTCCTGAAATGTTTTGGATATCGCATGATTATATATTTCAGAGAGAGAGAGGGGGGGGGTAGAGGGGAGAGGGAGGAGAGAAAGAGGTAGGGTGGGGACACATGACGACAATCCCAAATACAGGATAACAGTGGACAGGAATCCCAAATACAGGATAACAGTGGGCAAGGATTTCATTTGAAGATCTGAGCAACACTCATATTTCATCATTGTTGTGTCTCTTGATGGGCATTTTGAGCGTTTGTGAAACGTTTGATGCCTTTAAGTAATTCAGTGCAGGATGTGCAATGTATTTCTAGGCCACAGCGCTTCACGCGTGGCTACAGCACGTAAATATCGCACTGGCGACAATCTTCGCCTGTCAGTAATTGTTTACACATTGAAACGAGTAGAACGGGTTTTCCTTTCAAAACTGATGTGGTCAACAGGGTTCAATACACAGCAGATTTACACCTCCAGAATAGAAAAAAAATGTACGATAACAATTTTCAGGACACAACATCTGTTACATTGAATCATGTTTCCACTCTGACAGACAAACGAACACACGAACAAACAGAACAGATACACAGACACATGGACAGAAAAGCAAACCAGACAAGTAGATGACTGAAGGGAAATCTATGAATCTACTTTCCTTCATCTTTACAGCTTCAAAAGTGGCCGTCAAAGAAAAAAACGATTTCATGCATAAAAGCAACATGAAATAGTATTTATCTTTTACTAACAGATGTTTTACAAACATTGTTCAGTTTGATTGCTCTATCTGCGAAAGTTATGAAGTCATATAGTTTTATGACATTGATGGCTCAATGCCATATACAATCCACGACCTGACCGTTGCTGTAGTACCACGTACCTTGTTTCTCGCCATGGGAGGTAGCAATCAAACATAGGAACACAATCCGAAATATAAATACTGTGAGATCCATATGTGTAGGTTTCACTGTGTTTACTACCTATCAGCTCCACAGCTAACACACATGTCAACTATGTCACACACGTTGGTGTGTGACTCCATACATATGCTATTCCCAGTTTAAGTGCAACTGGCAAAAATCCGTGTATTGTGATTCACAGCCTATTGACTCCAAGATCAAATTGAATTCGTATCACACCCTTTCATCTTTGCATTCTGTGGAATAGCAGAGACTGAAAAGAATCAGGACATGGGGTAAATATACATTGTGTGCAGCTCGTCAGGCACGATCTCGCCTTTGTGAACACGCGTAGGTCTACTCACTGAACGCTTGACTGGCAAATGCGTATCGCATACAAGAGACTTGTGAGGGAGTTGAGGTTTTTGCCTCGAATTAAGCAATATACCAACAATTTCACGGCGGGGATCATTTTCAGAATGTTTTCAGAAAGCATTGGATTACTTAAGTATTATTATTATTATTAATGAATTATTTTGTTGCAGTTCGTTTCACCTCGTTTCACTATTGATTGTTGTTTCACAAACACATGCTCATGATACAGAATTGTTAATTGTACTGTTTACTCAGGATGTGAAATGAGAAATTTTGTCGCTATTATTTAGGAGATAAAGATATTGTGTTGAAAAATCAGAGGTATGTAGCGAGATTATAATTACTCTACATTTCATGTGAAAACAGAAAGCATTTTGGAATGTTTTCCAGTACAGTGTCTTCATCTCGACTCGACCATAAGCGTGTTATTAAGATTAAAGAATGTTGGAACATCAGAAATATATAACGTGATTATTACCTCTGAAGGACTTTAATTAACCAATAGCAATTCAGTATTTACTGAAATTCGAATTATATGTTTCACTAAATCTGTGCAGTTCCTAGCTGTATCCAGGATACAGTAGTGGAGAAATTAAAGTAACGCATTTCCATAATGAGTGCTCGAGACATATATACGCGTTGATATAAAATCGCACTCATTGCTCTTTGCATAAGGCTTTAACAAGTCTCCATGGAAACAGGCAAACGGAGGAACGAACGAACGAACGAACGAACGAACGGTTGGAGAGGAAAATGCAACTAGTAGACCAGAAATGTTTCTCCGTTCCACGAACACCTAGTGTCGTCATTAGATTTCAGTGATCCAACTTCTGGTACGCCTTAGATAAGTAATCGTTTCCTTAGCTTTGATTTACTTAAAGATGCATCAGTCGAAAACAAAATATATTCCCCCCCCCCCCCCTTAACTTTACACCATTTCTTTCATTTTATATAACCATGACCTCATTTGTAATGGGCCTCTATAAGTAATCGTTAACTTTCACTTAGCTTTCACAGCGAAGATACATTAGACTCTGTTTCTTCGACTATAGTATGTATGTAAATCATACGAAAATAGTGTTTCCTAAATGTCCACAGTCTGACAATGGAATCTGAATATTACGTTCAATGCCCTACACATTTGGGACAGTTAATGCGTAGGGCAAGTCTAACATAACAACTCCGAAATGCTTTACGTGAATGGAATCACTGAGTCGGCTAACGACATAGCATGGCACCAACGTCCATCTCTTGTCTGTGAATGACACGCATTCTTTTGTTGGACTGAATTTATCTGTACTGTCGCTAGGGTAAGTTGTATACTTCCCGCAATGAAAATCGTGATAGTAAGAGGAATATTTAGACTGGAATTTTGTTTGAAATAAATATGGTAAGATGTGACAGAATGCTGGGTCAGAGGGTCACGAAGGACATATCTGGTTTGCCATCACTAATCAGAAACCAGTTTGACATACTCTAGCGATTTCTTTGGACACGGTTCATTGTGTTTTTCAAGAGATTCTGCACTCGGTCGAAAGGTCAATTATACGTGAATGACTTCAGGCGTGGGACAACATCCTCCCCGTCCTTGAACGGCGAGAGCTCTCTTTACAAAATTTCGGGGGATTTCCCGACAGTTTATAACAAACAGAATAATGAATCGTGACCTGGGAATGCCATCTTTACAATACGTTGACCAGTTTTGACAAAGATGCACCAGAGTCTTTAAACATCTGTATATTTAGAATTGATACACATAAAGACGAGAATTAATGGATGTCAATTTCCTTCTTTTGACGGTCACGATGTTTCGACACATTGCTATTCCTTCATCAGGTGAATAAAGGATTAGGAACCAGACAGCTTCATATGAACATGTGAAATAATACATGTATGAATATGTGCCATTACAACAAATAGAGAAATAAAATTCTTTCAAAACTTCAGCTACAATGAGACTTTTTGTATGCATTATATTGCTTTTGTGAATAGTCCGCCGTCCAGTGTATAATCAGGTAGCTAAGCCGTAAGTCACGTCTTCTCGCGGTACCTTAATGGATGTCCAACATGAGTGTCGGAACAAGCTCTTAAAGGCTTCCTATTCACTGACGCTCGATTTCTACGCTGAATATTGTTAAGGGTCCAGATTGTGTGGACTTATCGGTAGTTGTAGATCTGTATATAAGGTGGACCTTCTGAGCCGTGAATGAATATAAACAGCACTGTGGCAGAAATGCCGGCCTCTGAACGTGACAGGCGTTGGTCGCAGCAGAGTACCACACCTTTTTAGTGAAAAGTTCATCTATTAAGTGAGACCGGACTGGAGACTAAACTAGATTTACTTCTGTTTACTACACAAATATTTTCTCTTTGTTGATCGGGCATAAGGCTACACCACTGAAATTGCTTCTTGCCAGAACATAAAGTTCCCACCAAACTGTCGCATTGTTGAAAACAACAGACCCCCGAATTATGCATTGTCACCTCTCATTATACTGTTCTTGTTACACTCATTACCAGCAAGGGCCGATGTGGCAGCCTAGTGGTTGAAGAGTTCGCTCGTCACCCCGAAGACCCGGGTTCGACTCCCACAATAGGTGAAATGTGTGACGCCCATTTCTGAAGGGTATGATATTGCTGGAATATTGCTAAAAGTGACGTAAAACTAAACTCACTCACTCACTCACTCATAACGGGCAAAAGAACTGACAATTGTGTCTACTCATATGTCTTCTTCGAAAATGAATTTACAAAAAGAATACGGAGGTTGAGAGGTTCATGTTGAGTACCCGAGCGTAATTATTACTTTCAAAGAGGGAAAGATAATCAACGAGAGAAGGTTTAGTCAAGGGTTAAGTAATTGAGGACATAACCAACCACGTGGGTGTGTGGGCGTAACGCTGTGCTGAAAGATTTTCTATGGCGTGTTACTCAAGAGAGGTGGTTGTTTTTCAGTTTCCTAAGCCTGATAGCTTGGGTAGAAGAATGAACGTCACAAGGTCAAACTTTCGAGTAAACCGTGATCACAAGGTCACGCCAACCGTACTGCAATTTATAACCACCACATTCGTGTTAAGTTACAGTCGCCTGCATGCAGTCAAGCACACGGATAATAAACCAGCATTACTAATCTATGATGTCATCCTCCTTGTTTAAATATAATGAAAACTTTAGGTGAATGTTGGGTTTCCGAGCAAAATCTATCTGTAAACAAAATCTTGTTAAAAGTGTAACCGTTTTTCAGTAGTCGTATTCTATTCAAGCCTAAGATATTACCGATCATGAACGCTTGACTGTAGTTTTGAAGCATTCATATTTACAGGCTTGTCCACGTGACCAAACTTGAATCATAGTCACATGTTCGAACGAACATTTATAGCTGGTGTACACAGGGGGCGTGACTCAGGGTCACGAATTGCGACACCTCCGTCCACCCAGTCCTCCTGCATACCGCAACTATTCCGACAATGGCTTACGTATTAGCCGATCCGACTTTTCTCATGTGAAAGCGAAAATACACACCACAAATAGCTCTGCTTACACCGAATTCCAATTCCTTGCTTCATAAGAAAAAATGATATTTACAGATGAATGTTAAGATTAAAACTAAATAACATAATGATTGCATTTCTATATTTTATTGCGAGGTGTAGGCAGCATGACCTTAACAGGCTGTCCTTGTCTTATAAGCTGTTATGTGTTGTTTGCGTTTATACAGTGTAGTTATGTAATGCATAATGAGATTGATATAATATCATTTCCGTACCAGAGTGTCAAACCTTTCTACCAACAGAGCCTCGTTTTGAAATCTCCACAATTTCCAGGTTTCCGTTTACCAAAGCTCGCTGTACGACAGAGCACGCTGTATGACGTATTTGCAAGGATTGGAAGGAGCATAGATTTGCAATATACAAGTGCTCAAATGTATCAGATAATACCGATTAATATTCATGTATCTAGTTCAGTGAACTAGTATAAAAGATCTGGACTGATTATTGCACTAAGTTGCGCAGTAGGACGGAAACCAGGCAACATGAAGCGAGACTCTTATGTAATCAGTTTTTTTACTTGGTATCGTTCCAATCTATTACAGTGTCATAACTTTGCCTGTATTAATGTTAAGCTTATATTTTCCTTATCCGTCAGGTGAACGTTTCTGTAAAAACTCATTCAGTTATTTTGCTGCAACGCAGTGTTTTGTGAGAGGAGAGTTCATAATGAGTTAATGTTAAGCAAGTGGAAGGTCTTCTCTCCAGCTGGTGGTTCGTGAGGCCACTTGAGCTGATGTATCCTCACAATTATAAGTAAGTACACCACCAGAAAACTACCGTTTAATAGAACATATTCCAGTACATGAGCGGATCGAGCAATATTGAGACGGTAATGTGTGGGTTTAGAGCGCATACATGATGAAGTCCAAAGGGGAAATGCATCTCAGGGGGACAAATCGGGGGATCTGAATCTGGATATGGATTAGAGATGTTCCGATTAATTTAAATGTACTGGACAAAAATAATTAAGGATATTTGTAATAATACTAATTTTGAAATTATGAACCATGATGTATTTATTCATTGACATATTGATTATACAAAATATCAGTCATAATAATACCATTATCCCCAACTTATTTTATCCAGTGACCAAACGGCCAAACGATAGATCACATTTTCTCATATTCGAAGTCAAACGATTTTGAAACTACTGTTTTAGTGTTTGAAACAATTGACGATGGAACATATCGTTGTTAGTGCCTGTAAACGTGTTTAAGTGTTAGAAAACTCACTTCGCTAACTGAAAAGTCATGACTGAATATTTCTTGTTTATGTTCATGATGTATTGGTCATCACTTCAAAGTATGAATATGGATCGTGTTATACATATATGCAATAACATCCTGGACAGGAACATCTGAAAAAATGACAGTAACCAATTTTTCCGATGGTTGTTCGTTAGTAATGAAGCAATCATCATTTTGTGAGATTTCAACCAATACCCAACAGTAATCTGGATCCACCCCTGCAATATTTCACTCATGGCCGAAATATGCATGTCTTCATGTACAGTATATAACATCACTTTTTTTCGATTTATTCGATAAAAATCCATATTATTGTATGAACATTGGTAAGGTTCAACGGATAATAAGTGCTATCTTTAAGATACACAACTATAAAAAGCAAACACACGCTCGCTTATCTGAACATGTATCTATGGAGAAGGTAATATGATTCAGTATTTGGAAATGTGGAAATGAAACAAAAAGCAATAATTTAAAAACTTTCAAACGGACCAAAGGTTACTTTCTCCAGGCATACAAAAAAAGATAAACAACGTATTTGGAAGTTTTATTGTTTTTCCGTACAAACAGGATACATGTACAGTATGTACAGACAGTCAATCACTAGTGTGTCGAAGTGGAAGGCCAACACGATTATAGTTCGGGATATCCGAAGCTTGTCACAAAAGCAAAATGTTTACTTAGGAAGGAATACACACGGATAAAATGTTTACTCGAGGCGGCTCGTTAGACACATCAGAGATTGACTCGTGTTTATTTTCGTACACATTCTTCAGTGTGTATAACTGACCTTTTCAGTTAATGTTGTTGTCATTCTCGGAATTGGTCTTGGGTGGTTTTGTTTACGATGATAAAATACACGGAACGAAGGCTTTCATGTTGCACTCATTTGTCTCACATTTCCAAATGTATTTAGAACAAAATTGGAGACGTCACATCGAATAACCGTATACATGTAGTTGACGATGTCATACGTTGAACGCTTACCAAGACCATGTAGGATCCACAGAAGCTCAATACATATATATCAAAAATACGTGACTGTCCTAACAGTTTCAGTATAAGGTGCCAGGATCACACCTGTATATAGACACCTGCAATAAAGAACAAACCTGCATTACGTGTGCAAAAACGTCACGAAAATGGATAAGACTGATATGAAATGCCAATAAACATCTTTCCATAATCTAATATCCGAAAGTCAATGCAAAGTTAGTGGAGATGGGATGCGTTCTTGAGAAGAAAATGACAATGTTTCAGTTTATCATATTTTCAAGAATAACGTTTCGATGATATGGTCTTGTTCCTGCTGATAATAAATATAGGTCAAACTGTTCCTCCAAATCAGTAAGTCACATGACACATTGTATCTGGCCGAGTTTGTAAAAACTAACCATGTATGTAACTGGATGAAGCCACTAATCAGGACATTTCAACCACAACTTTTAAACCCACCAAGGCACTAATCCTTTCCGCAGAGTCTTCGTTGTGTGTGGGTTATTCACCTAGTCCACATCGTTTATCTAATGCAGTATCTATGGCTAATGATACATTTACTCGCTGGGTATATATCTTTCATTTATCTAACATAGTGTCTATGGCTAATCATGCTTTCATTCACTGTGCCCATATCTTTCATTTATCTAACACAGTGTCTATGGCTAATCATGCTTTCATTCACTGTGCCCATATCTTTCATTTATCTAAAACAGTGTCTATGGCTAATCATGCTTTCATTCACTGTTTCCATTTCTTTCATTTATCCAACACAGTATCTATGGCAAATCACGCTTTCAATCACTGTGCCCATTTCTTTCATTTATCTAACACCGTATCTATGGCTAATCATGCTTTCATTCACTGTGCCTATATCTTTCATTTATCTAACACAGTATCTATGGCTAATCATGCTTTCATTCACTGTGCCCATATCTTTCATTTATCTAAAACAGTGTCTATGGCTAATCATGCTTTCATTCACTGTGCCCATTTCTTTCATTTATCCAACAAGTATCTATGGCTATTCATGCTTTCATTCACTGTGCCCATATCTTTCATTTATCTAACACAGTATCTATGGCTAATCATGCTTTCATTCAATGTGCCCATATCTTTCATTTATCTAACACCGTATCTATGGCAAATCATGCTTTCATTCACTGTGCCCATATCTTTCATTTATCTAACACAGTGTCTATGGCTAATCGTGCTTTCATTCACTGTGCCCATATCTTTCATTTATCTAAAACCGTATCTATGGCTAATCATGCTTTCATTCACTGTGCCCATATCTTTCATTTATCTAAAACAGTGTCTATGGCTAATCATGCTTTCATTCACTGTGCCCATATCTTTCATGTATCTAAAACAGTGTCTATGGCTAATCGTGCTTTCATTCACTGTGCCCATTTCTTTCATTTATCTAACACCGTATCTATGGCTAATCATGCTTTCATTCACTGTGCCCATATCTTTCATTTATCTAACACCGTATCTATGGCTAATCATGCTTTCATTCACTGTGCCCATATCTTTCATTTATCTAACACAGTGTCTATGGCTAATCGTGCTTTCATTCACTGTGCCCATATCTTTCATTTATCTAAAACCGTATCTATGGCTAATCATGCTTTCATTCACTGTGCCCATATCTTTCATTTATCTAAAACAGTGTCTATGGTTAATCATGCTTTCATTTACTGTGCCCATATCTTTCATTTATCTAACACAGTGTCTATGGCTTATCGTGCTTTCATTCACTGTGCCCATTTCTTTCATTTATCTAAAACAGTGTCTATGGCTATTCATGCTTTCATTCACTGTGCCCATTTCTTTCATTTATCTAACACAGTGTCTATGGCTAATCATGCTTTCATTCACTGTGCCCATATCTTTCATTTATCTAACACAGTATCTATGGCTATTCATGCTTTCAATCACTGTGCCTATATCTTTCATTTATCTAACACAGTGTCTATGGCTAATCGTGCTTTCATTCACTGTGCCCATATCTTTCATTTATCTAACACAGTGTCTATGGCTATTCATGCTTTCATTCACTGTGCCCATTTCTTTCATTTATCTATCACAGTGTCTATGGCTAATCATGCTTTCATTCACTGTGCCCATATCTTTCATTTATCTAACACCGTATCTATGGCTAATCATGCTTTCATTCACTGTGCCCATATCTTTCATTTATCTAACACAGTGTCTATGGCTAATCGTGCTTTCATTCACTGTGCCCATTTCTTTCATTTATCTAACACAGTGTCTATGGCTTATCGTGCTTTCATTCACTGTGCCCATTTCTTTCATTTATCTAACACAGTGTCTATGGCTAATCATGCTTTCATTCACTGTGCCCATATCTTTCATTTATCTAACACAGTGTCTATGGCTTATCGTGCTTTCATTCACTGTGCCCATTTCTTTCATTTATCTAACACAGTATCTATGGCTAATCATGCTTTCATTCACTGTGCCCATATCTTTCATTTATCTAACACCGTATCTATGGCTAATCATGCTTTCATTCACTGTGCCCATATCTTTCATTTATCTAACACAGTATCTATGGCTAATCATGCTTTCATTCACTGTGCCCATATCTTTCATTTATCTAACACAGTATCTATGGCTATTCATGCTTTCAATCACTGTGCCTATATCTTTCATTTATCTAACACAGTGTCTATGGCTAATCGTGCTTTCATTCACTGTGCCCATTTCTTTCATTTATCTAACACAGTATCTATGGCTAATCATGCTTTCATTCACTGTGCCCATATCTTTCATTTATCTAACACCGTATCTATGGCTAATCATGCTTTCATTCACTGTGCCCATATCTTTCATTTATCTAACACAGTATCTATGGCTAATCATGCTTTCATTCACTGTGCCCATATCTTTCATTTATCTAACACAGTATCTATGGCTATTCATGCTTTCAATCACTGTGCCTATATCTTTCATTTATCTAACACAGTGTCTATGGCTAATCGTGCTTTCATTCACTGTGCCCATATCTTTCATTTATCTAACACAGTGTCTATGGCTATTCATGCTTTCATTCACTGTGCCCATTTCTTTCATTTATCTATCACAGTGTCTATGGCTAATCATGCTTTCATTCACTGTGCCCATATCTTTCATTTATCTAACACCGTATCTATGGCTAATCATGCTTTCATTCACTGTGCCCATATCTTTCATTTATCTAACACAGTGTCTATGGCTAATCGTGCTTTCATTCACTGTGCCCATTTCTTTCATTTATCTAACACAGTGTCTATGGCGTATCGTGCTTTCATTCACTGTGCCCATTTCTTTCATTTATCTAACACAGTGTCTATGGCTAATCATGCTTTCATTCACTGTGCCCATATCTTTCATTTATCTAACACAGTGTCTATGGCTTATCGTGCTTTCATTCACTGTGCCCATATCTTTCATTTATCTAACACAGTATCTATGGCTAATCATGCTTTCAATCACTGTGCCCATTTCTTTCATTTATCTAAAACCGTATCTATGGCTATTCATGCTTTCATTCACTGTGCCCATTTCTTTCATTTATCTAACACAGTGTCTATGGCTTATCGTGCTTTCATTCACTGTGCCCATATCTTTCATTTATCTAACACAGTGTCTATGGCTAATCATGCTTTCAATCACTGTGCCCATTTCTTTCATTTATCTAAAACCGTATCTATGGCTATTCATGCTTTCATTCACTGTGCCCATTTCTTTCATTTATCTAACACAGTGTCTATGGCTAATCATGCTTTCATTCACTGTGCCCATTTCTTTCATTTATCTAACACAGTATCTATGGCTAATCATGCTTTCAATCACTGTGCCCATTTCTTTCATTTATCTAACACCGTATCTATGGCTAATCATGCTTTCATTCACTGTGCCCATTTCTGTCATTTATCTAACACAGTATCTATGGCTAATCATGCTTTCATTCACTGTGCCCATATCTTTCATTTATCTAACACAGTATCTATAGCTAATCATGCTTTCATTCATTGTTTTCATTTCTTCCATTTACCTAATGCAGTATCTGTGGCTAACCGTCCCCTTTATTTCCCGTGTTCATAGTTTATCAAGTACCTATGTATGAACCTACCATGTCAACATCACCAACAAAGGCAGTATTTGGAGTCCCAGCAGAACCTATCATGAGACCACACGCCATGATAGTCACGTCAGGAGCTGAAACATGGGAGATGAATAATGTTTAAGCTAAACGATCTCGAAGGGCTGGTCTCGGATCTGATTACGAGGTATGCCTAAGGCATATGGCAACATGCAAAATAAATTCATATTGTCAGTGTTAGAGCATAACTAGTGTAGTTAATGTACCAAAACAGGCACCGTTTGACATGACAGCCAAATCAGTTATGCAGATAATTAAGTGGACTGCAGAAAATTCGATGGTTGTGAACCAGATTGTTCTGACGGTTGTCCGTCATTAATACCAGAAAACGATATCGAACTGAGGTGTATAAGTATTTAAAGACATACCATGCAGCTGGGAGATGTATTTAACGTTGTTGCTCTCAATCACTCCGATTAGATAGTTGTATTTATACATCACTGTCACAGTTTTCAGTTGGCTTCGTGGAATCCCCTAAGCAGGAACATACAGGTTAGTATTTTTACCACTCAAAAGGTTGAGGATATTTGATTTACAAGACTGATAAAATGCAAATGATGAATTCAAGGTGTAGACAGATGATGAAGAAAAATTTAGGGAAATTAATTGCATTCTTTTGGAAAATAATGTCTTCATCTGTCAGGATATATATTACCTTTTCTCATAAGCATTGACACTGGCTAGTATGCTAGTAAAATGGAATATACCCTATAGTTTTAATGGTATATAGTGATGCAGTTGTATGCAGTTGGTCAATTTAGAAGTAACTTAAAGATAATGTATAGCCATTTAATAGACAAACAACACTCTCTGTTAGTCTAAGTCTAAATTTCAATACAAAACGTAATATGTATCCAGGTAAGTTTGTTAAGTGGAAAGAATATTTTGCTAAGATTGGCTCGCTTCCTACAAAAGATGCTTTCTTTTGCAGAAGACCATATTTTATGATTTTTGTTTGGGATTTGGACTCAACATAAAATCTGACATTACACGTGGACCAAAGTGGATTGTTTTTAATATGTTCAGCGTTTGATCAGTAAGTTTTTATCGCTACGTTTCATGTTGTGTTTGAAGATATTGCACATAGTTTCGGGAAATCTGCAACTATCAGTAGATACGGAGAGGGAGGACTACACGATGCAAGTTGTACCTTACCTGAGTTGACATGAACATCCTGGAGACGTGTCCGTACCACGATGATGTTTCAAAATATATGCCGTCGTCATCAGCTTTAAGGAGTAAGGAGTTGCCGTCCCTGCAGTCGCTACCGCTTGCAATAATTCGTTGTCCAGCTGCATCTGTTGTTTCTCGGAAAACCAGCTTCAGAACCGGACACTCATTCGAGCTTACCTTGATGTTCAGATTCATCAGGCTGTTCGCGAGCAGACGA
Organism: Haliotis asinina; assembly: GCF_037392515.1. Lineage (NCBI taxonomy): Eukaryota > Metazoa > Mollusca > Gastropoda > Lepetellida > Haliotidae > Haliotis > Haliotis asinina. Next base: position 51,347,949 of record NC_090293.1, on the reverse strand, counting down.
GCCATGCCTCCAGATACAGCCACGCTGCTCATATTCAGCCATGAGGGCACAGTTGTTGAATCAAAGTTTTCTTCGTAACTTGCAACGCAGGTACCTAATGTTAAACAAGTGTCGTTATAACAAGAATAGCTATGCTGAACAGCAAAAGAAACGGAAGTTCCGATAAGGATTTAATCTAATAAAAATAAGCGTTCATGGTTATGTCTTCTGTTCAAGAATTTAACAAAAGAACAGAGTTGCGTTTCGTTTGCTGTTCGGTATATAATTGCACATTAGTGATATGGTAGTGGCCATAGCCTTACACTGTGACAGAAAACTATGGGAAACTACACAGAACGTATTGTACTTAACTGTATCATTGTGACACAACAAATGCAGAAATAAACATATGTAACACATAGCAACTATTTTATCTAAATTTATGTCTAGATTTGTACATAAGCCAGGGTCCAGCTTTCAGAATGTAGCCATATCAGTTAAGTGTGCTTCTGACAAGAGGAGAGACTTGAGTACCTTCAGCTATCTCACTGCAACCGCAGTCAAGAATGTCGAAGTTTGTTCTCGATGCGCATGAGACTTGCTGCCATCCATTACTCTCTGTGTAGAAGCTATATCCTGTCGTAGGGCTCACCCAGTTAGGCCGGTTGTTACACACATCTGTCAAATATGCATATCTGCATGACCGTACAAAAAATGGTAATGGTCGCGAAATCGACATGGTCAGATACACTGACAACATGACCATCTTACAACTGAATGATAATTTTCTGAATCACATGACGCAAGATGTGACTTTAATGCACTTTGAAAAGTACGGGCCATTACATTACAACATTGCCCTAGAAAAGATAAAAAGACAGTTGAAACAAATCTGATGAAAATCTTGTTTCTGTGATTGCTAGAGTACATATTGAGGAATATTTTAAACACCACCCCATGGCCAGACAATGTCTTAAGAAAAGTAGGACTACATGACTCTTTGCAAAATATTACTTTCATGTAGAATCTGGAAGGACCATTATCCTCTGTTACATTATTTGACAACTACCCCAGTCATTGTAATTATACTGAGGGAAAAAAATAAGGGATCGCATGAATGGATAAATGTTCTTTTATTTTTTCCAGATTTCTAAACAAGGTTTGTATCGCATAGCTTGTGAAGACACCTACAAAAGTATAAGGGACCACTTTTGCTTTCATGTGATTACTTATTTTTCCCCCTCAGTATATTATTCCGCTTGAGTGAGTGAGTGGGTTTACTTATACGCCGCACCCAGAGGATGGTCTGGAAATAATCGGGCCTGTACCAGACAATCCAGTGATCAACAGTATGAGCATGGAATTGGGAACCGATGATATGTGTCAACCAACCACCCGAGCCCGATAGTCGCCTCTTCCGACAAGCATAGTCGCCTTTTTTGGCAAGCATGGGTTGCTGAAGGCCTATTCAACCCCGGACCGGGTCTATTACTTAGCATTAGTCTCACACCTTACCTCTTGAAATGTAGGGAGTCGGGCACACGTCTTGACAGTAGAAGTTTGGACGACAGCCTTCTTCCTCTGTGAAGCTCATTTGATCGGGGCAACATCTGGCCACTGACACGTTCTGGGCACACTTCCAATATGACCTACAGCTCCCATCCATCTTGTAATTTGGCTTGCACACGCCTGTGCATTTCTCTGAAATTGATTAGCGTAAATACTGTAATTCATCACACTGTTCTGGATGCGAAAATTTAGTGGTTAAAGTGCTGGCTTGTCACGTAATGGGTTTTATTCAATATATGGGTACAATATATGAAGCCAGCCAGGTGCCCTGCAATGTGATATTGTTGGAAGATTGCTCAAAGCGGCGTACAACCTAAGGGGCAAAGCCTATGCTTGCTAACAGGATGAACCAGGCAAGCGTCAGCTTATGTAGGATATTCTGTATATAGTTTATGCTCTACCTAAAGGACACGCCACCTTCCAGGACGGGGCGCATCTGAAAGTGGCTGTGTTCCAGTAGTAGCCGAAGGGACAGCTTCTGTAGACACCGATGACGTTGCCATTGGGGTTGAAGAAACACTGGATGTACTTGTCACAGTCAGTTGGGTGGTAGCGGTAGCCGACCTCATACCTCATCACTATATCGTTGCAAATCCCAGAACCTGTCAGCATACTTGCATTGACAAGACGGGCATGTATATTATCATCACAGGTTATCATCAAAGTGGTATAATCTGAATAAGCATTAATACTGGTATACATGTGTCAAGTAAACTGGCAGCATACGGTTCCTTAATTACAATCATAATATACAAGAAAAGCAAAGCAAGGTTCAAGACAAAATGAAATCTCATAAAGTAAGGGTTCATATTCATGTCTTCTGTTCATAAATTGAGTTTCATTCGTTGTTCAGTATATATAGTAATAATAAAGCCACAGGCTTGCTTCATTTTCACAAATCTGTGGTAATCCAGGCTTGCCAGATAACTTTGACTTGGTTAGACTTTTTTGGATATATTTCTTCCAGGGTCTGAATGACAGACTACATAAGCGTCCACTCATCGCGTCGGCTGCCTGTGTTTGATCCCCACATTTCTGGTGTCACCCACTGTCATACTAGTGGAATAACGCCAAAATCGGAGCAAAAACTCATTCACTCACTAGCAAGGACAATGTCCTCACGTCGTATTTAAGCTAATTTCAGGCAATACCTGGGCAGGGACGTATGTCGCAAGGTTTCTGCGTTGCATCCTGGGTGATCCCGACACAAGGGATGCCCCCATTCTGGGGAAAGGGACTATCGCAGATTCGAAACCTTGTGGCAGGTGTCATAATGCTAGAGCCACACGACTGACTGCATGGACTCAAGGACCACTGGCTCCACTCACCGAACCCTCCGTTAACTGAAACACGAACACATTCCTGTTTAAGGGACCACCATTATCACTTTACACTGAACCTGAAACCCAGAAACACGAATTTTCGAAAAATATTTTCAAATAATTGCAATTATGAGACACTTCGATTAAAATATCATCATGTTGCAAAATTGGTTCCATCAGGATTTCGTATGCAGACACAATGAAGGTGCCACTTCTACATTGGAAGAAGTATCGCACAAAAATGCACACACACGTGCATGCGCGTTTGCCTTATAAGTTCAATACGTGCCATGTAAGTACAATAAGGATAACATATTCGTTGAACGAAAGTTTATTCACCTCACTTTCTAACAAGTACTTAATCTGCTATGTTAATTTTATTGATATGAACAATAAGTATAGAAATTTTGTTTCCTATTGCAAATCGGAAAACAGCTTCATAGATAAGACAGTTGAGAAAGAAACTAGAAATCAACACACGCACATCTTTCAGAATAAGTGACAGAGGAAATGCTGCTACTTCAAATTGTATTGTTAAACATAAATATAGTGGAATTCACGTTTTCCAGAGAAGTGTTTTATTCTTACTTGGGCATGGTGCTCTACTGCAGGTTCGTGCGATTGTTTCGTTCAGAGGACCTTGGCAGTCGAGGCCGCCATATCGAGGCGCAGGGTTGTTACAGAGGCGGGTGCGAGTGATCGTCAATGTGCTAGCCCCGCATGTGACGGGGCAGCTGGGGTTGTCCCAACTACTCCACAGGGAGAGACCTCCATTAACTGTAAGTAAAACATCAGTTGGATAAGGATGTTTTTGCTCTAGATCACAACACAAAATGGAGTGAGGTGCTTTGAAAGATTACATCAGACAATCGCAACTGAATAGAGTCAGCGAGGGGCTTCACCAGAAATAGGCTTCACACGTATCTATATACGGAATAGAACGAGTGTCTCTGTGGTGACAAACGAACGAACCCACTAGGCTAAGGCTCTAGGACAGTCATGTGGAGATATGTGTCTTTTATTTGTACCTGTCAATGACCAAAAACATTGACAAAACAAAACAATTCCATTTCTAGACGCTGATCACATTATTCTAACGATTGTGGGAACTATTATTTTTCACTTCCATTTTCTCACCCAGAACATTGAACATTTCAGGAATTAACAATTGACAATTTCAGAGAAATGCACATGGGTGTGCAAGGCAAACTGCAAAATGGAGAGGAGAAGTAACATCTGCAGAAACATATTTTATATGTGTAGATTAAACATTTTACCTGGTTCATGGACTGTCAAGAAGCCGGATTTAACCAATGCAGGACTAACATACGTGTTGAAATAAATGTATGATGCAGAATCTCCAAGAATGACGTTGGTGATGATGAGTTGGTGGTTGTTGCCGGAGATAGCTGTCGAGTATCTCGGCAAGCCTGTAATGGGTACTCCATTCTTGTACCAGAACCCTTGATCAACTCCCACCACCATCTGGACTTGGAGCGTGACGGTGGCACCAATATACGTCTCTGGGTTGTTTTCCAGGTTTTGAATAGGATCTGGAACATGTCGACTTCATTACAAACAACACGAAGGACATGACAGTTACAGGTGGAATTATGCAATCTACCTGCTAATCTGGGATAAGAATATGAAAGTTGATGTGAACGCCATAAACTATATTATGAAACACTAATTGTAGGTGTAATGGTCAGGTTCAGTTGCAGTTATCAGGTCCTGCAATTTTAGATAGCTATAGGTGGCATGATCAAGTTCTGCGGAGTCATACTAACTCTTGATGACATGATTAGGTCCTGTTATTTTATACTAAATACAGGTTCTACAGGCTCTACAACATTCTACTAATTATAGGTCCAAGGATTAGGTGAGTGAGTGAGTGAGTAAAGATTTACGTCACACTCAGCAATATTCCAGCTATATGGCGGCGGTCTGTAAATAATCGAGTCTGGACCAGACAATCCATTGATCAACAACATGAGCATCTATCTCCGCAATTGGGAACCGATGATATGTGTCAACCACGCCAGCGAGCCTGACCACCCGATCCCGTCAGTCGCCTCTTACGACAAGCATATTCGCATTTATGGTCAAGTCCTGCAATTTTATGCTAATTATAAGTTCCGTCTTGCTGCAATCTCAGACTAGGTCAGTCAAACACAAATGAAAGAAAAAAAAACAATTTGTGCATTTAACTATTCATGAAAGTGATCCAAACCTGTCTGAGTGATGATGACAGTTATATAAAATTATTATTATTATTATTATTACGTAAACACAGGAGAATTTATGTCTTCTTAACAAACAAGTGTTATCCATATACAAAACGATGTCACTAGCAGAACAAGTGACCCATCCCCATCTGCCACCACCAACAACGACCTCACTACCCGATAGTCCCCGACTAATAACAAGACGTCAGTGTACACATATATCAGTGTGCTCTTTGTTTGTTTGTTGTTTGTTTAATGCCGCCGTAAATCAGCTATATGTCGGCTGCCTGGTAAATAATCGAATGTGGAACCATCACCCCATTGATCAACAGCATGTGCATTGATCTAAGCAATTAAGATATAATGACATGTGTCAACCAAGTCAGCGAGTCTGAAAACCTGATTCCCGTTAGTCGCCTCTTAAGACACGTGTGGGTTTATGAAGACCTGTCCTACCCTATTGACACCAATAAGAATATCAGCATTGTAAATATTCAGATACAAGCAATATTTCAGGAATAATCCTTTTGCATGTGAAGTTTAAGACACTCAACGGTATTGGTGTTAGCAGATGGTTGTCGACAAAACAATGACATGATATGTCCGTTTTGTTATGTGCGATATATTATATACTGTGTCCTTCGCATGATATGTCCGTTTTGTTATGTGCGATATATTATATACTGCGTCCTTATGGTATGAATAGCACAAGGTATTGTCTGACATCTAGTCGACCCGTGACGATCCGCTGTAGCAAAGGCCTTCAGCAACCCATGCTTGCCACAACAGGCGACTATGCGTGTCGCAAGAGGCAACTAACGGGATCTTTCCCAATTGCGCAGATCGATGCTCATACGGTCCTCACTGGATCGTCTGGTCCAGACTCGATCATTTACATACCACCGCCATTTTTCTGTGATAATTCTGCGTACGGCGTAAAACACAGTTCACTCGCTTACTCACTCTTGCACCTAATTCCAGTGTGTTTACCTTGCTGGCGAGATAATCTGACAAGAATAATCAGAAGACAGCAGATGCAAGCGATGCTGCAGCATCCTGGAAACATGATTCTGAAATAGAAATATCATATCATCTATCACTTGATTATCTGGTTCAGATTCGATTATCGAAATCAAGTTACTGGAATAAAGGAGCTTAAATCAAATACAAACAAATCTACTGATCACTTTGACAGGTATATCATTTTCTGTTCGACAGCAATGGGTATGTCAAAATAGCGTGTACTACAACGATTTACTCACACCGGTGACAACACCAGTATAATACTACAATGGTACATTAACAGATATCAGTAGACTAATACAAATAAAAAAACATTCACCCAAATTTTATCATTCACCTGTAACACACCTGAAAGCTGACAATCGGAAACACAACACAGCACAAATTAACCAAAAGAAACGCGAACCGCTTGCGTGTATGATCAGTCAAAGCAAATATATCCTTCTTCAACACGCCTCTGCTTGGACTGAACGTAGGAGCACAGAGCCGTTCTCTGGGGAGCTTTTTGTGCAACCGTCAATTTCTTACCATTCAGTTGTATATTACCTTGCTATTATACAGAGGCCGTGAAAGCTCAGAAGCCTAATGAATAACAAAGAGTGTTTCTATCTATGGAAATTCATTTTCACCACTTTAAAATGATATCGTGGGATCATAGGATCTGCAAGGTTGTAATATCATTGTGGTGAATACGTAAAGTGCTTCTCTTTTTCAATTTCTAAAGTACACACATATTCATATGAAGACACACCGTCATAAAGGAATGAAACGTGACCCATTAAAAGAATTGTCAACACATTTATTTCCTTTTATCCCCAAAGCAAATGCAGGCAATCTGCAAGTAATGATGTTTATGTACTGTGGTAATTATAAGGTTACTGTTTAGATGAATGGATGTGAGGTAGCCTAATGGTTTATTGGTTGTCACGTCGTGCTGAAGACCCGGGTTCGATTCGCAACAATGGTACAATGCATGAATCGGATTCCTGGTGTACACTGTTGTGTTATCGCTGGAATGTTGCTAAATGTTGCATTAAACTAAAAATCAATGTTTCCATGTTTGTTCAGAACAGGAGAGAATACATAACTGTGTAACCACTCATTCAAGACGAACTGTGGTCAAGATAATCATTTTAAACTGTGTCACTAACAGACTTCCATAACGAATTATGACCTGTTTACAACGTTTGTCCTCTTAGCTTTAAACCCTTGCTCCTGGTTTTCATACAGTGGACGATGCGGTGAGGTAGCCTAGTGGTTAAGACCGGGGTTCGATTCCCCTCATCGGTGCTGTGTATGAAGCTCATTTCTGGAGTTTCCTGTTGTTTTTATATTGCAAAATTCACTATAAAAAAAACTCACTCACTCATACAAGGGCCACTTACGTCTACTGCTTCTGACAGATATTTCGGATGACTGCGGAAACTGGTTTGTTGCTTTTGACCAGTAGCGAACCTGTAGTATCTGCGCCATCTTGCACTATTTAGTAGGCATCTCACTTCCATAAATGAGGCATTAGTGATCCCATCGGCAAATGTGCCTCACCACAGGAAGAGTTGCTTCCCCTTGTTCGCTCTTAGAAAATGTACTGCTATACGAAAGACGTTTTTTTCTGAAATAAAATAAACCCTAAATGTTTAGTACTCCTTGATGTGGATATAGACAAGAATTACCTTCAGTTTTGTTGTGCTTGTATCAATATATTTATGATTCGGAAGAATATAGTTTTTTTTCATATGGACCCATGAAGATCCGGGTTTGAAAAGGTCATCAGCAACCCATGCGTGCCACAAAAGACGACTATGAATGTAGAAAGAGGCGACAAACTTGATCAAGGTTGTCAGACCTAGCTGCGCAGATCGACGCTCATGCCGTTGATCACTGGATTGTCTGGTCCAAACGCGATTATTTACAGACAACCGCCATATAGCTAGAACATCGCTGAGTGCGGCGATAAATTAAACACACTCACTCACTCACGCTTCCAACCATACTAAACTTAACTTTCTTTTGGCCACTGAGCATATACCAACGCCATTCGACTTACAAGAGTGACAATCACCTTAACATATGACACATACAAATCGTGATTCCCGCTGAGCTCAATGCGGTTTTGTTACAGCGATTAAAAACATGAGATGAAAGGGCTGTTTAAGTATTGACATTTGCGGCACGATCTCCTTTCAGTAGCTGACTTGCGACCCGCCGTTGGAGAGTCTGTAACCACTCTTATATAAATGTAACAATACCGAGCCACATTCATACACGCACACTGAAGTGTCTGAAGCCTTTCGCTGGCGACTATGATCACTAAGAGATCCCCGTTCGTTGACATGAATATATGTATGCAATGATTTTAACCGGTTTGTAGGATATCCATATATGTTTTCATACATTCGTTAAGACAAATACCAATAGCACAGCACACTCATCTGAGGACCTTCCAGAGTTGCGTCTCTTGGACACGCTAGATATATATGCTCGTGGATTGAAATCTTGATTCACCCTGTTGTCAACGGGTTCATATATAGTTGGTGCGTCGACTTCGGATCGGCTCATGGATAGGATGACTGGAGAATTACATACATGCAATACTTTGACGAAGACAAATGATGAATACGTTGGTGAGACGAAGGCATAGTTTAGTTGTTCAGACTTCTTTAGTTGGTTTCACAAGACATGACAAACAAGTATACATGAATGACGTGAATGGACTTCCAGCTCAACCCCAGGGCCTTTCCTGCGAGCGGCATAATCCTGCTCACGGTCGTCCCTACAAAGACAATCGGAATGCCGGTCTCCACACTCACATCTCACGTCTCATCTCTCACGTACAGTATAGATGTGAGCATACATATATATAGTTTTTAACAACAATAGACAGGCAAAGATTCAGCAATGGACAGATAGAGAAGCTAATAGCACTTCCTTCTACAGCTGATGTGATGACAGACACAGCCAAGGGGGATGACCAATAAAGGCCATAAATGTCATATACAGTAATTAATGGAAGTGACAAAAAGGAACAAGGTAGCTGACAAAACAATGTACTCTGCGGTAGTGATAAAGATCACGATTGCAGAATAATAATAATAACTAAATATCATATAGCCTGGTTACATAGTTTTTGGTCTGTAGAAATATTTGGACATGGCTGTCCTGAAGTAGACACTATAACACTATTATATGTTTAGGCTTAGAACCACGTGCAATTGAATGTCCTACACCCTTCATGTGGAAGGATTTCTCCGACGTTAAGCTCACACGCTGTCCTATTTCGAACAATGTCCGCCATGTATCCGGTATCTGTAGGTTAGGATAGGTCTTCGACAAACTATGCTTGTCGTAAGAGGCGAGTAAGGAGTTCGGGTGGTTATGTTCGTTAACTTGGTTGACACATGTCATCGAATCCCAGTTGCGCAGATCGCTGCTCATGCTGTTGATCACAGGAATGTCTGGTCCAGACTCGATTATTTGCAGACCGCCGTGATATTGCTACATGCGGCGTAAAACTAAACTCACTCTCAATGTCATGCAGCTCAAGCCAAGCCTGACCTCCCATCCCCGCTGTTACGAAAGCGGGGTTTGCTGGAGACCATTTCTAAGCCGGATATTCACGACTCTTTAGTAGGTTGAATTAACAATAAGGTGTAAGACTATTCCCAGGGCTTGGTTAACGATTAACAGCCGTACATCAAAAGATCCACTGATCCGTTAGGTTCCATAGCTTCATTTTACAGTTATTATAGAAGCCTGTGTGAGGTGGGGGAGGTTAGTAAAAGAATGGTTTTGTCGTCTACCAAGGTTTTGACCCATGACCGCAAAACAGTTAAAGACTATAACAGTTTCTCCTCTTATGCAGCTTGGAGAAGTTTGTTTCCCTGAATATTTCTAAGAATAATAGCGTTTGGTAAACAATATAACAACCTGAAAAGTGCTAGTATAAACAAACTATTTTTGTATCAAAAGATCTGCATTTCCAGAAAATTAGATTCTGAATAACATGCGACAGGGTGATGTGGCGTCAAATTTGATAGTGATCGAACTAGCCTGGACGCAATATGTCTCTAGCAACTGTCAGAATTGAACGATCAACCAGTTTATCCGTTAGCTTTTATTTCATATCTAACATCTCATTTCATCATCAACAAATGCAAGAGAGTCGGAAATGTAATAGAAATAACAAAATTTAAGAAACCCAAGATGTTTTCACTTACTGTACAACTTATGATATGACATACGTCACTTTGTAAGGTCTATAAATTGATTCCAAATGTAGGTCAGTGCCTTTGCTTCAGAAATGTACAACGAACAAACTGATTGCACTTGTAAAATGGGAAACAATTTTTAAGGAGCCGGTGGGATAAGGCTATAGAAAAAAACCAACCAAACAAAACCCAACAAAAAAAACCAAAAAACAAAAGAAAAGAAAAAAAAACCAAGAAAAACAAGAAACAAAATAACCCAAACAAACAAACACACAAGAAGAACTGCGAAAAACGTAAACTATTATATAGGGAACGTCATGACCATAGCTCCCAATGCCTCTGAAGAAACACGCATCAATGTTGAAGTGAACCAATCTTATGGTGGTAATAAGATCCAGCGTGGAATACCCTAGAACAACTGGCACTCTAATCACAGGGATACCGACGGTTCTGCTCAGGAGGTTAACATAACGAAATGTTATCGTCTCACAGTGTCACAGTCCAGTGTTTATAAAATCATTGCAACTGTTTTCACTGTTCAAACAAACTCACTACTTAGCGTTTTCACAACATTTGAATTTTACACATTGCATACCACTATCCCATATGACAAAGTTAAGAAAAACTCTTCATTTCTTGGTCCATGTCTTCATTTGTTGGTCCATGGGGCATTTCAAAACAAACGTGGTGAGCAAAGACTTAACGATAGATCTATTTTCGGAGGTCCCAAGCCACAAAGCGTTCGTAACGTTACGACCTGTCGTAGTACATCACAGGAACACGAATGTCGTAACGATACAAACGTTGTGTGGGTCGGGCCCCAGGAGCATTTGTCAAAAATGAAAGCAAATGTCACTTGAAGTTTACCGACAAAACAATGTGTGAAATGCTTACATTTTAACATCTTTGTGACATTCTGGGATGAAACATTTCACCAAGAAGTATCCATCCCGATGGGCACCAAGTGTGCTTCAGTATTACTTTTGCGTGGCTTGACAAAATAAGAACTAGGTAGCTTGGAGAAGAAGGTTAACGGAAGCTCCCGGTACATCGATGATCCAATAATGGTCAGTTACCATCAATAGACAGTTACATTCCACCGAGTTTCCATTGAACTTGAAATTGAGGAGACAAATGAGTCAGTCTCAACTGTTCAAGATTTATGCTTTAGTCCAGAGTGACATAAAACTCTCTCTAGAAGGCTGTCTGAAAAGGAATGATTTAAACTTTCCAGCAGTCAACCTCCCTTTCAGGTCGAGCTATACTTCCAACAGTTCTAGCCAATGAGGTGTCATCGAACAGGCTGCATGACTGTCCAATTTAAAGAGGGTCATACCACTCTTGCTCAGATGTCTGCAGTTGATAAACATTACAACATCCCAAGCTTCACTAAATCTTTCAAGAATGTGTATGGTAGATGTGTGGAGGGAAGTTTCTAAATCTGGTGCAACAGTGACAAGCTTGATGTCGACTTACAACACGTGTTACCGAATGATATCAAGTGTACATTTGACTAGACCTAGCGTATGCTTAAGGAGGGTGCCACCGGTGGAGCTGGATACGCTCCTATTTGGGATAACATCTCGCATCATCACTATTTCATAGGGCGTTATAATCATCGTAACACAATCGCTGGATTGTCTGGTCCATGTTCCATTTGTACAGACATTGTACAGATGGTACACTGCCGAATCAAATAGTCATGATATTGCCACATGGTACAATCCACTTAGGTTAAGTGTGAAACGGGGTGTTTCTCTTCTATTATAACACTAGTTTTGTGAAAAATCTCTTGTGGTTAAAATGATGACATAAATCCTGCTAGGATGTCGTGTAAAAAGCAGAGTCACCTTACGTCCTAAAGACGTATGGACCGGAACATGACATCCGATGCATGACAGTTTGAGAAAGAATAATTCTTGAAAAGTGATAAAAATTTCATATCTAGTGTGTTTGTGTAAATAGTTTAAATAGTTTTAGGCTGTCCTGCGATACACCGGTAGTCGCAACGTTATCATCGGCTATGACAAGGTTATCGCTCTCTGAATGCACCGTAAGGGAAGGTGGCAAAGAAAGTGTCCAATTCTGACGGATGATAAAACGACTGCACTCAAAGTATCTTACAATCATATCATTGAAGATAGAAAGAGGTAACGGGAAAACAGAAATTTATGGCTTGAAATATTAATTACATAAATACTACAGGCAAAATAGTTCTTTTGCTGCATATTCGTACCGAAAGCAGCTATTATTTTAGGTGCAATAAAATTGTTGAACAAACTATCAAGCAGTTATGGCTATCCTAGTGCCTGTCGCTGGAAGGGGTCATATACTACAAACCATTACTCATCCAATATGAAACTTCTAATCCAGTCTCAGTTGTAATTAGTTATTATTATTGGCTAATGCTTCTTGAAACCCTATACCGTAGTAAACCATGTCGAGGTCCCTCCCAAGTCGAAGAGAAACCTTCGCATCCGTCGCATTTGATTTTAGAGTAAGATGGCCGACATAGCAAATGAATAATAACAGTTATTAAGAATGAAATATGATTTGCAAACACAGGCGTTTTTAATTAGGAAGAAAACATATGAAGAATGAAAGGTAGCAATATGTCCAACAGAGTAAAAATGGCAAAGAAGTAGTGCAAAACAACCTGGCGAGCAACTACATGATACAGATAATTTATCATGCATAGGAAAACTTGTGTAAGAATAGTCAGGCCCTGTTCCCTGATTTCTTATCTCACAAAGTTCGAACTGACGTGCGAATATGTTGTGCATTTGTATGGATAGCGTTCATGGGGTGGTATACAGAGGAAGCTGTCAAAACTGGCATCTGTCCAATCCGGCAAGGTGTCAACACCAGCATAAAATCTCAGTCCCGTCTGTGGCTTGAACATTTATCATCAGCTCTACAATCCGGCACTTTGTCTAAGCTGGATTATTTCTTCAGACCTGGTGAGCGCCGGTTTAGACAACTTCCACTGTACCTAATGAGCTGGGAATATATGAAATGAAGGCACACTAGCCTTTTTAACGTGTTTTACAACGACATTGACGTCACATTTACTTTAACAGTTACAGTGTCCAAATGCATAAGCCGCATGCTGCGTACAAGCCAAAACAAACACATGACGATAAACAACACAAGATGTAATCATTCAAGAAAACATTTCCATTGTTGCTGAACTGCATCTTCTGAACAAGAAAACATAAACACTCAGATATGCGAGGCTGATAACGATCATAGGATCATAGGATCATGATGCCTGGGTCGCACTTGTAGACGGACACCTGAAACATAATGATAAGCTAATTAACAGACTCGTCAGTATTTCTGTCCAAATGTGAAGAAACTTTTCATGATCCTTGCTGTATAGACCCGTAACTTTTCGGATGAAGACTGATCTTCAGCAACCCATGCATGACACAAGAGGTAACTCAAGGGATCGCGTGGTCAGTCTCGCTGACGTCGTTGACACATTAAGTCAGTGTATATCAGTTGTGTACATCGATGTTACTGCTATTGAGCACTATATTGTCTGGTCCAGACTCGATTATTTACAGACCGTAAATATAGCATCTGATTCTAATGCGGCGTCAAACAACAAACCCAAAACTGCTATGGTTCTGTGGTCCGGCGAGAGCTGGGTTATGAAATTTGGTTAGTTTGGTATGACAGTCTGATGTTAGCAGTAATTGTGGATTGTGACGGGGCATTGAGGTAGCCTATCGGATAAAGCGTCAGCCCGTCACGCCGAAAGTCCGGGTTCGATTCCATACATGGGTACAATGTGTGAAACCCATTTCTTCACCCACTCACTAAAGTGTAACACCAACCTAACACCAATGCTCAGGATATCATACTATGACACGGACACTAAACCGGCATACCATACCCCTGTTTCCGAGATTACTTACCCTGCCTATATCTCCAACGAATGGCGTACCCGGTTTGCTCGAAGCATCCGATCCAATCCTCAGGCCGTCTGACAAGAGGTTTGTGTTTTCGACTGCAGTAAATAAATTAGATGTACAACTACATCGTGATGTTTTCATGTGAAACGGTTCAGCAAATTGTACAAATCCTGCTGTCAAATGTGGCATGGTAGTACTGAATTAGTTAAGTACATTTTCATGAAGTTCCCTGTAAAGTCTTATCTTAAGGTAATGTTCCATGGGTATACACCTGTCTATTTTACCATTTTCTACAATTTTTTTTCATGGTATTTAATCCAGGTCTTTTTTCCAATAGAGGTTGGAATCTGGTTTATGCTTGTGTGGGTATATATGCGTGGAACATCCACTATGGTAAAGAGGAGACTCACTCAACACTCTGTCAATGAACTTGACCTTGTCGTTCATGACACTGCCAACCAGGTATTTGCCCGTATACATCACGCTCACTGTCCTCCACTGGTCCGTAGCCATGCCCTGGAACCAGACAACGCAAGTAAAAGGAATTCACAGTCTTGACTCTCCACAAATACCGATTAGTGTAATAGGGAAAACAAACTGTTAAAGTGTCAGTGATGACATAAGGTATTCCCGAACGTGTTATCACATCCGGTCTTATCTCCATTAACGAAGTATCCCCGAAATGAAAGTATTTTTGCCTGACAGCAGAACTCCAGCCATGCACTGTAAAACAAACCAGACAATCAAGTGATAGGATGAAGTTGACGTAAAGCGGCTTAAAACAATACTCACTTATTCCACGACCTAAATTAGTTAAAGTCCGTAGCCCAAAAGCTGTCATAAAATGACATAGCTATTTTCAAAGATCTTAAACAACTGTCATATCTCACATGTGTTCTAACATCGGTTCAACATATACTGACTATTTAGCATGAGGGTGCACAAGAAGAAGGAGAACATACATGCTGATACTTACATCTGTGGACAGCAGCATCCTGGTAACTTCTCCATACCATGAGGTGACAGAGAAGGTGACACCCTTGGGATCAGTTGTCACTACAAGTCTGTTCCTGCTGCTGGCCAAAACACGGCTGTCGTTGGCGCCTACAGTGTCCCTGTACGTGATCCTGAACACTACTGGGCTGTCAGCTACAGTCATCGTGACGTCAAGATGCACCTTGCTCGTGCTGGTAAGTGACAGAGTTCCTACCTGGTTGTTAACATTCTCCAGAACCATCCATGACGGTCTGGTACCTGGCAGAAAGCTGTAGCTGGCTGCACATGTCTCTGCAAATAATGTACAAGTGATAGCTTTATCATTGTTCGTTGTGTGACGTTTACTCAACAAATATTCTAGCTATATGTAAATAATCGAGTCTGAGGAACCAATCCACTGATCAACAGCATGAGCATCGATCTGCGCACGGGGAACCAGTGACATAGGTCATCTAAGTCAGCAAGCCTGACCATATCTTACAAAAAGCATGGGTTGCTGAAAAACAACTGGGACTCTGATCTTCATGTGCCTTACCGTTCACTAGTGTAACTACCGATACAAACAACACCGTAAGCTGTGCAATTGTACAACGAGCTGTTTCAACTACGAGCAAACAATAACTGGAGGTATTGGAACCACATTAAGGTCAGAGCATATGTGGTTGACTCTTTATGAATGAACGTCTTTTAGGAAGCTGGAAACGAAAGAGGTGAAGCTACTGTTGTATACTTCATAAACTAGTGTCTTATGAAGACATGAAGTTGAAAAAGGATAACATGTGTATGGTTTTAATGTGTGTTTCAGTTATGATCAATATGTATGTATGTATGTATGTATGTATGTATGTATGTATGTATGTATGTATGTATGTATGTATGTATGTATGTATGTATATCTATCTCAGTCTAATACATTCATTTAGACACTCCTTGTACACATTCACGTGTATGTAACGTAATTATCTCACTATAAGATACTCACATACACAGTCCCTATACATATACTACTGTATATACACTAACTATATCAGTCTAATATACTCATGTATGTTTGTGTGTATGTAAGTGTGTGTGTGTGTGTGTGTGTGTGTGTGTGTGTGTGTGTGTGTGTGTGTGTGTGTGTGTGTGTGTGTGTGTGTGTGTGTATATATATATATATATATATATATATATATATATATATATATAATTCTTCGTCTAAACGGCCACGAAAAACACACGTATTTTCCAGAATGTATAGACAGTTCATGTTTCGGTGTAAGTTCTGCTACAAATAATGTTCGACCATTCAAACAGATTCTTCCATTTACAGGAATTACGTCAGATATTGGCATATTGTCAGGAATCGTTCCAAAAGGGTCGTAACAAGACTTCCATTTTGAGAACATGATTAAGTAGGAGAAATATGTCGATAGCTTGCGCTTATAACAAATACTGGGGTACTGAGAAAAGCAAAATTACCAGTACTGTTTTCTCACGTCTAACATGCTTCTGGCATGAAGAGTAAGAAACGTAACTTTGTACAAGTGGTATGATCTTACCTGTACAGTATTCTGTACACTGACAATCCAGAATGTTGAAATACGTGTTTTCAGGGCAGGACGTGGACCGCCAACCCAAGTTCCCAAACGATATGTTGTAAGTAGTTGCGTTGTTCCAGTTTGGATGCTTGTCACATACATCTGGGACAGAATACAGAAATAGAAATGTATTTGCATTGAAATACTAGAAGTCCTATTACTATAACGATTCATGTCATGATAATTATTGACCGCCAGCTTTTCACCTTACAGGACATCACAGTGGTGACAAACATGTTTAGTGACATTCTGGACCGATTTTGAAATATTCCAGCAACCTCCTAAAGTACAAAACTAGAACTACACCTTCAGGGTTGTTTGTCTGTTTGTTGTGTGAATGCGCACACAACAATATTCCAGCTATATGCCGGCGGTATGGAATTAATTACAATTAAGTCTGGACCAGACAATCCTGCGATTATGAACATCGATTTACAGAACAGAGATATCATGACATCTGTCAACCAAGACAGAAAGTCTGATCAAGCATTGGTAACTGCAAACCATTCTAACACGAATCTTTATGGGACCCTTTCTTTGTAATACTTATCCAGGGATCCGAACCATACCTTCAGCGCGGAATCCAAAGTCTTAACTAATACTGTTTATTACTTAATCACCTAGTTTTGATTGCTTTCTATGGCCTCTTAAATATGTATCCTTGTTCCAGCTTGGTTTCAAAAGTTATTAACTTCTTCTGTATAGCTAACAAAAATGATCAACGGTGTTTTGCTGAAATCATTGTTTAATTTACCCCTTGAGACATAGGCGGTGGGGCAGAGATCGTTACAAGTGTAGTTAGGGAGGCATCCGTCCCCTGGAGAGAAGCTTAATCCCCTGGGGCAACATTTGGCCTCGGACTTCCCGTTGACGCACTTCCAGTAGGATCTGCAGCTTCCCGACATCTTGTAGCTCGATCCGCAAGATGCCTTACATCGCTCTAAAATGAAACCAAACAGTAAGCCATTACCTGTTCATTCGTGTGACTGGACCAACAAGAGCCAGACAAAGACATTCAGAAACCAAAAAAAAAAAAAAAATAATTACACGACTTTTACTTCTTCATTTTGAATGAATGAGTTTAGTTTTACTCCGCAATATTGCGAAGGTCTATAAATTGTCGAGTCAGGACCAGACAATCTAGTGATCAATAGCATGAGCATCGATCTTCCCAACTAGGAACCGATGACATGTGTCAAACAAGACAGTGATCCTGATCACCCGATCCTGTTAGTCGCCTCTTACGACAAGTATGGTCGTCTTTTGTCGCAAGCGCGGGTTGTTGAAGACATATTCTTCCCCGGATCTCCACGGGTGTTTCCATATTTGTCTTGTATATCTTCGGTCAGTCATACTGATCGATCAATACATACATGATAAACAAGTGATCCAACAAGCAGTCTAGATTAATACAGTTTGAAATGTATGAATGTGTAGTGAGCTGCATTGTGAGTGTGAGATTTGTTTTACGCCGCACTCATAATATTACAGTATATATACAGCGATTTGTAATTAATCGTGTAATTAATCTGGCCCAGTGGTTAAGAGCATGAGCATCGATACATGAGGTGGGTTAGGATAACGTGCCAACAAAGTGAATGAGTAAGCATGGGTTACTGAAGATCAGTTCTAACCCTGATCTTCTCGGGTATATAACATTGTGGTCAGACATTAGTGACCTACCGACTTTAAAATTGTAAGCGAAGATGATCCCCACTTTAATGAAGAGTGATGGCATGGAGATTGTCCCGTTGTTGACATGGCAACAAAAGACTATGCAGTCATGTTAAGTTTCTTTAATGTATTGAGTGTGTAATAATGTATGACACACGCATGTGGCATTTGCTATGAAAAGGGATATCATTCATTGTGACATGACGATATTTACCTAAAGGACAGGAAACCCTCCATGGTTCCATGCACCTTAGTGAGTTTTGGTTCCAGGAGTGGCCAAAAGGACAGCTTCTGTAGACGCCGATGGCGTTGCCATTGGGGTTGTAGTAACACTGGATGTACTTGTCACAATCAGTCGGATGGTAACGGTAGCCGACTCCGTAATATTTCCTAACGTCGTCACATACGGCCATCACTGGACATTCAAATTTCTCTGTTAATATCTTTTTCTTAATTTAAGCGAAAATAAAGTCAAGATTCACCAAAATATCTTTACCAAGAACATGATCTACTGTACCACTTCGCAATACTTGTGAATGTCCTTATGATCAGCTGTAGGTGAGCGTATCCTGCAAGAGTGGATCGCACCACCTGGCATAAACGCGTGCAAAGACTAGTCAATTGTTTACGTGAAACACTTATTTCAACAATTTGTCCTTACCAGATCAAACAAAGGTTCATGTCATTCCGTCATATCCAAGATACTTCTTTCCGGAAAAAAGCCCAAACACTAAACTCCACTATGTATGTACGATGTCAGTCCCAAGGTGATGATCAATAAGTCTTAATGGGAATATGTTTGCCACATTTGTGTTTCTATGTAACCAATATCATTTGAGGAAAAAAAGGACATAATAGTACGAATGACACGGGTTCGTTAATAAGATTACTTAAACAATCCCTGCTTCACCAACCACATACACAACCATTGCAGAGAGAGTGTACAATTAAATGATAATACCTGGACATTCCGGCACTGTGCAGATCTGGGTCATGTTGTCGCCCCTCGGTCCACTGCAGTCACGCCCACCGTTTGCAGGGGCGGGGTTGTTACAAAATCGTCGCCGTGTCAACGTACGGGTCACGTTCCTCCCACACGTGTCCGAACAGGGTGACACTGCCCACGACGTCCATAGGCCGAACCCGCCTTGAACCTCACCTGTATCGCGATGGTATGGTCTTTATAGGTTGGGTGAGATAAATAAACTGGCAGAATGCTGAATATGGAGGTAGGTTTGCAGTGGACACGTGCCGACGAATATCAGTTAAACCAAAAACACACTCACAAAAACTTTAGGATTACGAATCCTCATATTTTTACCTTGTCAATTAACCATTTAAGTCTGTTCCAACGACTGCGCTTACCCCTTGTAATAAAAAGAACCAAACCAATAATAGGTATTTGAATCTATGATCGTTTGTTACACAACATTTTTCCTAAGTTCAGTGTTCATTTTGGCAAAGCAGAATTACCGTGATTCGCAATCTTAATTATTTCACTGTTTTATTTATTGTTTTTGTTTCATGTGCAATACGCTGCTACGTTTTCACTGCAGGCTCTAAAGGGAGAAAGGAGCATAAATGGGTGCAGATTTGTAAAGGTGTAAGTGTTTGGTTGTGAAGGTTGACGAATGCAAGACTTGTCTTGAATTGGCAACTCAGAGGATGGACACGTGACCAATCCATATGTGAATAGATGAACAGATCAATAATAAAGTGTCTAGGTGGGTAGGTGAACAAATCAAACCCATGAAATGGTGTATTAAGCAGAAGTAGGACGAGAAGCTAGACATGTCAGTGATAGGTGTACATGTGAAGGTAGAGGAAGAGGGACATGTTTCTGGGACGTAGGCGGATACACATTGATAAAGAAGTGGAACACTCTCGGGAGATGGCGAAAAGGTGGGCACGTGCATGTGGGACTGTTTGTAGCCTCTGTGTAATATATACTGAACAACAAAAGAAACGCAATTTTCGAAAAAAATGAAATCCTACAAACGTAAGCGTCTTACTCAGTATATAGATCATGAAACAGTGGCCACTCTGAATAACATACCCGGGCAAGGAGAGAGCCCACAGGTTTTCATTTCAGTCTCATCGGAAAAACCCTGGCATGGACGTCCACCACTGCTTGGCAACGGATTCGTACATGTTCTCCTCCTAGAAGCCCGTCCAACAGCACTCGATCCACACGTGACATTACATTGAGGAGTTGACCACACGGTCCACATGGACCAGCCGCCATTAACTATGAAACAGTAAAATCAGAAATGTTTCAACACCGTGACACTGTTTTCTCTATCCAACATTTAAATTCATAAAGTGACAATCAAAATATGGGACATAACTATATATCTATGCGTCCAAATCAGCATGAAGGTTCACCCAACATAAACTGACGGTACCACAAGGATTTCAATTTCAGAGCCCAAGTTTACACTACTATCACATCAGCCAAATAGTCGAACTATTATGGAATCATACAAGTGATCATGCACAACAATCGAAAACGCCGGATGATTTAATGTTAGTCATTGTCAGTGTTACATTACATACAACAGAACTGAACCCAGTAGAAAAAGCCCGATTGACCCTTTAAAAGATAGTGGCACGGTAGTACTTTAACCTAACACAATGAACATTGTTAATCACATGACGACAGGATATGAACAATTGTACTGAATTTTGAAGCAATATTAAACTACTTACTAGGACAAAGATCAAGAGCACAGACCCTCTGCGTTGTCTCTTCGTTGCTTCCAGAACAAGGGCTTCCATTAAACAAGGCTGCTGGGTTGGTACATGTTCTTCTCCGGGTGCTGTTTCCAACGGTGTTCTGCCCACAGGTCTCCGCGCATTGGATGTCAGACCATGGACCCCAGCTTGACCAGACACCATTGACTACAATCAAATGTTAACTTCTTATCTTCTCCCTTTGGATATCATGTGGCGGAGGTATATATTTTATAACGTACAGGCTATTTGTATCATCATTTAGGAGTTAGACAGTTTCTAAGAACTTTTACCGGAATCGAGAAAAGAAAGTCACTGAATGCGAATCAAAGAGTCTAAGACCATCACTAACATAAACCTTACACACTTACCAGCTCCTCGACAAATAGCTTGAGTTATGCCATTTAGAGAGGTGTTCAACGAATCATAGCTTGTGATGTGAATTGCAGTCGCATTCGAGGAGGCAATAGATACTATTTCCGTCTGAAAACGTTGTACAAATAATGGAGAGGTGAAATCGCTGACTCCAACTGCAAACATTGTCATCCCAGAGTTCTTCGCTTCAGCAGCAGCAGATCGAGTTTGATCCGGGACATTGGACATGCCATCCGTTATTACAATCATCACCCGAGGAATGCCAGAGGCGTCTTGATTTAGGAGAAACATTCCTCTCCGAATGGCAGCATGAGTGCTTGTTCCACCACTGGGTCGAGACAATGAATTAATAGATGACTGAAGACTACTAATACTGCTGGAGGCATTGATAACATCAGTCACATTATTGTTGAAAACCACAACTCCGACTTGCATACTACTGTTTCTGGAAATGGTGTTGGCAACAAAACTTATTAACGCGTCCTTGACGAGTTGGAACTTTTCAGAACTGACACTCTCTGATCCGTCAACGATAAAATAGACGATGGCTGCAGCACAACCTACAACAAGAAGAAGATTGTTGAAGAAACGCTCGTCGAACAATGATGACTATAACAAAATAACTTTATTAAAGGGAAACATTAAAAACTCCAAGCCTTACCTGTTGTTCGTGTAATGACTAACGGAAACAAGGGAGCTGGTCCTGCCTATGTTATAAACACTCCTGAATTCGCCCCAAAGTACTATAGTCAAACATTAAACGAACATGCCGTAAAAACCAATCTCACCACATGTAACGTTCTTTGACTTCTTCTACATTGCAGTTTTAATGTCAGTGGTAATAATAATGGGAAACGCGCGCCCTTGTATATTATCCATTAACGATTGCATACTCTGTGTATGAATGAATGAGATTCGACACCTGATGCACACACACACACACACACACAGAGAGAGAGAGAGAGACAGAGAGAGAGAGAGAGAGAGACAGAGACAGACACACACACAGATACACACATACACACTCACTCCACCTGAAATGACATCTTACCGGAACAGCTAGGTAGGTTGCAGCTCTGTGTTGCAGTCTGTACAGCCCGTCCTGGGCATAGATCACCTCCGTACTGAGGTCGCGGATTTGTGCACGTTCTTACCCTTGTTACGACCCTGGAGAAATTTCCACAGGGCCTAGAACATGGAGGGTTGTCCCACTGAAGCCACATCGTCCAGCCGCCATCAACTGCAACAAAATATTGTCTCGCTGGAAAACTGGACAAATTCCTTTCAACAAAATAATAATCGATGGCTGATATCAGCGAGTCTAATTTGCATCTTTTCAACAACACATACACCACAATGTATACTGATAACAGTCATTAAGCCGGAGATCTGAGCTCAATTCTCCAAATGGGTTCAATGTGTAAAACCCCGTTCCTGGTATATCCTGCTGGAATATTGCGAAAACACCGTAAACCCCAACTCGGTCACTCTCTCGCTCAGTCAGTTCACATCCACTTATCTGAAATCTGGAGAGTCAATACCGTCAAAGACATGAGCAAAGAATTTGTCAAAACGATGAAAGTATGTGCTTTGATCACTATTAAGCCTTATTCAGATCCACAGCAGTGTACAAGTATCCAGACCCTCCTTAAGATGCCAAGACCGACACATGTGTCCCCCACCTCAAATGAGGATCAGATGGGTCTAAAAGAGTGTGTCTTCGTGCTGTTTGATTAGCGTTATTACCTTGATGTCAGTGGCATAATACATTTTCACGATCACACCTAATCTATGTGACATAATATTCGGGTTTGCTCAGATTAATCTTTTTTTAATCCACTTGTCTAGATGACAAGCGATCCTTGTGAACCTGTTTACAAGGGCAACTATCGCTGCTGAAAAAGGTTATTTTCATTGATACTTATCCGCATGATACTATGTATAAAACACAATATTTTGACGCGTGCTTTAGAAGCCTTAAAACATGCAGCTTCGGGGTTTCAAAACCACTGTACTTTTCATATTTATCAGTTTCTCTGGAACATTCGCTTTTGATCATGCCCTTTTGTCGCCCGTACTTCAAAGAACGATCAGTGTTTATAACGCAAACCGAATATGAAATGCAGACATTTTCTATTGCAAAATTCAGTATATATATACACATATGTACATACTCGCTCGCAGACACACAGGCACACTAACAGATATAAAGATATAACCCCGTTTATCAGGACGTTTTGGTTTCACTCGAAAATCGTCCGGATAGCGAGACGTCCCGTTAACTGGATCAAACAAGCAGAACGTGAAAATTAAGTGAAAGCAAAAACTTTTCATGTCCGTATATCAATAAATCAACAGTCAATAGTAATAACAGTGAATTATCATAACATATAACTGTGCCGATAATACATGGAAGGAGGAACGCAGGTTACCCTTTGTCAGCTTGTCTCGGACGTAATCATGTAGCGTGTGGAGCTTCAGGGGGTAAGTTAGATGAAAAACGCACATCGATGAGTAAAACTCTCTGTTTTGCCAATTAAATATTCTTTTTTTAATTTTTGATGCCCTAAAAAACATATGTCATCGCGTCAAACTTGTGCTCTCTGCAGAAAGTAAACTTCCGGACGGGATCACATGACTTAGATCATGTAGCAGGCTATTTTTAACGACAGAATGTAGGGGTTGATTTATAAGTGTTATATACAGTATAATCAGTGTAGTTTACCGTAATCCTACTTAACATGTGTTTTCGTTACTGATGAGGTGTCCTCACACTCGCCAAATCCTAATGAACAACCCGAGTGACACGCGTCCCTAGTGTTTTGATGGCTAATTAATCAGTTCACATCAAATGCTTTCCGATAGATTAATAATGAAATCACATAGTCGCATGGTAAACGGTATTGACGTGACACACACAGGTACGTTGCAAAGATCTCTCCGTCCGGATAACTGGATCATTTTCCAATGGAAATCTATGGGAATGATTTGAAAATTCGCCGTCCGGGTCCGGAAGTGCGGGATCCGGTTAAGCGAGTACAATTAATGAATGTAAGTTTCGTTTCACATAAAAATCGTCCGGAAGGCGGGGTTTCCGGATATGTGGGGTCCAAGTAAAGGGGGTTCGACACTCGTCTTATTTATAAACCAAGTCGCAGAGTTAAATAGCTTTGCTCCTACTTGGACAGTTTCCAAGAGAACAGGCTCTTTGTGACGTCTCCTGTCCTGTCTCTGGACAGTCTCGTCCACCAAACTGTGGAGCTGGCTGCGTACATGTCCTGCTTCTGGTGAGGTTCCGAACTCCTTGTCCACATGTCACCGGACAAGAAGGTCCACTCCACTGACTCCATTGAGATATTCCACCATTGACTGCAACAGATGCAACACAACCTTGATTGTGACATGGTAGCCATTTTGCAGAACCAAAGATGACAAAGATGGTAGAGGGAACACTATAAACGTTGTGATTTCAGTATAATAGCATGTGACGTCGAATTGTGATTGGATGCTAGAAGGTTCAAAGCAACCTAAAGGTTTAATACAAACACACATTTCTGTGAAAAACAGTGAAAAAAGTCAGAGATGATCAATGAATAATAGAACTGGTTTTATCCCTTGATAAAGGTGCATATAGAAGCGTAGCCCCTATTCTTAGATAATATCCATGGGGTTCTGACAGCGACGTGTAATCATAAAGTTTTGGGATATGAGTCTACAAGACAGGATTATTTGGAGTTACATCTTCATGCAGAAGTCCAGGGTCATTCAAACAAATAAAGACATCAGCCTGATATTACCATGCTTGAGTTGTGCTGTAGTTAGTTTGGTATAGGACTTTCAACAACATTTTAAGTTTCGTACAAAAATTGTTGCATGAAGGTACTTTGATTAGTTTAATATTTTTGAATGGGGAATTTTACGACTATTTCTGTGGTGCTATGATTAAATAAAGAAGAAAAAAGGAGGAAAATGATTTTAAATAATGATGTAATTCTTCATTTTACTCAGGGATAGTCTTGTGTGACTAGAAACGTTTGACGAATCTATTAGAGTATTATCGATTCATAATAACCACAAAATTTCGAGAAGCACGTCCACTGTAACAGAATTCCTCAACCAACCATTGCCATCGTAAAAGGCGATAAACTGGATCGGTTGGTCAGGCTCGCTGACTTGGCTGACACATGACATCGTACCCCACTTGCGTAGATCGATGATCATGTTGTGCATCACTGGATAGTCTGGTCCAGATTGGATTATTGACAGACTGCGGTCATATTACGGGAGTGTGGCTGGGTGCGCCATATAACTAAACTCACTCATTCAGTCACTCACCTGGGGTCCTAACGGTGAGCACTCCTTGGATAGACTGCCCCATTACAGTGTAAATGTACCTCCCAGCATCTTCAGCTGTCACGTCATTGATGGTCAGCATGTGGATGTCCTCCTCTACAGAGATGGTCGTCCTCGAAGTGTTAGTCACGAGGATGAAAACACTTCCAGATACCTTGTTCCAAATACCCCGCTGCGTCTGCCCTGGGATTGACACTTGCAAAGTGACATTTGCCCCAATGTAAGTCTCTGGATTGCTTGTTAACATCTCTACATCTGAAAACAACGTGAGCCAACGTCTATACAATGAAAGGTTGTTAACTGCATTTATTAGAATATTTAGATTTGCATTTGAGCTTTCTGGGTGAAATCTGTCTATCCATTCCAACAGACCATCAGTATGGTTAGCATATTATTCATGTTATCTAGCATGGACAGTTTTCATTTTTCCAGATTATTTACAACGGTTATTGCTAATTTTGTAAGAGTGCAAACTCGCGAATGAACGCAGTTAACGAATACGTTAAGGTCTGGTCCGTTTTAGGCATCCAACGCTCTTCCAAAATTTCACATGCTTTTCTTTTTACTGTGCTCGGAAATTGACTCTGCTTATTGCGAACGTCAACATAACTATGATTTAGCTGGTCGGTTTAACGCCAGCAATATTTTAGCTATATAACCCAGCTTGGGCCTGAAAATCCAGTGATCAACATCGATCTACGCATCTGGGATACAAAGAAATTTGTCAAGCAAGTCAACTAGCCTGTCCATCTGCTTCCGTTACATGCCTTTTACGACAGGTATATGGGTGGATGAAGATCAGTTGTAATCGGCATTTTCACAAAACAACCATGAAATTAAGCAGACATGAGCGAGACATCTGAAAACGAATGTGGAATCAGTCAAGTCGTTCTGGTTAATACAGCACATACAGTTATACTTACCTGGACAAGCAATGAGGTTGCAGCTGATTTGCTCAGTCTCTCTGAAAGATCCTGTACAATTTGTTCCACCAAACCGTGGAGCTGGGTTGTCACATCGTCTGCTTCTGGACCGCTGCGCTGTAGCGGTTGTCCCACAGGTGGCGGTGCAGGTGGAAATCTGCCAAACATCCCAAGGGCTAAATCCACCATCGACTGCAAATCAAACACAAATAGTGCACAATTTATTTTATTTTGAAGTATGTTTGGGCAGTTTAACAGTTACATTGCTATTTCATTTAATTTCACGCAGCAGAAATTCAAGTGGCTATGAAAAGAATTTTAGCCCACCTCATGTAAGAATGCTGATCTTTGATTGGTTCACGGGACCTTGATCACAGACCATACCCAGCGCACGGTCGTTCACCGCCCAAGCGATGTATGCAATAAACATTTATACCCTCCCTATGGAACACAACATGCATCCCCGACAGTCAGTGAACTTTCAGCAAGTTGTTCGCAACGACTAGTCTGTAATATGTTGGTGAAATATGTTACGAGAGTGTATTATCTGTAAATTGTCTCATTAGTTAAGTATTAATTATTATTTGGGTCACAATGTTTAAAGGTTTGAGTGATAATTATTCTGGGTCACATTTCGTTTCAGTACTTTTAGTATTTTGGCAGCAGGGTGTAAGGTAGCTCTTTAGAGTTACCTCCTCTTGTGTTTATGATTTGATTATTTGTGTGTACTTCTGGGACACTACCAGAAGCTCTCGAACATTCACGAGTCGGTGACTTTATATATGTAAAGGCTGGCTGTCGTGTTGACAACACGGACACACACAGATTTACTGGAGTAACATCATCATCTCCATCAACGCTTGACCTACATAACTGCTGCCTGACCACTCGCCGTGTTACATTCTACATAACTGTTTCTCACTCTCAAGACTTCGGTGAGTTGACATTGTGTTTGTGCCCCATTACTTTAGACTTGACTCAGTTGCATTGTAAGAGTACATGAAACCTCTACTGTGTACCTTTGTATCTTGCTTTCTGTTAATACAAAATTATTGAAAATGTTAGGCTTGTCAGTGTTATATCTTGCTGGTTCTGAGGGGATTTCTCACACCTTTTGTCACGGCAATTTTTAAATATATGATAGAATTTCAGTTTATTTTAATGGTATGCTCCTAAAATGATGGATTTAAACATCCTTTAAGACCAAATGCGTTGGGGCATTATGATTTGGGTATACGGGTGGATAAAATCTATAATGGGACGCAAAATCTCATCACGATACTGCAACATATACTGTCGCCTAAACTTTGGGTACTGAGTGAAAGATTCTAACTACCTAAAAACATCTTTGAAGTCACATGGGCAAGAATTAGGATATCAGGATATAAATATACGAAATGTAATGAAACAGGAATAGTTTCTGCTTATTTTGCGTACAATTTCAGTGAACTGAAATAATGTTGCACTTTTCTTTGAACCATATTTTCATAATTACACGTAAAGATATACCGGTATTGGCCATTTCTCAGATCAGTGTGTGTCATACAATAGCACTGTCTTTATTCTAGTAATGTTGACACGTTGTGTCATCACTCAGTGCCGTCCAAGACAGATACTGAGTATTGAGAATGAACACTTGCATTGAATTTTGAAGCAATATTAAACTACTTACTAGGACAAGGATCAAGACCACAGACCCTCCGCGTTGTCTCTTCGCTGCTTCCAGAACAAGGGCTTCCATTAAACAGGGGTGCTGGGTTGGTACATGTTCTTCTTCGGGTGCTGTTTCCAACGGTGTTCTGCCCACAGCTCTCCGAACACTGGATCTCAGACCATAGTCCCCAGCTTGACCAGACACCATTGACTACAATCAAATGTTAACTTCTTATCTTCTCCCTTTGGATATCATGTGGCGGAGTTATATATTTTATAACGTACAAGCTATTTGTATCATCAATTAGGAGTTAGACAGTTTTGTAACAACATTTACCGGAATCGAGAAAAGAAAGCCACTGAATGCGAGTCACCATCACTAACATAAGCCTTATACACTTACCAGCTCCTCGACAAATAGCTTGAGTTATGCCATTTAGAGAGGTGTTCAACGAATCATAGCTTGTGATGTGAATTGCAGTCGCATTCGAGGAGGCAATAGATACTATTTCCGTCTGAAAACGTTGTACAAATAATGGTGAGCCGATGTCGCTGACTCCAACTGCAAACATTGTTATCCCAGAGTTCTTCGCTTCAGCAGCAGTAGATCGAGTTTGATCCGGGACATTGGACATGCCATCCGTTATTACAATCATCACCCGAGGGATGTCAAAGGTTTCTTGATTTAGGAGAAACATTCCTCTCCGAATGGCAGCATGAGTGCTTGTTCCACCACTGGGTCGAGACAGTGAATTAATGGATGACTGAAGACCACTAATACTGCTGGAGGCATTGATGACATCAGTCACATTATTGTTGAAAACCACAACTCCGACTTGCATACTACTGTTTCTGGAAATGGTGTTGGCAACAAAACTTCGTAACGCGTCCTTGACGAGTTGGAACTTTTCAGAACTGACACTCTCTGATCCGTCAACGATAAAATAGACGATGGCTGCAGCACAACCTACAAGAAGAAGAAGATTGTTGAAGAGGAACAATGATAACCTATAGCAAAAAATATATATCAAAGGACAACTTTAAGAAATCCTAGCCTTTCCTGCTGCTCATGTGATGGTTAACGGACACAAGGGAATTGGTCCTGGTCTGTGAATTTGAAACGTTCGGGGAACAATGATTGTCACTCATTGTCGAAACCATGCGATCTCAATCTAATATCAGGCCAACCTGCTATAATGTTCCATTATGTCGTATGAAGTCGTTTCAAGATTTAGCGAGAAGGACGTGGCATTGCAAATGAACTGACTATGACTATGATTGACAAGACAAATGTTTTATCGAACCTGGAAATAGATTGCGTTGCAGTAGGCCTTCATAGTTTTCCCTCGGTGAGACCATGTGGTATATGAAACTGAATCATAGCGGAACTGCAGGCTCTTGCAGTTACGAGTGTAGAGAAGAATCATACAGACAACACATACATGCACTGCATACGCACTCATATCCTTGAAGACTCGGGACAGAAATGATATCAAGTATCCAGCGGCATGCTGTAGTAAAAGCGACTAATAGGATCCGGTGGTCAGGCTCTCTGAGTTGGATGATGCATGTCATCGTATTCCTATTGCATAGATCGATGCTCATGGTGTTGATCACTGGATTGTCTTTCACTGACTATTTTAATTACAGACCGCCGACATACATTTGGAATATCGGTTAGGGCGGTGTAAAACTGTCTCACTCACATACACACTCACAATACATACACATGTGAGTGTATATATATGTTTATACAATCGTCTTCTTCACAAAAAATCCAAATAATGATACAGAAAAAGAAATAAGTTTGCTCCTACTTGGACAGTCTCCTACTGAACAGACTCCTTGGGACGTCTCCTGTCTCGTCTCTGGACAGTCTCGTCCACCAAACTGTGGAGCTGGCTGCGTACATGTCCTGCTTCTGGTCAGGTTCCGAACTCCTAGTCCACATGTCACCGGACAAGAAGGTCCACTCCATTGACTCCATTGAGATATTCCACCATTGACTGCAACAGAATCAAGATCATGATGACCAATAACATAGGAGACAGGCTACATGTGCTGTGATTTGATTTGAAATTGAATGTCTGCACTTCAAGGAAAATCAAGTTGTATTACAGAGTACATTCTAGACAAAGAACAGTTCACAGGAAATTCAATGCTACTAAGGTATGTGATTAAACATTAAACTACGTCCTATGTCTGTTTACAATACCTAAATCCAGTCTACTGTCAAACCGAGCAGCTATGAGTGAACGGAAACTACATTTCCACGCCGAGACTGGTCGAGCCTGCGAAAAACCCTACCTACACTAATATCATTGATATACACAGAATTTGCTTTAAGCATCTGATGAACAAATGAAATGTAAAGCTTATTGACTCACTCGTGTAAACAAATTTGTCCATATGGAAACATAGATATGTGTGTAAAAATAAATTACTTTCTGTCCACATTGAGTTAATGTACAGTTAATGTACATTTGAAAATGTGAATAGTGAATGTATGACACTGACTCATTTTTTTCTATGAAATTCAACAGAGAAAGCTTTTCTTTTATCCCTGGCGCTTAAGAACACAAACACAGATATGCACTGTTCTTGCAATAGGTCATTCTGTCTGGTGGAACGTCATGAATAAATCTAATGACGACAAAGACTAGTATGATACCTGTCAAATGAACAAACGAGCTCTGCGATATTATTGGCGCACAACTGCAAGGTTACTTAGAAGCTGGTGGCCATGCTCTTCGGTTTGTTTTGTGTGATAGTTCACTGTTTATAAATGCATTAATGATGTTTGTCAGACTATATGTGATCCTTAGCTTCGGGAATAGGCATCCCTTCCCTTCAAAAAGATGACATGACTCAGTATACTCACTGTACAAATTTGCACATCTGTAAGTATTCTTTGGCACCTGGTCCTGACCACATGTAAATTTGCTCAAGTTTACATACTTGAGTAAATGCATTCACATTACACATTTACACAGGTAAGTAAAATTTGCTGATGTGTGCATTTATATATAACAGTGCAAACAGGTGCATGTGAACGGGGCTCTTAGTAATTCCGATTCATGGGAGAGCCAATGACGACCCAAGGCCCCAATCCGTGCCAACATTATCACTACCATCTATTTGTGTCCACACCAGCAATTGTAATGATCCGATGTTTCGTGGATCTGTTGTGGTCGAGATCTGTCTATTCCACATACTAATATAAATGCTTACCGCTCAAACGTTCATGACATCATACAGTTTGATTTCATTTGACCGAACTGGCTATTCTAATGTCATAACCCCAAAACCAAGTCATGATGGGGTTTTTTTGTATGGTATGTGCAATTACAAACTGCAACAAAACCGCCTGCTTATTTGACACAAACTGGTCAAAGTCTCTGGCAAAAGATGAGGCGTGAACAAAGGGATTGGGTATGACGTTGAGTGAGTGAGTTTAGTTTGCACGGCACTCTGTAATGTGGCGGTGGTCTGTACCAGACAATCCACAGGTCAACAGCATGACCATCGAGCGATCCCGTTAGTCGCCTCTTTCGACAAGCATAGTCGCCTTTTGTACCAAGCATGGGTTTTCAATGGCATTGAAGTGTAACTCAAAGTGTACAAAACCACGTAATCCAGTTCTCAATCAGCCTGTTTACTTGAACTCTCAACACATCATTTATCAGAGTTTGCGGTATCTCCGGCAAACTAATACTAGATGGCCAAAGTATACACTTCTTAATTTTTTCCTTATCAAATATCTTTGGTTATTTTCACACAAGATTAAGATACTGTAGTTGAATCTGTGGTAATCTGTTTTACCACCCTTCCTTGACAGGTTTGTATAATTGACTTTAATCAAATACAGATCTATAACTTGATTTGGTGACGATATGGCTGACTTACTGCCGATCTGACTGACAAATCATAACTCACTCACTCACTCATAATAGGAAATATATCGAGTATTACACGGTCACGTAGAAAATGTAAACATTTATGCGTGAAAGCGATATAAAACGTGTACAGTCATTACAGGTAAGAATTTACCTGAGGTTACAACTTGCACCTCCCCCTGTGCCAGTATTCCTGGTCCATACAAATAGTAGTATTGCCCTCTGTCTGACGCCAAGACGTTGATGATGGTCAGACGGTGGAAGACACCGGACACGGAGTACATTGTTCTCTCGTTGTCAGGCACTGATAGCACAGGGTTCGGTGGAAACAGAAGGTACCATTGTCCCTTTCCCAGATTTGGTTCTGCCGCAGTTACTTGTAGTGTGATGTTAGATCCGACGGCAATGACAGGATTATCCTCAAGTTGCTGTATGCCTGGAACATTAAGGGTAGTAAACGGCAATAAAGCATACGACTTTCTTGTGAGCTGTCAATTTGGATTCTTACACCTTTCTCAAGCTACACGAGCTACACAGAAACGTGGCTCTATGAAATAAACACGACTCTTACACCGTTCTCAAGCTACACGAGCTACACAGAAACGTCACTCTATGAAATAAACACGATTCTTACACCGTCCTCAAGCTATAAGAGAAAATTCGCTCTATGAAGTAAACAAGAAGTTGTCATTCATGAAGTCGCTTGCTTGTTTATGACTCACCAATTCAACCTCTAGACTGCAGATCAGACATTCGTTTATAACGAGTGAGTGAATGAATGAGTGGGTGGGAAGGTGAGTGAGTGAGTGAGTGAGTGAGTGAGTATGGTTTCAAGTCGTTTTAGCAATATTCCAGCATTTTTTTCCAGAATAATTAATTAATCAATTAATTCACATGTGTCCAACCGTTCAATACATAATCACAATTAATTAATCAATTTATTAACTAATTCTTATTAATTCGTTAATTAAGACAGATGTAGTTGTGTCACTGTAAGACATCACTGTATACAAACTGTATAAATCAGAAGGTAGTCTTGCTGTAGCTGAGCTGAAGGTTCGAGTTATTATTCAATATGGAGACACCAAGAGACAAAGACTTCCGAGATTTATTACTCGAAAAAGCAAAGGTGTATGTTTCCTCAAATTTCAGGAATACATGTACACACGACAATGCATATAATCTTCCAATGCAACACGTGATTTTTACGGTTACATTTTCCCAGTAAAATACCGATCCTAGTGCTTTTGTTAGGTTGAGTCTCATTTGGGATACGAAGCCAGACACTTACTCACCAGTACAAATGCCATGGTAACAAAATAAATATATCAGTTTTGAAACTGTGATTAGAAAAGACATGAACTTGACACAAACTGCAAAGATTTCAACAAGAAAGCCTTTTCAACATTAGATGTTCATGCTAATGCAATAGATTTCATGAGAAAGTAGAAAATATTTGTACGTAAGTGTGATACCTTGACACAAAACCTGCCGGACTAACAGCACCAATCCGATAACTCGCCATTCCCACCTCGGACAAGACATCTCGGAAAAACTAGAATACAAAAAGTCCGTAGTAAGAAATATATGACTTTGATTACGGCTATTACAGGATCCTCAAAATATAATAATTAAAACACATATTTTAAGAACAATGTTCGTAAAATATCCCTTAGGTTTGATATCTTTCGTGATTAATGAGGATAGAAATACCTCTGTCGAGAAAGAAAGTCGATATCGTTCTTCGTGTAACATAGGGATGACAAAAGAAATTCATTTTACACTGATATTTCCTTGTTATCATGAATTACGACAGAAATGCATACCATACCACTTTTCTACAAAACAACCCCTATATGCATACATATCTTCGTTACAAAGTAATAATAAACATATTTGTGTTCAACTGTCTTTGTGTATAGAGCATGCGTTAGCATAAGGAATTCTTCTTAAAAATCCAATTGTATACCCTTAAATATCTATGCAAATATCCAAAATATTCCTTTATCACCGTAACTCTCATGTATATGGGTCGTAGGCATTCCATACGGTAAACCTCTTTTGACGCTGATTGTAAACGTGCTGCAGTTTACATCAGAAGGAAGGGACGACACCAGGCCCCACTTTCTCGAAACAAACCTAGTTTTTTACTCAAATTTCTAAGTGAGTTTGACAAAATGAAACAACTCAATTTTAACGGTATTTTTAAATTAAAAAAGCCCATACAAACTAATCTACCTGCCAAACGCAAACTGTCTACTGTGTTTGAGTTTAATGTCGATTTCAGTTCATTCTGAGAAAAGAGGTTGCCTAAGTTTATTCAGGTCTGAGTAAAAACTCAAAGTAAAGTCAAAACTCAGAATTAAGTTTGTTTTGAGAAATCGGGGCCAGGAAGCTTGGAGTCGAATCCGGGTTTTCTGCTGAACCAAGACTTGGCTTTAACTACTCGGTTACCCTTCAACCTCATAAACCATCGCTTTCAAATCTAAAGATGTAATGACAATACATAGATATACCTGCCACACATGTAATAAATCAGTATTAACGAGGAAATCTGATTTCCTACGAAAAGCATTGTGCATTCACATGTCATACAAACGATATCGTCACAACAAAATCCTTACAGCAAATTATCATAGTATCAATGCTTATACCCACACTGTGGGTGATTACACATTGTAAAAAGAGAAAGTCACAATGTTATGATTAATTTCTATCGATTAGTACTAAGTTAATAACGTGCAATACTACGTATAAATGTTATGTCTTACGTTTATGCAATATGGCAAGTAGTGTGTCCAGTCTGCTCGCACTTCTAGTAGAGACTAAAGGAGTCTTAAGTCGTATACGACTTTATGCTTTTTGGGACATAGCCATTGTGCAGTCCACTGCCATTCAAATTTAGATCTGAACTAATGCTTTCATGGTTTGTAGATTCAAACGATTGAGGCATGTCTTTGATGAGCTAGCTGTACAATGGAACGTTTGATTTACAAGGGATTGGCACGTCTTGATGCATTGAAACATACCTATATTATGCATAATTACAACTTACATTTCAGACAATATATTGCAAATTTTGCAACAGGAAACGTTTATAAATATATATGTGTTCATTTGGTTGAAAGATATTCTTCTTCAATGTGTCAGTAGCGTGTGCTTTTTGTGCGTTGGTGTGTGTGTGACCTACATAGATACAATGTCATCGTGACGACCATCTGCGTGTTACAGTGTCCTGCCTTGACAACCAGCTCACGCGCTGGGGAAATCCGGGATCCCCGTTTTGTGTCCTCTGTTCACGATCTGCAATGAGCTAAATAGGGTACATTATATATGTACCGAACACAGTCCAATATCGGTTTTGTTACTATTGACGCATTGAGGTATAGAGTCACGATCTCGGCACCGTTCTCTGGACTTGTTGATATATGGAATCACGATTTTGGTTTTTAATAATTTCTAAGAACATTTGGTTATGGTTCAGTGCTATTTTACAGAAAACATCCACTACATATCTATAAATAGTCGTGTGTGTCGCTAAGCAATGTAGATTACGACTGAACAGAAACAGCGACATGTGCATGAAGAGGGAACATGGCTCTAAACGTGCACCATGAGGTTGTCAGTCATTGTTTTGTCCCTTCAGTGCTGGAGGCGGTGGGGTAGCCTTGTGGTTAAAGCGTTCTCTCGATTCCCCACGTGCGTATAATGTGCGTAGACCATTTCTGGTGTTCCCCGCTGTCACATTGCAGAAATGTTGCTAAACGGAGTGTGAACGTAACCTCATTCATTGTAGAAAGAAAGGGCAACGGCAAGCAACTGTTACCATCCACTAATATGAGGGACTCAAATCTGTTATGATGATACAGTGGGTGGCTTGGTTTTAATTTATTTCACTTTGTCAGTTTGATTGTGAAGGTGAATAGTACTTTATGTAAAGTGATTCGATTATTTGAAATGTTTCCTTTCCTGCCTTCTCGGTTTCTAGTGGAATTGTGATACACAGTCTCCGTGATGTGTACAAGCGCGGAACGAGTTTCAGGTCCTCTCTTAACACATTGACAAATAAACGTGTCATACGCCCACACTAATCATTCGGGAAAAATACTGCGCACTCAGTCGATTAATTTAGGGAGTTTGTGCAGTAAATATGTCTGTTCCTTGCAATATGACCTCATTGGTGCACAGATTGATAAATGAATGACGTCTTTCGACCTTATAAGACCCGTTCACGACATGCAGGTGTCTTGTTGCAGTGTTTGCGACAGCTTGCTGTTTTAATCCTCTGAACACCAAAGGGACATACATACATCCCAGCTAAAACGTTCACGTTGTCACAACTTTGTCACAACGCCATGCTTTCATTATTACAACGTTATTCTCTCGACTCCCATTTACGTTATCACAACGTCACGTTTTCAGTGTCACAACGTTATTCTGTTGACACCCGTTTACCTTGTCACAACGTCACGTTTTCAGTGTCACAACGTTATTCTGATGACACCCGTTTACCTTGTCACAACGTCACGTTTTCAGTGTCAACGTTATTCTGTTGACACCCGTTTACCTTGTCACAACGTCACGTTTTCACTGTCACAACGTTATTCTGTTGACACCCGTTTACCTTGTCACAACGTCACGCTTTCAGTGTCACAACGTTATTCTGATGATACCCGTTTACCTTGTCACAACGTCACGCTTTCAGTGTCACAACGTTATTCTGATGATACCAGTTTACCTTGTCACAACGTCATACTTTCATTGTTACAACTTTATTCTCTCGACTCCCGTGGTTTGGTAGACTGTCGGTTTTACATAAAGCCATAGCGATGCATACTATAGAAATGCTTTTATTGTTACAACGTTATTCTGTGGACTCCTATTTTCGTTGTTACAACGTCATTCTTTCAGTGTCACAACGTTATTCTGTTTACTCCTATTTACATTGTCACAACGTCATACTTTCATTATTACAACGTGATTTTGTGGACTCCCATTTACGTTGTCACAACGTTGTGACGTGACGCTCTGATGCGTTATTTTAATCATTAAGTATTTCCATCATTACATCAGTCAACTTAAAGTATTCCTCTGTTCCTTTGTTTCCCATTCTCAAGATCTCTCAGGTATATGGTCTCAGCATTATGCATATTTGATTTAGATACTGTAAATATTATTGCAAAAAGAAGTGGTTTGTGAGCCTACAGTTCCTCTGTGACCATGAGACAAGATTATAACATGCGAGGAAAATGGTCTCCACGAACCTGTACTTGCGGTTTTGAAGTGACAGCACTGTTAATATGAGTCAGTTAACCCTTGAAGATCAGGATAATAATTGGTCTTCACGAACCCATGTATGTCATCGGGTATAATTGGTTCTTGTATCAGGTATGATTCTCGTTCTCTAATCATGAATAACATCTACGCCATTACGAGTACCAGAAGCACATATCCATGTTTCATTCATGAATGTTGCATTGCATAATATTATTATTGTATTTTAAAAAATGTGTTTTAATCGGTAATGCATCGATATAAACGCATGACGTGCAGATGGAAAAGAATGATATAATGATACTTATTACACAGGTGTTCTGAATGTCCCTTTGAGACACTTTTGGTTATATGAAGCAGGTGCTTGTTGAAATTTGAGCAATCAAACTATGCTATTCGACGACAGTGACGTCATAATGAAGAATGCTCTCCATTCAAGCCTCCTTTTTAAAAAAAATGTCAACCAACCAAAGCATTCGGTTTGTAAAAATTCAATTCCGGTATTCTGGGGATTAGTTTCATTTTTCAGTTGAATATGTTAATTATTTATTTTCATTTATAAAGTTGTCGTGGCCGAGTTATCTCCCTTTCGTGTGATTTGTTTCTCTGTGTAATACGTAGGTTACAAAACTCGTGAATGTTGAATATTTCGCTCGTGAATAAATCAAAACTTTTGAATACATCTGTTTGTTTGAAAAAAAACACCCATGCGTTTTGTAATATCTGCTGTATAGTGGATCAGTCTAACAAAGTTTAAGGCATCGGGTAAGTATTTGCTGAAACCTGGACCTTAGAACTTGCATGCTGGACCTTAGAACTTGCATGTTTTTGTTTTCAGTGAAAAAGTGACCTACGTACTTACGACATGTACTCAATCAAGCAACTGACGGTACTCTTCTTCCTATGGAAACATTCACTTACTTTTGCGGATACATTATGTACTGAATCATACACTGATATTAATGGATGATATGTTTATGTAAATGAATGGTATGCTCATGATAAAGACTGATAGTCTTATGTAAATGAATGATATTCTTCTGAACGGCATACTAAACACAAACGGTTTCCTGATGTGCAGTGGATGCCTTATTAATTTATGTGAAACATATTTTAATTTATATACTGCTTTAATTACTTCTAATCTTCATTTGTGATAGTTTCGTGTATACTGAGCATGCGGGATTGGAATCTGTATACAGTTTAAAGGTATATATTTTCGTATTTTGAACTTAGGTGATCAGCTCTTCATACCAACTGTCCCCAGAATCACTGTCAACTAATTTGGACACACATAAGAAAACCAGTGAAAATTAACTAAAGGCACACGGGAGAAAAGAGTGATGAGCACATTGTGACATCATCAAAATTAGGCACGCGGGAGAAAAGGATAATGAATGTATTGTGACTTGATCAAATTAGGTATAGTGCGAGAAAAGATTGACGCACGTGTTGTGACTTGTTCACTCTAAATAGGTGATAATAGGTGTGCAATGCTTTTCTCACTAAACTGAAACATTGTGCGCTATCTTTCACCAACGGCGGTTTGTGCATAGTCTAGTAGTACCATTTATATACATTGCTAGGTGCGGCGTTATCAACAACCAAAAGCGGCATGGATATTACAGTGAACTATAAGTAGCTCTGAATCAGACAGTCTTGTGAACCGATATCGCTTCGTTCTTACTGACTATGAATATAATACCCATAAGAACGTTACCTCACAACCACAAAGTACAACTACAGTGATCTGGAATCCTAATATACGACATAGAACGCCATGCATTTTAAATCATGCATTAAAGCAAGACATGGCATGTGTTAAAGAAAAGCAACACAAAGTCACGTTTTTTATAAATGTAACATGGGATAGTCATACCCACAAATACATCGGGCGTGTCTCACACTGTCGTGACTTAAGTCAGAATGTACAATATTTTGTAGATGACGCTCATTCAGCGTCTCTATAACCAACACATAACTCTATGGGAGAACCTTCCCATCGTGAAGAGACGTCCGTTTTGTGGTCACGATATTAGACACCCGGACAGTGTAACTTGAACCTATGCTGATTTGATTCACAATAAGTGCGACAAAAACACATGCACACAGAAAGTAGACAGCAAACACATCACTGTTCTGTGAGTCACAAAGGACATAAATCTCGAATACCCATACTGCGTATCAGCTATTTCACCAGGGCATACACAACACGTATACCTGAAGACTGTTGAAATATGTGTTCTTCAGTCTGTTGAAATATGTGTTCTTCAGTCTGTTGAAATATGTGTTCTTCAGATCCATGATTCACGTACGATAAGCACGTTTGAACAGTGTGACTGTAACTACGTAAGAACCGTTAAATGTATATGACAACATCAGGAATATATACTGATCCAGACAGTTAGATGCAGAAGAGGCCTTAGGTCAGTGTCGATTAAACATTGTTAAGTACAGGAATGTTTGATCCAGAATAGATTATAGAATTTGTGAAACAACTCGAGTGTTATTGAGTAACAAACTCAACGACTGCCCCAGAGAAAGACAGTTACATATTTCAGTTGAGGTTGGTTGACTTGACTTGAGTTGCCGCTTTTATCAATGCTCCGGGAATTTGACTGCGGTTAACGTGAGATGTCGTCTTCATGAATTGTACAGGTACATGAAAAGTCGAACATGGAGGAGTAAATGCTGAAGTCCCTATACTCTCTACCTACTTGAACCACAACAATGCAAGCTCCTGCGTATCGTACTGGCCATGCACTCACCCACTCACGCACGTACGCACACACGCATGCACGCATTGGCTATTATCACGCATGGTCTTCCCATTTACAATAACCTTATTCAACAAACAAAATCGAACTGTTCAAAATATATTTTATTTTTTTTATGTATACATATAATTCGAAAATTTGTACGAAAATACCTTTGCAGCTAGAAACGTACTTGTAAACAGGATGGTTACATGGTGGTGAGTAAACAAGTTAACAGCCATTAATATACATATTAATTTACAAGGTTTCATGTATATACAATATTTCGTGGTGAATGTGATATGAATGGTGTGAATTGGAGATCCAAAAAGCATTTGTCATAAACACAATTTTAACATTTACTTCCTATTCCGCTATGAAAGTCTAACGCTATTACTACACGATTGTTGACATGGATGCGCTCGTGCGTATGAAATAAAAAAAGGAATGTCATCATTTTTTATGTTTCCAATTTCACAGCCTTAAGTTTGATATAAATTTCAAAGAAGATTCCCGGGATTGCAGGAGTACAAAGAAATCTGAAAACAAACAAAAAATTCGATTATGTCGTAACCAAACAAAAACAAATACATATACTATTACATGTCTCTTAATACCACCTAAAATACCGCCTTTATAAGACAGTATAAGATCAACTCACGAAACAACACTGATAATCCAGTCTTCAATCTTAATTCAAACAATTTTGTTTTCAAACTGAAATTGGATCTGTGTGTCTAAAACTGGAAACAGGAAATGCTGAAGAGCGATTAAAGTTAAAGTTTCTTGAAATGTGTTCCAAATCTTTCATTCGAACAAATATTCAAATGCAGACAAGGCAAACTCTCTTCT
Source organism: Haliotis asinina (assembly GCF_037392515.1). Lineage (NCBI taxonomy): Eukaryota > Metazoa > Mollusca > Gastropoda > Lepetellida > Haliotidae > Haliotis > Haliotis asinina. The sequence goes on along the minus strand of NC_090293.1, from coordinate 51,306,638 downwards.
CTGCTGAACATGACAATCTCCACAAGCAGAATTTTTTAAAACAAATTTGGCCATGAATCTTTTTGGCCAATGTGGCAATAAACCGTACCTCATCCAGTTCTCCTACGAACTTTGTTCCTGAAGCACTGGACCCATCGGATCCAAAGCGCATCCCACATTCGATTATGTTGGAGTCGGATGCTGTGGACAAAAGGATGCAGGTGACAGACACGAAATATCCCGAAAAAGAGAATTCAAGACATGCCTTTGTATTATTGTCCCGTTCTGAAGATGCTCGTGTGGACTTTGGTGGACGTATAACTTCTGTGATTATAACCGCTGTCCCCAAAAATATACACGAGGAGAGGCCCAACAGACCTAAAATGTGTGGCATCGCCTCCAAAATTTTAGGCGAGAAAGCGATGGCCCAAATCAGCCACCATAAAAATGACTTCAGGAACCTTCATTCATGTGAAGTTACAGAGATGACACCGATTGCTCGGTTTGTTATATTGAGGAAAAATATGTTATCACGCGAGAACACAAATGTTCCCTCATTTTTTCATGTTTCTTCACAAGCCTTATGAAGAAACGTGGAAACAAATAGAAACAAAAAAGGAACACTTGTTCTTTCATGTGATCCCCTATTTCTTCCCTCAGTATATGTGCAACATCAATAGGCAAAACAATTAAGCCTTTTGTTTGTGATTTGTTCATTTAACTTCAGATATCAAGAAGGACCAATGTACTCACCATACAGTCTGGCTGTGTATGTGATCTGACCAGACGCTATGGAAACCACCATATCATATCCGCTGTATATTAAGGTTACTCTCTTCCAAGAAAATCTCGACATGCCCTGTGAAGAAAGATACCAGATAATGTTGTTAAAACAGAAGTAACAGGAGCAACAATATAATCCGCAGAGACACTGCGTTTATGTATAAAAGCTCTTCAGTACAATATCAGGTACAATTATGAATGAAACCTCGATACATCTGTACTGGGCACAAGGACTATTAGATTTTTAAATAGGATATATATAGCAGTGTCTTGAGCATGAGAGCAGTCACAACGTTATCTACGAAAGATGTTGTAATGTGTTGCAAAACAAACATCATAACTATCTTCGAATGACACAGAGACGGTATATTATGCATTTATGAGGTTACTAAGTATACACAGCTATTCGTGTACGAATCTAATAGCTTAAATTATAGCCTCCTATGTTAGTGTAAGATTCCCAAGGAGTTTAAACATCCAGTGTGACGATAAAATTGACATTGAGGTCACTGCAACCAAACCACAGCCGTTAATGAACGATTTGAGGCGAACGGCTTCCATAGTTGAAGTTAAACTATATTCAAGGTGGATTTGTAGTCCTCAGCCGTCGTTTAAGCTCGAAAAGGACTCTAAATGAATACGTTGCTGAGGTAAGTTGTTCCTTAGTTTAATAGTATCGGGTAAGAAGGATTTCTTAGGATCTACTGTTCTGAATCTGACACGCAAGGAGGGATAACCCTGGTTTCATAGTCACATGTAACAACACTATTCATAAAAGACTGCCACGATATTTCTGAAATATTGCTAAATGCGGAGTAAAACTAAACACACTCACTGTTATACAACAACGTTATCATTGCTGGTTGTTATGTATATTTCGTTCTTATTGCTAGTGGATGTGAGAGGACTCAGGTGTATTGATTATCCAATGTTCATTCTGTGAAGTTCTAACCATGACGCATTTAACAACAAATTACTTACCGCTGTTGACACTGGCAATTTAACAGTGCGGCCGTACCAGGACATGACCTCAAATGTGATGTAATCATTATCTATGGCAATGACGAGACTGTTCTTGCCCTTGCAGTTACTGCCGCTGACCAACACTCGACGGCCACTTGAGGTGATTGATTCTCGGTAAAGAAACCGGACAATGTTGGGATGGGTGGTGTTCCTGTTGCTGATGGAGACGTTGGCAAAGAACGTGCTGTTTTCGTTGAAGCTGGCAATACCGTTGGCAACAGTGACATTGCTATATGACAAATATGTAGAAAGGGCAAAGTTCAGAGATCCTTGATTATTGAAATCGAGCTCATAGCGAGGTCCACAACCTGAAAAATAGATTAGATAGATAATGGATGTATGATGGCATACAAGGGGTAAGTATGTATTCCAGAGGTAACTGCTTTTTTGTCTACATAACTATGTTTGGAACTGCATCAGAGAAACGTTGGTAGGATAATAACCACGCTTTGTAAATATACTCTTGAATGGAAGTAGATGAACCTGAACTTTGAAGTCCGGTAGAAAGAAAACACATTGAGGAACGTTACAATGACATTCATATTGTGTATGCAGCATCATTTCACGTTATCACCACACGCAAACACAGTGCGTTGGAAGCACGTGGGAGCCTCCTACACGTGCATGGGGTGTTATTATGAATCTTGACGTTTTTCAGGCAGGTCGACAAATCAATGCAGACCGTTTTTTTCGAGAATTTCCTTGCACCTGTGCGTAGTCGAGCTTTTCATGGTCAAATCACAAACTACTGAGTGACAATTGTAATTTTCATGTCATACTCCAGTCACCTAACAACGGGGATAATTGAACGAACAGCTTTGCTTTACATGAAAACTATCTGGTGATGCATTCTCAAAACATTCATTATTATTGTATGAACATTGATTCAATCCCATATATCTCCCAATTTCGACAATCGTACATTGAAAGTACAGTTTCCCTACTCTTTTGACGAGTGTATTTTTATGTGTATCTGCTGACGAAGATTAATGCCATGGAAGGGATGTAACTCCTTTTTTGATCGCCCCAAAACGACAACTCATTTAAGCGCTCCTAAAATATGTTGTCATTTCTTCTGTCATTGATTTCATACATATAACTGTAATATATATTTTTAACGTGTTATAGCCATATCAGTGCTTATGAGGTTTTAACAATGGATCTTCCACATCAAGCAGTCATGAAGCTGTGACATTGTTCACAGAAACGTGCAAATCTGGTCATGCATAGTATTCGAATGAGCTACAGAAACAATGAGACTGAACGATGCTGATCTTCACAGCAGTACATTGTCCAATCGTGTAACATCATCTTAACAATCCACTACTACTGATAGAAGGCTTAAAATGCCTAGCTGTGAAGATCCGGGTCATAATGATCTTCAATAACCCATGCCTGTTGTACTAAAGGGATCGAGTGGTCTGTTTGCTGAATTGGTTGACACGTGTCACCGTATGCCAGTTGCGTAGACTGATGCCCATGCCGTTGACCACTGGGTTGCCTAATCCATGCTCAATTATATACAGACCGCCGTCATATAGCTAGCACATCATAAACAGCAATCATTCAATCAATGTCCTACCTAAAACTAAACTCACTCATTATAAGCGGCCGCAATATTAGACGTACCTTGGTCAAGGGCGCTGCATCCACAATCTGTGACGTCGAAGTAAGATCTGGCCACACATGAAGACGTTATCTCACCGATGCTAGGGAACGTCATGTTGAAGGTGGCAATGTTGTTACCCCAGACTGGGACCTTATTACACACGTCTGTGGAGTAAACAACGAAACATGTTTGAGGAAAGAGCTTTCTGTTTTTCATTCATCCTCGTGATACTTATGGCTGAACATCTGTTCTGTTTCGGACATTTTGTGATTATAGTCCACGACATGTTACGGGAGGTGATGTAACTTGCAGTCTGCCATTTCGTTTATGCGAAATTCAAATCGTTCTACCAAGATTACTCGCTAATGAGGATTCGTCCATTAAGACTATCTTAAGCCTACCAGTTTTATTAGAGCAGTTGTGTTTGGTCTTCCTTGGCATTGTCACACTACTAAAGTTTATCTCGTGCTGGCTTCAGTATGGATATATGGTGTTCAACACTTATTCACATTCATTCTCAACCTTACCTATCTCTCCACAGGATGAAGGACAGGTGTCGCGACAGAAGAAGTTAGGTTTGCAGCCTTCATCCTCCACATACATGAAGCCTTCATTGCAACACTTGGCAACTGATGTTCCTCTGGAACACTCCCAATAAGATCTACAACCACCGTCCATCCTGTAGTGCGGCTTACACTTGCCCGTGCATCGTTCTGAAATAAATGCATTGCTTGCAATGTCTGTTTGTTGCTTAAAGCTCCCCTCAGCAATGTTTCACTTATATAAAATCGGTTTGTAACTTATCCAGTCGGGACCAGACAAAGGCAGTAATCACTGGCATCGACAGACGCAAGGGCGACACTGTGACAGTTTATCCGAGCTTGACCACCAGATCCCGATCACCAATGTGCTCAAAGTTTATCTTATAATTGTGCAACTGTACGTGTCGCCTGTATTTGTTGAACGACTGGGTGTGAAGGTCCTCTCTTCGTCTTCCTAATGAATATGTGGGAAATACTGTTGGTCGTTCAAGAAGAGCGATCAACGGGTCCCTATGCTCAAGACCGGTTGTGTACTTTGTGTTCCCTCATGTTGTTTTAGACTGAAGTTTGTGACATGCTAAGAGCCTGCCACTGTTTCATCTATGTAAGCAACAAGCAGGTAATTCTTCAGTCAGTGAGTTTAGTTTTATGCCGCCTTAAGCGATATTCCAGGAACATCACTACGGGGACACCAGCAACGGGCTTCAAACATTTTACTCATGTGGAGAATCGAACCCGGGTGGTCGACATGACGAGCGACCGCCTTAACCACAAGTCGGCAAAACGCATAACCTTGAAGTTCGAACTTATCCTTCAGGAGAAAAATTGCATGACAGGCAGGATACCCTCACATTTTTGCCAAGACTGTTTGTCAATATTATCTGTTAATAAACATGTAGGCATGTGCGAACTGTAAACTCGGAATAGCGCAATGGGATTTGCTTTTAGTAGAGATTCTTATCAACGGAATATATGTTTGTCGATTTCCTTCCTTGTCAGTGACTTCAAAACGGTCATTTGATTTTCCACGTTAAACACAAAAAAGTTCAAACCGATGCACATTGCGCATTTCGTTAACATGCTTACCAAGAGGACATGTGACCTTCCAGTCTTCGTCACACTTGAGATTTGCCTGGTCCCAGTAGTAACCAGAGGAACATGTTCTGTAGACGCCGATGACGTTACCGTTTGGGTTGTAGTAGCACTGGATGTACTTGTCACAGTCCATTGGATGACGGCGATACCCTATTCCATTCCTGTTCTGGGCGTTCCTACACAGATCTGTAGTGACTGGAACCAAACCATCACAATGTCTGTTCAGTAACCGACTGACGATACAAAGGACATGCTGAGGATGTTGCATAGGGCATCGATAATATATTGAAGATGCTACACAAACTTATGGAATACTGTAAGGGACATTCTCGCGATCTCGCATTCTTGCGATCTCGACCTCTGGAAGCAAGCCTAAAAAGCCAAAAGTGCGAGAACGCGAGATCGCGAGAACGCGAGATTTGGCCAAAATCTCGCGTTCTCGTGTTTTTGGTACGGAGCACGTTTCTGTCAAAAGTCGATAACACGAGAATGCGACATTTGAACATGCTGTCAACTCTCGTAATCTCGCAATCTCGCAAACTCGACTTGTCAAATAAGGCCACAAAAACACGAAATCGCGAGAACACGAGAATGCGACTTTTCATTTTCTGGCGTTCTCGCGATCTCGCGATCTCGCATTTCAGACGTTGGCGTTGCGCATGCGCATTATCCCGAGGTCAAGGCGCATGCGCATGTTCGTAGCGTTGTGGTCATGCTTCATTCACGCTTTTCACTGTCCAAGTAGCATTTAACAAATTTGAGACAGTGCTTGAAAATCCTTTGTAGTCTTACAGTATTCCATACAAACTACCAACAAATCTGACATACACTATAACAAATAAGATGAAGATGTAGCATAGTCTTTCAGAAATGTTCAAGACGTAACACAACCCAGCAGTGTAGACCAACAATATAGCAACAGCTATTTTCGATTTAAATTTTATAAAAAAATAAATTCTAAAGTGTAACGATTTGATGAAGGTGTTAAGCATAAACGAATCCTAGAAGAACTGTGAATTTTTAGAATACTGTTACCGCCATCTTTACAACTAAATATTTACAAACATCAGAGCTTCCATACTGACCTATCAAATCACATAAATAACAATATTACCAAATACGTTTAGGCATTAGTGAGTAGTTAGAAACATTTTACAATATATTTTACAAATGCATGTAATTATATAGCCTGTTTCATTCAGTACTACCTCACTTTATACTTACACCCATCAGCTCTATATTATGACAAATAGACAGCTAGTGGACGGCTATTGTGTGGCAGTGCTCTCTGTGTTTGTGTGGCAGTGTTCTCTGTGATTGTGTGGTTGAGAGTTTGGAGATTGTGGCCGAGGCAGAAAACTCATTTTTGTTTGTAGTGTTTTTCACGAAGTTACGCTTGGCGTTTACATGAACTGATCGGACTCTGATCTGTCTCAATAACGTAACAAACATAACCTGAAAAATTAATATTTATCAACTATACCATTAAGTAAAAGAGAGCCCAATAGCTGATTGGACAAAAAGCATAAAAATACCCAACACACAATCAAGCTTACCAAGGGTATATATTGTGTGAAAAACATTAAAATACATATTTACCCGTCTGTACTGTCAGTGTTCCCGTAGTTGTCAAGGACCCAACCTGGTAAACGTATTGTCCAGCATCAGAAGACGTGACGCCTGTGATAACCAAACGTTGTGTTTGTCCAATCACTGAGATCTGATACTTGTTGGAGTTGGTTAGCTGTTGTCCATTCCTGATCCATCTTCCGTTGTTGACATTAGCTTGTGAAAGTGTTACCTCAAAGATCGCTGTTGCTCCTGATGCTGTATTACGGACAGGTAGTCCGCTAGTTATACTCAGCGCTGTTGAAAAATGATGTCATTGTTATTATTTGCATCCGACTTTGTTAATTTTCGCCGAATGTAGTCAGTTTTGTCAAGGATGGTGCATTTAACTGAGTCAGGATTGAGTTTTGTAGGGTTTGAATTTCACTTACAGTGAATTCATACCTTGTTTGTCATCACCGTATCCAAAATAATTGATCTTTAAGTCTGAGACATGACAATCTCTAGTACCATCAACTCACACATGCATTAACGTACACACACGAGCGTACACACACGCGAACGCATAAACACAGACACAGGCACACACACAGAGACACTTGCCGCAACGTGGATACACACTTGCAGCAATACAGAAAACCCTTTATATTCTTACCCGTTTGCACTGTCAGTGTTCCCGATGTTGTCAAAGACCCAACCTGGTAGGAGTATTGTCCAGCGTCAGCAGGCGTAGCGCCTGTGATTGACAATCGTTGTGTTTGTCCAGTTACTGTGATCTGATACTTGTTGGAGTTGGTTAACTGTTGTCCATTTCTTATCCATCTGCCATTGTTGACATTAGCTTGCGAAAGTGTTGTCTCAAAGGTCGCTGTGGCTCCCGATGCTACATTCAGGTTTGTTAGTCCACTGAGTATGCTTAACGCTGCTGTAAAAGATGTTAAAGGTTTTTATGATTTTGTCACTTGTCTTCGCTGATGGATCCTTATTTGTTTATTCTGGGTAAACGTAGTCACTTTATTAAGAATGTGCATTTGTCCGAGCTTGGGTCGAGGGACGTAGGGCTTGCATTCTATCTACAATGAATGTGCTCCATACTTTGCTCAACTTAACTGGTCTCAGCAAAGTGAATAAAATCTGATACATGCAACTCACAGAAAAATATGAACCCGTAATTGCATAAACTCACTCACTCACTCAATCACTCAATCACTCAATCACTCAATCACTCAATCACTCACACATACACACACACTCACACACATGTGCAAAAACATGAACAGACACAGGAACAAAGAAACACACTTACATCAACACAAAAACTGGAATGCATTACAGTGTACATGTACACGCACACCAGGACAAGTGCGAAAACACTGCTGCTGAACTGCAATCATTACTACGATAAATAATTCTACTGCAGAGTTATCCTGTACTTACCCGTTTGCACTGTCAATGTTCCCGTTGTTGTCAGAGACCCAACCTGGTAGGAGTATTGTCCAGCGTCAGCAGACGTAGCTCCTATGATTGACAATCGTTGTGTTTGTCCAGTTACTGTGATCTGATATTTGTTTGAGTTGGTTAACTGTTGTCCATTCCTTATCCATCTGCCATTGTTGACATTAGCTTGCGAAAGTGTTGTCTCAAAGGTCGCTGTGGCTCCCGATGCCACATTCAGGTTTGTTAGTCCACTGAGTATGCTCAACGCTGCTGTAAAAGATGTTACAGGGATTTTTTATGATTTTGTCACTTGTCTTCACTGCCTTCACTATCTTTCTCTTTCTCTCTTTCTCTCTCTCTCTCTTTCTTTCTCTCCCCGCCACCACCCCCACGCATACACACACTCGCACACACATGTAAGGACACAGGAACAAAAAGACACACTTGCATCAATACAGAAACTGGAATGCATTACACTGTACATATTAACGCACGCCAGCAGTGACTTGGACGTTAACATGAAGCATCAGAGTCACACGCGTGCAAGGACAAATGAACAAACAGTGCTTCTGAGTTACAGTCGTTGCTACGGAACATTATTCTAATGTAGAGTTATTCTGTATATTCATACCTGATTGGACTGTCAGTGTTGCCGATGTTGTCAGAGACCCAACCTGGTAGGCGTATTGTCCAGCATCAGATGACGTGACGCCTGTGATTACCAAACGTTGAGTTTGTCCAATTACTGAGATCTGATACTTGTTAGAGTTGGTTAGCTGTTGTCCATTCCTGATCCATCTTCCGGAGTTGATATTCGTTTGTGAAAGTGTTGTCTCAAAGGTAACTGTAGCTCCCGATGCTACATTCAGGTCCGATAGTCCAGTAATTATGCTCAATGCTGTTTGTGAAAAATGGTATCTATTCATGATCACGGTTGTAGTGATAGTATTCAATATACATGTTTTTAGATCCATATATGTTAACTTGGGACACATTGTCCCGATGCTATATTAAAGTTTGTTAGTCCACTGAGTATGCTCGGCTCTGCTCAACAAAAGTTGTGTTTAATCTATATTGATTAGTGTCTACATGTAAATTCTGTACGAAGGGAGCATTTTCCTGAAACAAGTTTGCGTGTTCTTGTGTTGGTGAAATAAACCCACTCACGATGCAATCCTTCATTAGTTATCTCTGGAGCTTACACAGAGACATCGTTGCAACAGCAAGGACTCATGTGTAAACGTCGTCAAACAATACACACACATCTACACACACGCACACGCACACGCACACGCACACGCACACGCACACACACATTTGTAGAAGCAAGGATACATCCTTGCAGGAACATGAATAGACACAGGAACAAATACACACTAAATATGAGAAACCGGAACGAAACACACTGTGCATGTACAAACACCAGTACTGACATGGACACTAACATGAAGTATCAGAGTAACACACGCGTAGGGATATGTGAGGAACCAGTGCTACTGAACTGCAACCGTCGCTACGGAAAATTAGTTTAATGCCACCGAACTGCCAAATTGTATTTCCTCCCTGTCGTTTGTCTGTAGGATATGACCCAGTAGGTTAATCTCACCTGCACCTTGAATGTTGACAGTTGCCTCCCCTGTAAGTCCAGCAACCCGGTATTGGTATAGCCCAGCGTCGGATAACTGAACATTTGTAATTACAAGAACGTGGAACTCGCTGGAAACGAACGCACTCCTCGTCCCAGTAATGGGTAACACTACATTATTTAGATACCAAGTTCCGGGTGAGACACCGTTTTGAGATAACTGAACATAAAGCGTTGCATCTTGTCCAACCTGTAGGTTTAGGATGAGAGGACTGCTTAAGATCGACACTGTAGGAATACAAAAAGAACAGGTAATGACTACGTATCTAGGTATGAAATGCTACAGCAGTTTGATGGAATTGACATCTATTCGATGTGTCAAATTGTCATCAATGACGGAAAAGACAGTCTGATAGCTTTTCATTGACACTGAATGGGATTCTGTGCCACTTTTGTTAGTACTTCATGAGCGTTATGGTATGAGGTAGCATTCATTACAAGTACTAGTCCGGTAGTCGTTTGGAGAGATTAAACGGCGACAGCGGCAGTAGTAGTGGCAGTTATACTAGCAGCAGTTGTAGTAGCCGTGGTAGTAGTATTAGTAATGGTAGTGGCTGTAGTAGTGGTGACAATGGTTGTGTTGAGGTGATGGCTGGGGGCGAGGGGTTGTAGCAGTAGTGCTGATGTTGGTTATCCGTAGCCGTGTGTGTGTGTGTGTGTGTGTGTGTGTGGACGGGGAGTGGGGATTCGTGGTAATACTGACAGTGGTAGTGTTGTGTTGGTGTGTGTGTGGTGCGGGAGGTATTCGCGGTAGTAGTGATGGTGGTAGTGTTGGTGTGTTTGGCTGAGGGTGGGGGGAATTCGTGGTAGTACTAACAATGGTAGTGTTGGTGTGTTTGGCTGAGGGTGGGGAGAATTCGTGGTAGTGGTGACAGTGGTAGTGTTAATGTGTGTGTGTTGCGAGGGATCGGGGTGGGTGGGGGTCCATGGTACTAGTGATGGTGGGTGTAGAAGTTGTTGCGGTAGTATACGCAAGAGCTAATGATACAGCAAAAAGACAGAAAACAAACACACAGCAGCTTCAAAACACACCTTGAATTATCATGAACATATGTTTCCAGCACACAGCCAGCGACGTAGGTATACACTTGAAGTAAAAGGAATACGTACTGCAGCAACACACGTGCTGTAGTTTTAAATTGTACGTATGTTGAGGCATAAGCTGTGAGTCTGCGTTGTGCAACTGTGTGTGTGTGTATGTGTGTGTGTGTGTGTGTGCGCGCGCGCACGTGTGTTGCTGCAGTACGTATTCCTTTTACTTCAAGTGTATACCTACGTCGCTGGCTGTGTGCTGGAAACATATGTTCATGATAATTCAAGGTGTGTTTTGAAGCTGCTGTGTGTTTGTTTTCTGTCTTTTTGCTGTATCATTAGCTCCTGCGTATACTACCGCAACAACTTCTACACCCACCATCACTAGTACCATGGACCCCCACCCACCCCGATCCCTCGCAACACACACACATTAACACTACCACTGTCACCACTACCACGAATTCTCCCCACACAGCACACAGCCAGCGACGTAGGTATACACTTGAAGTAAAAGGAATACGTACTGCAGCAACACACGTGCGCGCGCGCACACACACACACACACATACACACACACACAGTTGCACAACGCAGACTCACAGCTTATGCCTCAACATACGTACAATTTAAAACTACAAAGTAGAATATTGCACATTGATCTGTCGCTCTATAGAACTATAGAACTTCATTTTATGCGATCTTTCTTGTTTCGGAACATACCACACTTACTAACCTACAAAAATAATTCTGAAACACACCGCCACGAATCACCTCAAGAAACAACTAGCGCCATACAAACCTTCTGATAGTTTGGTTCATCCGATCTTTTACGTACTTAATGTCTTAAAATAATTCTAGTGGAAACGGGTGTTTGGTCACCTTTCTTAAATGCAACGATGGATGAAAAAGGCCCTATCAACCCAGTAAGGAAATATGTCATTGCACTATCAAGAAAAAGTGTCATCACATTTGAAAACAAATGTGCAAGACATGAAGAATGTTGCATTAGTCATATACTTGTATAAAGAAGCTTTTGAGGTATAATGTGGGACAGATCCCAGCTCGCTGTTACAGAAAGTTAAGATCATTTGAATTATGAGCAGAATAACAGAAACACGGTTACCGCAGCACCGGAATTACCATTATTCACTTCTTTCGGGCGTAGACGAAATTATTGCTGAACTCATTACGATACGGTCCTAGTTGTCTGGAGACCCTTATTTAGTCAGTATTTTTATACTTGGAATTCAAGAGTAAGTCAAACTCCGTCAGTATGTCATCCATGACATTTTCCTATATTCGTTCGCTCAGTACATCCCATGGATTCACTGACTGCCATTACTCCAAGGCATTTTCATGAACCACTATCAATTTGTCAACGAATGTAATTATGTCGTTTGAAAATAATGATAAACAATTTTAATCCTGAAAATTGCAAAGTCACGAATCCAGTGAGCCATCTGTAACACATTGTCTTGTTGTAATCTATACGCGTCAGTAAGCCAGAGTCACAATCAGTGGGTTTACATTTTGATCTGTGTGCATGTTGCATGTTTAATGCTCTCACTCGCCCTGTCGTCCTGACAGTCATTACCCACGTTTGTAAAGGTCATATTGCTTGGAAGAATTAACTAGCATATCGTTCCATGTACTTTCATGTAACGTTGTCTGATCTCGGTTCGCGCCAGTGAGCTCTCTTACTAGCACAAGCACAAGAACACATGTTCTGAAACCCAGCAAAGAAACCACTATACATATAGGAAAGATGGTTAGTCTGGTGCCTAAAAGATTAGGATTTCATACAAAACGTTAACACGATAAACGTATCGTAATGTTTAGCACCTTGCAAAAAGAGAGAAAATGCCATTTGAAAATATCCTTCCTTTGAATATACACACGGGCATATGCATTGTGTTCTTTAACAAAATGAGTACCTTATCACAACAGATATATAATCCCGGATACGTTTCAAGCTTGCAATTAAACTGAAATGAACTGCCTTGAAAAATATTTTCACGATAAATCACGAGGACTTGTCCACAAATACAGCGGCAAATACAAAAAACCGAGTGCAAAAGGAACACAGGAGGAGACACATATATTCTTACGTGCTTGCACTGTCAGAGTTCCCGATGTTGTCAGAGACCCAACCTGGTAGGCGTATTGTCCAGCATCAGATGAAGTGACGCCTGTGATTACCAAACGTTGTGTTTGTCCAATCACTGAGATCTGATACTTGTTGGAGTTGGTTAGCTGTTGTCCATTCCTGATCCATCTTCCGGTGTTGACATTCGCTTGTGAAAGTGTTGTCTCAAAGGTAACTGTAGCTCCCGATGCTACATTTAGGTCCGGCAGTCCACTAATTATGGTCAATGCTGTTTGTAAAAAATGTTATATATTCATGATCACAGTTGAAGTAATAGTATGGGGGACACGTTTTGAGTTCGTTGCTATTCCTCCTGTTCCCCGCTACTCAGCATTGCAGTAATTGTGTTCACAGCTCATATCATGTGAACGCGAAAATGGGAGAAATCTGCATGAATCTATGAGTACAAAGTTGTTATGTTTAGCGCAGGTTTTACATTTGCTTGGGGATTACATTGCAATTTTGGCGACTTCAGCAATGTTGTCATATTTTAACCTTTATATGAGGGTTTGTGTGTATAGTGTGTGTCTGGTAAACTTCCACGTGTATGAAACAATCGGGGGACTGATCTCAGGTTGACAAAAAAGGGAAGAACGAAAAGCAAACAAAACAACCAAATAACATCACCTGAACAAATGATAATTTCCCTTATTTTCTATAATACACTTCAAAATGTAAATTAAAGTCGGACAGGTTATTTCTAAAAGTTTGATTTTAGTTTTCTTCTGTTCTGTAGTCATTCAGACAGGACCATTTGTCTTGATGCATAAACGGCTCACACAAGTGTTTCAGACACAGCAGATTGACACTTTGCATGGCCAATACATCAAAGGACAGATATATTCATACCTGATTGGACTGTCAGTGTTCCCGATGTTGTCAGAGACCCAACTTGGTAGGCGTATTGACCAGCATCAGATGAAGTGACGCCTGTGATTACCAAACGTTGTGTTTGTCCAATCACTGAGATCTGATACTTGTTGGAGTTGGTTAGCTGTTGTCCATTCCTGATCCATCTTCCGGAGTTGACATTAGCTTGTGAAAGTGATGTCTCAAAGGTAACTGTAGCTCCCGATGCTACATTCAGGTTCGGTAGTCCAGTAATTATGCTCAATGCTGTTTGTAAAAAATGTTATATATTCATGCTCATAATTGTAGTAATAGTATTCAATATGCATGTTCACAGATCCATATTTGTTAATTTGGGGACACATTGTCCCGATGCTACATTCACGTTCGGTAGTCCAGTAATTATGGTCAACGTTGTTTTTGAAAAATGTCACGGATTCATGCTTACAGTTGCAGTAATAGCATACAATACACATGTTCATAGATCCATACTTGTTAATTGGAGGACAAGTTGTCATTTGTTTAAATACGACAAAGTTTCCTCTGCAAGGATCCAGTGATATAAAGATCGAATTCCAACCTTAGTTATTGTGATGCTTGCTTTGTCAGCACCGTAATTATGCACCGTAATTATGCTCAGTAATTATGCACTTTGCATGGCCAATACATCAAAGGACAGATATATTCATACCTGATTGGACTGTCAGTGTTCCCGATGTTGTCAGAGACCCAACTTGGTAGGCGTATTGTCCAGCATCAGATGTAGTGACGCCTGTGATTACCAAACGTTGTGTTTGTCCAATCACTGAGATCTGATACTTGTTAGAGTTGGTTAGCTGTTGTCCATTCCTGATCCACCTTCCGGAGTTGATATTCGCTTGTGAAAGTGTTGTCTCAAAGGTAACTGTAGCTCCCGATGCTACATTTAGGTCCGGCAGTCCAGTAATTATGCTCAATGCTGTTTGTGTAAAAAGGTTCCTTGTAGTATATACAGTTGTAGTAATAGTATTCAACATACATGTTTATAGATCCATATCTGTTAATTGGGGGATACGTTTTCATTTGTTTTGCATACGACATAATTCCCTGAGCATGGATCCAGTGGTCCAGGAATCCAATTCCAGTCTCAGTAATTGTGGCCCTTGCTTCGTCAGCACCATATTTGTGCTCATGGGGCTTACAAAAAGCGAGAAATGTTTATGACGTGCAGACCTCCAACCATTCCAGGAACATAAGATAAGGATATAAGAAGTATCATGGGGATACTATTCCTCTTTTTTCCCGTTCGTAGCATTGCACTAGAATGTGTTCACAGCTCATATCGTGTGAAAGTGAAAATGGGAATGGTCTGCATGAAAAATGAGTACAATGTTGTAACATTTTCTACAGGTTTTATATCTGTGCCTGGAGATTCCATGGCACTTTGTTTCGGAGATACCCCCGATATTGCTATGTTTTAATCTGAATGTTCGAGTTTGTGTGCATTGTGTATGCGTGGCCTGAAACTTCCATATGTATGAAACAGTTGTGGGACTTATTCCATTTTGATAAAAAAGGAAGAACGAAAAGCAAACAAAACGAAACAACCAGACAACATGACCTGATCAAATGATAATCTCCCTTCAGTTTCAGTATTGCTCTCCAACACGTAAATGAAAGTCGGAGAGATTATTGCTGAGAGTGAGACTTCAGTTTTCTTATGTTCTGTAGATATTCAGGGGGAATTCAGGACCATTTACCTTGATATATAAACGACTCACACAAAAAGTGTTCGAAGCAATGCAGAAAGCTAATGTCACAGGCTATACATAAGGAGACAAATATTCATACCTGATTGCACTGTCAGAGTTCCCGATGTTGTCAGAGACCCAACCTGGTAGGCGTATTGACCAGCATCAGATGACGTGGCGCCTGTGATTACCAAACGTTGTGTTTGTCCAATCACTGAGATCTGATACTTGTTAGAGTTGGTTAGCTGTTGTCCATTTCTGATCCACCTTCCGGAGTTGATATTCGCTTGTGAAAGTGTTGTCTCAAAGGTGACTGTAGCTCCCGATGCTACATTCAGGTTCGGTAATCCACTAATTATGGTCAATGCTGTTTGTAAAAAATGTTATATATTCATGATCACAGTTGCAGTAATAGTATTCAATGCACATGTTCATAGATCCATACTTGTTATTTAGGGGACAAGTTGTCATTCGGTTTACATACGACATAATTTCCTGAGCAAGGATCCAGTGATTTAGGAAACCGATTCCAATTTCAGTAATTGTGACCCTTGATTTGTCAGCATCATATATGTGTTCATGCTGCCCAACACAGAAAGAGATGTTTAAGACGTGTAGAGGTCTATCCATTCCTGACACACTGTCATATGATGTAAGTCGTATGATAGGGTTGCTATTCCTCCTGTTCCCCGTTACTCAGCATTGCACTAAATTGTGTTCACAGCTCATATCGCGTGAAAGCGAAAATAGGAATGGTCAACAAGAAACAATGAGTACAAAGTTGTTATTTTCAGCACAGGTTTTACATTTGCCTGAGGATTACATTGCACTTTCGGAGACATCAGCAATGTTGTCAGATTTTAACCTGAATGCTAGGGTTTGTGCGTGTATCGTATGCCTGGTTTAATTTACGACTTAGAAAGTGTATGACACAATCGTTAGACTTGTCTCATGTTGACAAAAAAAAGGAAGAACAAAAAGCAAACAAAACAAAACAACCAAACAATATGACCTGAACAAATGATGATGTTTCTTTAGTTTCAATACTGCTCACCAAAACGTAAATGAAAGTCGGAGAGATTATTGCTGAGGGTGAGACTATAGTTTTTTTTTTCTGTTCTATAGATATTCACTGGGAATTCAGGACCATTTACCTTGATATATAAAAGACTCACACAAAAAGTGTTCGAAGCAATGCAGAAAGCTATTGTCACAGGCTATACATAAGGAGACAAATATTCATACCTGTTTGCACTGTCAGTGTTCCCGATGTTGTCAGAGACCCAACTTGGTAGGCGTATTGACCAGCATCAGATGACGTGACGCCTGTGATTACCAAACGTTGTGTTTGTCCAATCACTGAGATCTGATACTTGTTAGAGTTGGTTAGCTGTTGTCCATTTCTGATCCATCTTCCGGAGTTGATATTCGCTTGTGAAAGTGTTGTCTCAAAGGTAACTGTAGCTCCCGATGCTACATTTAGGTCCGGCAGCCCAGTAATTATGCTCAATGCTGTTTGTAACAAATGTTATGGATTCATGCTCACATATGTAGTAATAGTATTCAGTATAAACCTTTATAGATCCATATTTGTGTTATTTGGGGAAACATTGTCGGTTGGTTTACATACGATATCATTCCCTGAGCAAGGATCCAGTGATTTAGGGATCGAATTCCAATCTTAGTACTTGTGATCCTTGCTTCGTCAGCATGGCGTTTGTGATCACAGTGCGTACCGGAGTAATAGAGATTTGCAACGTGCAACACACCGGGACATAAGTGGTTTAATAGAACTGATATTCCTCCTGTTCCCCATTACTTAGAATGGCACTTACTTTTCTTTTGCAGCTGATATCGTGTGAAAGCGAAAATGAAACTGGTGAACACGAACAGAATGAGCATAAAGTTCAATCATTGTAATTACTTATATTCAGTATCAATGAACCTGAATGTTTGATTTACATAAAATGTCCCGTACAGGTTATATAATCTAGTTCACACATGACATACCGCTGGAATCATTAACTGAATAGAAACTAGGACACAGAACGAAATGGATGAGCATTACTTCAAGGATTAATGGCATCAATAGACTTGTGTCTTAACGCACTGAAGGATCTGGTGACTGAATTGCACTGTCACAGTCGTCACTGATGCTGGCATATTTTGACTTGAATTTTTGGGTTAGTATTTATGTTGTGTTTGTAGTTTATGTTGAGGTTTCCAAGTATATGAAACAATTGTGGGACTGATCTCCTTTTGACAAAACATAAACCTAAAAATACCTGACCTGAACAAATGACAATGTGACCTCGGTTTCAATAATACCGTTCCAAATACATCAAGGAGACGAGAAATCATTTCGACAAGTTTCACATTACTTTTCCTCTGATTATGTGTTCAGAGAGAATTGAGGACCATTTGTCTAAAGGCTAAATGACTTAGACAAAACGTGTGTGACGCAAATCAGAAAGCTAATGTCACGGGCAATACTTAAGGAAACAGATATATTCATACCTGATTGCACTGTCAGTGTCCCCGATGTTGTCAGAGACCCAACCTGGTAGGAGTACTGTCCAGCATCAGATGAAGTAACGCCTGTGATTACCAAACGTTGTGTTTGTCCAGTTACTGTTATCTGATACTTGTTTGAGTTGGTTAACTGCTGTCCATTCCTGACCCATCTTCCATTGTTGATATTAGCCTGTGAAAGTGTTGTCTGAAAGGTCGCTGTAGCTCCCGATGCTACATTCACGTCCTGTAATCCAGCCTGGATGGACAGTGGTGCGACCCCTGAGGAAGATATTGCGTGAAAACCGTGCATGATATTGAATTTAAAGTTTACTTTGCATTCTCACTGACGTAAGTTTTAATAATGCGTACACTGGGGCGGTGAGGTAGCCTAGCGGTTGCAGTGTTCGCTCCGGGGATCCGGGTTCGATTCCCCACGTGAATACAATGCGTGAAACCCATTTCTGGTGTTCACTGTTATAAGTTATATTTTGTGTGTATACTATCATTAAAGCAACGTAAAACCAAACTCACTCACACTCTTTTTGAATCGATTATTTATATCCTGTGTCAATGCATATCCTGTCATGACTTGTATTTGTGTAACAGTACATGCATTAGTAATGACATGAAATTTCTATCATACGTATACTTACGATGAAAATCCTTAATGCATGAACTCTCGACATCCAACGATGTGCCAATATGTGCTAGATAATGTTACCATGCAAATATGAGAACAGGTTACACATTTCATCTTACAGTTGTCTTGAGTTATATCTTATTTCCTGAGTGTTCATCGGACTCGTGTTATAACATGGAATAAATGTCAAAGACGTTTCCTTATCGAGTTGATGGGCCGATCATCTATGAGTAATGAAACTGCTCTGTACATAACTGTATGATGTGTTTTGGTTGTGTGCCAGTTTATGGTGTCACTCGTTTTCCCACTCACTCACACACCCAGACGCTCCAAAACTCATTCACGCACTCGTAGAACATTGTAGATCATGATAGTCTAAACAAATAATAAATCTTACCATTTATAGTGAGAGTGGCTGACACCTCATAGACACCCACACGGAATGTGTAAGTTCCAGCCTCTGATGCCTGGACGTTCTGAATGACTATTTGCCTAACATCGCCCGAAATCGTTATGAATATCTTGCCAGAAATACTGTTCACTGGTGCACCGTTTCGAAACCAGCCACCATCTCCCTGGACTCCACTTGCTAATATTAGCTGGAAGTAGGCAAAACCTCCAACCGTAGTGTTGTAATCAGCAGGATCCAAAGCAAACCCTGGTGAAAATAAACTCGTCATGTGAGAGTTATACAAATTAAGATGAACATGGAGCAGAGAGGGTTCGGGTGACCCTGGCACAGTCGGACATTTAAGCGTCATCATCAGCTCTATACCCTTGCCCCATCTACACCCATCCCAGACAGCGAAACCACCAAGACGTTTCCGTTGAATATGTGGACTCCCCAACACTGTAGCCTTCTGCATTAAGCAGAGTGGACGTATCAGAAGGGATGTGCCCCCGGTGGTGAACACGGGCACTCTCCTGATCTGAACCAAGATATCAGAAGATACCAAACAAAGGGCACCGAGCACAATAGGGACTCTGACAACAGTGTACTTAGGATACAACCGAGACGTTTCAGAGCCGAGGTCAGTATTTTCCATACTTTTCCTGCTTGCTGTCAAATGTATATCATTATTTGTGGCAACACCATTTATTCCTGAATGTGCATTTCATATCAGTGAATTGAAACATGGGCTTTCCAATAAATAAAGTCGTTTGCAGTAAAGTGGAAATATAAGGACCAATAAGAAAAATGCTTATAACGTATCGATGAATAAATACATGCAAATTGAAAAAAGTCAAATGTACAGTTACCTGCTGTTTGCTGCTGTGACGGGGTGATACAACAGAGGACCACACACAGCAAGGGTAACAACATTGTTTTGCACATCGTCGCCCCCTGAAATAAAGTCATGCATTACATCCATGCACCAGGTTTCCCTGACTTACACCCATGAATACAATTAGAAACATCATGCATATAAGGTTCACCTGAACAGAAAAACACCTTCATATTGATGCAATGTTAAATGGGACAACAAGAATGACTACATATAATTCAAAATACTGATATATACAAATGTGTATCATTTAAAATTGGAAATTTAAAATACGATTTAATATTTACTGTTAACTGTAAAAAGAAGTGGTGATAAAAGGTTATTTTTGAAGCATACCTCCTCAGTTGACATAATCTTTGTACCTTATCGTATGTATGTATGTATGTATGTATGTATGTATGTATGTATGTATGTATGTATGTATGTATGTATGTATGTATGTATGTATGTATGTATGTATATGTATATCTATCTCAGTCTAATATATTCATTTAGACACTCCTTGTACACATTCACGTGTATGTAAAGTAATTATCTCACTATAAGATACTCACATACACACTCCCTATACATATACTAGTGTATACACACTAACTATATCAGTCTAATATACTCATTTAGACACTCCCTGTACATAACCAAATAAATGTAAACTAACTCTCTCAGTCTAATATACTCATTTACAAACTCCTTGTACATAACCAAATAAATATAAATTTACTATATCAGTATAATGTACTCATTTACAAACTTCCTGTACATATACTAGTGTATATGAACTAAAAATCTCAAGCTCACATATTCATTTACACATTCCCCAAAAATAAGTGTATATAAACTGTCTCCGTCTAATTAATATACTCATTAAAACACTCCCTGTACGTATCCTAGTGTATTGAAAGTAATGTTATCCGTCTGATATACTCGTTTAGGCACTCCCTTTACATATCCAAGTGTATATAAAGTAACTATCTCACCATGTCTTAATCATTCAACTTAACAGGTCCATAAAATAATGCAAACTGCATCCATCATGTGATAATATTGTCGAAGTCAACTTAAACTGTGTAGAGACTTATGCAAGCACACGATAAAACCATCATACGATAAATTTATCGCAATCAACTTACACTGTGTTTAAACTAATGCAAGATTAAGATAAAACATTACATAATAAATTTATCGCATGAACTTAAACTGTGTATAAACTAGTGCAGGTACAGACATATATGATGAAACTATGCTAGTAAATAACTTAAATGCAAGTACTAGTGCATGTGGAAGATGCAAGTCGTGAACTGATCGTAACATACCCGAAAGATGGAGCTACTGGGAATGATCTAAGCCAACCCTGAACTTTGATACTGCCAGTGAAATCACCTGTACAAGGGCAGCGTGATGCACAGGAAGAAACTGTCAAGCTGTATAATACATACTGGAACCCTTCAGGATTACATCGGAATAACCAGTCATATGTCTGCATCATTTCACGTAACGATTATGCAATAGAAAACATGCTTGAATGAATGCCTCGGTAAGTGTTTTCTAAGACCCGTACCCAGGAATACTTAGCCACAGTTGTCAGATACACCTTCGACCGGCAGGACCGGTCGGCAATAAGCAGCTCTGTATGTACTGATCGCCTGAGCAGGCGCATATTCATCAAGGGTTCAGGCCCATCGCTACAGAGATTAATGGAACCCTCGGTAATTGTGAACCTATTGTGTAGTGTTCAACACTAGGATTAGTCAGACAATACAGGATTTGCTGACTGCACTCATGCTGGTAACAAGGGAGCTAATTGCGAACCGGTTGAGCAAGGTTTGCTGTCATGCTATATTTCTGAGAAACATGGTAACTAATGCGTGCAAAGAAAATATGCAGTGATGTGTGTATTTCATTCTTAAGCTTTCTAATGAGTCCCCACTCACTAATGATAAGGTTAGATCAACAGATGAACAGTCTTTCACATAATTACACAATACCATTGACCATGGTCACAGTGAGCGAGTAAGTTTAGATTTACGCCGCACTCAGCAATGCTCCAGCTATATGGAGGTGGTCTGTAAATAATCGAGTCTGGATCAGACAATACAGCGATCAACAGCATGAGCATCGATCTGAGCAGCTGGAAACCGTTAGTCAAGTCAGCGAGCCTGACCACCCGATCCCGTTAGTCGCCTCTTACGATAAGCACAGTCACCTTTTATGGCAAGCATGGGTTGCTGAATGCCTATCCTACCCCGGGACCTTCACGGGTTGACCATGGTCAAATCTAACGTATGCTATGTTTGACATTACAACTTCTTAGTAACGTATAGATTCTAGTGCAATTTTTCTTCTATTTTTTCACTTTTTTACCTTGTATTTTTTTAACCCTCTTACTACTATAATATGTACTTTACTAAGAAAGGGTTATCCCAAATATGGCATATATTAAAGTTTGTCACATGGATAACATTACACATTTACATTGTACTTCATGTTATGGTCAACAGCAAAACATGAAGTAAGATTAAGTTATATATCTCAACCGTGTCTTCGTCAAAATACAACTCTTTTAGATGTTAAAAATATTCCGTAAACAATTGATTGTGCAATTCAGAGGTGCGTAACAACTAGTGTTCAATTCATTGTGGTAGGCATAGGTTTAATAGGGCATCATATATTGCTAAATTGAAGTTACGGACATACTGCCATAATACCACAGACACTCATTTATTGTAAATGATAATGAAAACGTAACACGTGTTATACATTTTCTTAGTAAAGTACAAATTCTAGTACTTTTTGAGTTGATAATGAAAAGCGTGCTAAACGGAAGCGTTATAACGGGATATGGGAAGGGGTCCAGGACCAGGATCAACTGTGCTAAATCATATTGAGAGACCCAACTTCAGAGTATGACATCAGGACAGTATTCCCCCTATGTTGTGGAGGAAGAGATGGCATACTCAAATTATAATCGCCAGGCAAAGGATGAACATGGATAGCGTCGAGACGTGAGGCATAAACGATTGTTTCATAACTGACCTGACACGGGACAGCACCTTTACCCGACCTTGACCTTGTATACGGGTGAATGAACATCTAGCAATCCGGTTTTATGCAAGCACAAGGGTTCCGGGTTTTCGGTTCTTTTGAACATGCCCACTGAGTCTGTCTGTCTTTCTCTGTATGCCTGTCTGTCCGCCTGTCTGTCTGTCTGTCTGAGTGTGTGTGTCTATGGGTGTATTGTTTTGTGCATATATATGTCCTAGATTTGAAAATAAAACCATTAGCAACAATATAGGTTTGTTTGGGCAACGTAATAAATAATTATTTTGTATGCAGAAAAGACACCCTTGCTCAGTCGAAAATACATGATGAATGTATGTATTCATTTTGTCCAGAGTTGAATACGAAGATCGTACATAGGCAAATCCATTATTTACAAAACATTATTTCATTACGTTAGGGAATGGAATGATGCGATATGCTGTTCTACTCCACAATAAAGAATTTTCAATGAACAATATGCCAGCAGTCCCTGCGCATTTTGGTTTGATTTATTGTTTTACGCCGCAGTCAGCAATAAATAATCGCCGTAAATAATCGAATCTGGACCAGATAATCCAGTAATCAATATCATGAGTATCGATCTACGCGACATGTCAGCGAATCTGGTCAACCGATCCCGTATCAACAAGCATGGGTTGCTGAACATCATTTCTCACACGGATCTCCTGTTACGAGCAGTAGAGAGTATGCGTTTTCTATATAAGATGTTTCTCTAGATTCCACAAGAAGTGAAAAAAATGACGGTTTGATGTATTCCGATATATCATATTCAATTTTGCGGGATAGGAACTGAATATCTTCACCGATAAACAGCATATCATCACAAGTACCAGATTAACATGGGAAATAATGAAGGCTATGTTGGACGTTGTAGTAATGTTTTAAGTATAAAAATCGTGTCAGTCTGCCTTGTCATCAGTGTATCTTTGAGTACACAAGGTGTTCGGTAGCAATCGCTACTAAAATATCGTCATTTTTTCTTTCCTCGTGAGCCTTGTACATTAAACATTAAAAGCAATGTGTTAGGTGGAGTTGACAGTTCTCAGAATTGCTTAATCACATGGAAACTACGTATATTTAGCGAAATTATTCATGATTTCCGAATTTCGATAACTGAAGCGTGAATAATTAGATATGTAATGTCCCAAGTGTTTCGCGCGAATCAGTCTGTAAATATGCTGCAGTCGTACAGAATAGTCGGACATGTGGAGTGTATGCATTTTGTGGGAAGAAGCCAGGTATTTATATACGTTATGCAGCCAAGGTTAAACATACAGTTCTGTCAACACGGCACTGACTCCTCGAGGAGAAAATGCAGTTTCTCTTATGTCATTGTTTACTCAGCAGGTTCTCAGTCAAGTATTGACTCTTCGGACCAGCTTACTCGGGGAATGCATAGTGAGTGCCTAGCACAGATGGTTTGGCCATACTTAACAGAAACCTCTTAGTATGCTCGGTATTTGGAGAGGTTAATTACAGTCCAAGTCTAACAACAGTCCAAGACTAACAACAGTCCAAAGTCTAGCAACAGTCCAAGACTAACAACAGTCCAAGTCTAAAAACAGTCCAAGTCTGACAACAGTCCAAGTCTAACAACAGTCCAAGTCTAACAACAGTCCAAGTCTGACAACAGTCCAAGTCTAACAACAGTCCAAGGCTAACAACAGTCCAAGTCTAAAAACAGTCCAAGTCTAAAAACAGTCCAAGTCTGACAACAGTCCAAGTCTAACAACAGTCCAAGTCTGACAACAGTCCAAGGCTAACAACAGTCCAAGTCTAACAACAGTCCAAGTCTAAAAACAGTCCAAGTCTAACAACAGTCCAAGTCTAAAAACAGTCCAAGTCTAACAACAGTCCAAGTCTAACAACAGTCCAAGTCTAACAACAGTCCAAGTCTGACAACAGTCCAAGTCTGACAACAGTGCAAGTCTAACAACAGTCCAAGGCTAACAACAGTCCAAGTCTAACAACAGTCCAAGTCTGACAACAGTCCAAGTCTAACAACAGTCCAAGACTAACAACAGTCCAAGACTAACAACAGTCCAAGTCTAAAAACAGTCCAAGTCTGACAACAGTCCAAGTCTGACAACAGTCCAAGTCTGACAACAGTCCAAGGTAACACCAGACGCCACCACTTCAAGGAAGGCAAAAAACACGGCAAATTTGACACATTGCTCAACTTGATAAAAAAAAATCTTTCCAATATATATTGAATAAATACATCTTCGTTTGAATTCGGGTAAGACTTGTCCTTCACATTCTGATATTGTCGTACGAGGCAGTTGGGCGGTTCGATATTCCGGGTCAGCATATGTATTGTATTATTTGTCTTCTTTGAAGGGCATTTGAAGCTGTGGCGATGAAAGACTAAGGGAATGTTCTTGATATACAAACTCCTCAATTTTGTCAGAGGTGACGTTTGAACAGAGATTCTAATGTCGAAGTCAGGCAAGGGATGTCGCATTCCTACGACATAAGAATCTATGACGAAACGTCACCGTACAAAGAATAAAAAGTTTTGTACTCATAAATTTATCTTCACTCTGTATTATCTGTTTTACCAAGGCCCATTGAGGCGTTATACGACAGATACCAGATTGAATTAGTTTGAAGTTGTGAAATTGTTTCACCACGCTGAAACAGTGTCAGTCAAAATGCGATGGCTGACACGTCTATCAATGACACGAACGTATTACCCTAAGAACAGATATAAGTCATTAAATATCACATCCGTCACAAATCTGAGAATGTTCTTGTTACGGAATTCCCGAAGTTGATCGACAGGTTGCACGTTATCGAAACAAAGTGAAGATTGAGGTTTTTGAGAAGCCTATAAAAGTTGGTTTTCAAGTATAAGACAAACTATCATTGATGTCAACATTAAGCATGTGCAGCTGCAAACATATGGTAATTTGCAGTTAGTGAAAACAATGACATTGTCCACTTATGTCCGATTTGCAATAGGTAAGTCAGTACAGTTACAAATATTTAATTTGGCGATGACCACTCAATGACATACATGAAAAGGACAGACAAGCAAGAGAGATACAGTGATACTATTCATATATTGCCAGTATGATATATCCCATTTACTTCATGAATTCCGTGTATATAAACCACCCCAAATCATTTCTCATGTATCACATGCTTGACAACGACAACAGATTCTGTGTGGAAACGTCGCCCATAGAATAAAGAAGTTGTGCCTTCATACAACTAGTCCTCATTCTTCATCGTCCCAATTTCTAGAATGCCAGTGAAAGTCATTCCTTGTAGCAGATAGCTAAAGTATTTATCTTATGTTATTTCATAACTTATCTTTGCAAGGAATTTGTAACAATCACAAACGTCATCTACGACATGCGCATAAAATATTTTCTCTAGCCCCGGATTGTTTTCAAGAACACAGGACATATAACAGACTCGCTGTAATGTAAAATATTTCAACGTGATCCAACGTCGGTAAGTGCCGATCTGTGTTACAGTGCTAAAACAACCCACGCTGGTTGATATAAGTTGTTGTGTTCAGAAAGATACACTCGTTCATATCCTCACAGATATATTGCAAAGGTATTAAGATTTCGTGACTGATATACCGAACAATACATATCAGTTGATCATACACTATTGCAGAAAACAACAAACCTATTTACATACCACTACAGGTGTCCTAAAATACAATCATGAAAAAAATATGTATTGGCCGCTTGTACAAGATGAGTAAATAAGTGATACACAGACACAATATCTAAGACATCTGAGACAGAAGTTTGAGCTTACCGTCCGAAATTGATGGAATCACGAGGTGCGTTTCCTATCCACCTAGATCTCCACCACACCCACACCAAACAGTCCTTAAGGTATCAGCCCACCGTCACAGGAACAATCAAGGCTAAACAGGTAGACCGGGTTTGTTTGGGAGTCCTACCCAGCGCTCCTAGCCTTGTGGGTTAACTACAGCTTTTCAGTTGCACAAGCGTACACTCGGGCGGTCATGGGCGTTCTGCAGGCGGAGCTTACTATTATCTCATCGTGTTTTAAATAAACACTTCCGTTTATTGGCCTGTGGCTTTGTAGGTACAGCTGAAGAATTAAGGTACTCAGGTAATTAAAAGCGACGCGCAAGGAATATGTAGGATATATGCTTATGGTGTGTTACGAAACAAATCCTACCGGGTGGGGCTGCAGACCCATGAAAAGTTTAACGTAAAAATTTCGGGCGTGACTAGTTTGACAAGTCAAGACGTTTATTCTTGTGCTTATTGATTGTTGGATGTTCTGCACTTCAGTTATACGCCTCCGATATACTTGGTTCATTAATACGGAATTGTACTCTACGAAACAACATGTTGTGATAACTGGTTTGACGGGTTCCCGGCAAGGTAGCGACCATTGTCAAAACACAAAGCACATCTCCACTGACCTATTATATTTGAACCAGATCCCAACAATAAGGCTATTTTAAACCATCAAGTCTGAGACGTCAAGGAAGATATCTGGTCCCACTGTAGCAGATATGAAAATGTTATGCCTTGTCAGAGAAAGGCTCTCCTGTTTTATAGTACTAATTGTAATACACATATTTCAAGTAATGCAGACCAACAAAACATCAGTATATTCTGAAGATATAATATTCTTGTGTTGTGATGAAAGCTTATTTATCACCATGCATTGCACAACTAAAAACGATACTTTAACAGCTGTTTATGTACGTAGCTGTGTATACTCTTTTGTCCTTGGCTTACTACTTTATTCCTCCATGCTTCAAAGCCCCGTATCAAATTAGTCAACCCGATCCACCCCCGTATTGCCACCAACCCTCATCGCCAACCGGTTTTTCAAGGTTGGTGGTTAGTTTGACCGGCAAGAAAAGGCAGTCATACTCCGACACAACCTATGGGTTTACTGAAAACTTAAGCTGAAATCGCTAGATTTGATCTGATCAATGTATGAGCTGTTGATGCTTATAGCAGGAGTAGCTATTGAACTCTACGAATAATAGTGACTATTCTGCTTAACAACATGTTTTGTAATATACATCGATTGATCCAGTTTACTTCTTTCTTTTCAATAGCCCTGGGTGCCTTGGCGCAAACATTTATAGTCATGATTGCTTATCTAATTTCCTTTGCGAACTGGCGAATAAGCCGATATCCCTCGGGGCACATGTACCCAACAACTCACACAATTTGAAGATACGCTACAGGTATTTTACGCACCTTTGTACCAGTCTGACGAGTTTATAAGTTGCCACATTGCAATTAAAGAGCATGGTCAAAAAATGTAATGTCATTTTTGGCTCATTGCATTTCCCATCAAAGTGTGATCTATGACGGAGCTTAAACCAGTGGTATAATAATTTATTCATGTTAGTATTGCTTCAGTGTGGCTGGCAACTATCTAAATGTACCCCTGAAGCCATATCATTGAGATACTACTGGAACATGGAGAAGTTTCAATAGATCAAATCCTTCAGTATCGCAATAATATAAGTTCAACATTCTCGTGTCAGTCAAGCGTTTCAGAACAGGCGTAGTCGATTGCCTAGTTTATATAACCTACAACAAGATTGCGGCATCTTGCTGTCTGAAGACTCTATGTCTTTTCTGCCTTTGGTATTAGAGCGTAGAGCGTAACGATTTTCTGGGAGTTTAAATTTCATGGCATTCAAACGTCCATGCAGCGTCTTTGGAAGAAACAAGTTAGCTTTTATGACTGGTTCAAATGAATAATTTGCTATGCTGCCCTTTGACCCTGAAACAGATATACCCAATACAGCCCAGAATTATGTGGCAAGTCTACATTGTCATAGGCTTAGAAAAAATGGAGAAAATATCAGGGAGGATTTGTACTTTATTTCAGGAATATAATTTGGAAAACAATACTTTTCTGTAAAATTATTGCAAATATTATCTATTAGATTGCTTTACACCACTTCCATTTTAAGGGTGAAACAATACAATCACAAGGCCATATAGTTGTTGGACAACAATACGTACATATATACGCACTCATGCATGCACACACGCACACACACGCGCGCGCGTATGTGCGGTTGTGTTTTTACTAGCTTAGTTTTTCTCATATACTGATCGTATTCATTATTACGGTTAATGTAGGATCTCAGTTCCCCCAACAAGGGGCGTTTTGTGCCACAGCGTTCTGTTGTTCGTCGTACCTGTCACAAGAGAGCCACAACAACACCCCAGCATGTAGTCACACGAAACAGTGGTCTGGGCTTTCAGTGTCTCCCTGTGCCTATTTGCAACACCTCGATGAGTTTCACATCAAGAATCGCCTCAGTAGTCATCTATGGGTTGCCGCATTCCTGTGCTCGTAAATTTCACTGCAATGATGTACGCCCTTCTTCACATTTGGCAGTGAGAAGATCACAATACCATGAAGCGTTCACGAACCTTTTCACGTTTGAATGCTCTACTTTACTGTTGATTACTATATGCTACCCCTCTGATAATGACTCGGTGGACACATCAAATCATATCAATGATTTGCTCATAACGTCAATCAGTGGATTGTATGGTCCAAACTCGGTAATTTGGAAAACGCCTTCACAATGACCGGGCTCTCTCTCTCTCTGTCTCTCTCTCTCTTTCTCTCTCTGTCTCTCTCTCTCTCTCTGTGTACTTATTAATTCCGTAACGGTTACATTTTTATTTTGTTACATTTTCTATTTTGTAATTTTCACACATTAAGGAGCAACCAAGATGTGTTCACCGATAGCGAACAATGTGTGACTTGCATCTTAAAAAAGCATGAGGACGATGTCATGGATATGCACCTTTATTCTGCGCAGGGAACGTTTCAATAAGATTATTATGTCGTTGACATGCAGCTTGATTAACAACGACATTGTTATCCACAAAATTGTTCTCTTTCTTCATCTGCTCAACTAGAATTCCAGTAAAATCGTGGTGGTGTTGAACAATCGGATGAACAACTAGAGGTACATGTGTATATAACCAGCTATATATGTGCAGCAAGGCGTGATATACGTGGTGGTTAAGTATGCATCCCCTGTGTCGTGTGCAGCCTTCCAAGACGAAGCTGGTGATACTGAGTGCTGGATTCTTGGCGACATTCAACGGGCACATTGTAACTCTCAGAGGGCGTTTCGGATACGTGTCAGTAGACAGTTTCATATCAAGATGAGATCAGGCTGAAGGTGTGGCTTTTTAGGGTGAAATGGGGTGTAACCTTGCGTTAGAAGATTCTTACATTAAAATGCGCGCGTGTGTGTCATGAGGCACGTGTGTGTATCTTGTGTGTGGGATTTGGGCTGTGTGTATGTCTTGGCGCGCGCGTGTGATTTGTGCGTGGGTGTGGGAATGCGTGTGTGTCTTGGCGTGCTCGTGTGCGACTTATGTATGGGCTTGGGCGCATGTATGTCTTGGTGCATGCGTGAGTGTGCATTGTCTGGTGTGTGTGTGTGCAGTGTGTGTGTGTGTGTGTGTGTGTGTGTGTGTGTGTAGGGTTGCACTGTGGAAGACCAATAACATATCACAACTTTGACAAGAATATTTGTTTAGGCAAGGTACATTAGCTATGAGCCAGACAGCCTTCGCTTAACACCTCAACTCGAAACGATTGGCAGGGTGACAAGTATGCCGACAGGAGACAGATCCAACCGCTCCACCAGAGAGGTGATCTGATGGGACGGGGTGGGCGAAACTGAAAAGGAAGGACTAAGGGAAGTAACTCAGTGGTAATAGGTAGAGAGGTAGTCGAGGTGTTCCGACTATTAAGAGTGTGCAACGTGTGGGTTTGAATTTGTGCAAGGGACACAACTCTTTGAAGCATGTTCACGAATCACAACACCAACTCTACAGACCCGACAACCCAGACGGCAGTTGATCTTCATGTCATAAGTGATGAAGCGGATGCGCCTTTTCTACATATAACTCAACGCCAACAAACAAGGTGTGGCCAATAATCACTTCCCCTCAAAAAGCCATTTGAGTCAGAAACGGACACATGAATTGCAATTTTATCATTGTACAAAATTGCCATATAAATATAAACAGTACACATGTTTATCATTTACTAATACCCAACAGCTTTTAGATATTCGGGTATTTTCCGGACTCCACCAAAAGGTTTAAGAAACTATCATCACTGTAAACGCAAAAGTTTGTCGCTTCGGGGTAAAACCGCAGAAATGGAACAACCAGTCGTGGCGGTGAACATCTACTCCGGGAGACCTGCCGGTTCCTTTTCTGTCGTAGTGTGTCATATAGTACATGACAATTTCATGTACTACTTGATTATAACATGGTAAACTATTACATGACAATTTCATGTACTACTTGATTATAACATGGTAAACTATTACATGACAATTTCATGTACTACTTGATTATAACCTGGTGAACTATTTCATGACAATTTCATGTACTACTTGATTATAACATGGTGAACTATTACATGACAATTTCATGTACTACTTGATTATAACATGGTGAACTATTTCATGACAATTTCATGTACTACTTGATTATAACCTGGTGAACTATTACATGACAATTTCATGTACTACTTGATTATAACATGGTGAACTATTTCATGACAATTTCATGTACTACTTGATTATAACGTGGTGAACTATTTCATGACAATTTCATGTACTACTTGATTATAACCTGGTGAACTATTACATGACAATTTCATGTACTACTTGATTATAACATGGTGAACTATTACATGACAATTTCATGTACTACTTGATTATAACATGGTGAACTATTTCATGGCAATTTCATGTACTACTTGATTATAACATGGTGAACTATTACATGACAATTTCATGTACTACTTGATTATAACATGGTGAACTATTTCATGGCAATTTCATGTGCTACTTATTGTCTTAAATGAACTAAAGACTATATACCTACTGATATCTGCATCTGATCATCAATATTCCGAAAATGGGACATTATAATATTGACATGTTTGCTATAATCTATGAACCTGTATTGCATTCAATATTTGTGCGGAGTTTTTATGCACGCCCTGGTTTCAATTTATGAATTTTGACTGTAGCTAATCCTGTTCTGTGGGCGAAGTTACGAAGGTGTTAGAAGGGTGAAACTAATTCCAGTACAATTCCAATATTCACAGGGCCAATATGGAATAAAGCGCGATCAAAAGCCAAAGAAACATACGGGTTGTATTGGCCATTTTAATCACGTGTGTGTTGTTCACAGCCTTTTGATTAAAAAAGTACTAGCACTGAGCTTACATCTTGTGGCAATTTATAAATTATCACATTATCACTGTTCTAATACAATCGATGTTTAAAAGCAGATTTCCGGGTATTAAAGACACTATATCACACCACATTTCTCCAAAATGTAATAATGCGTTTTTCACAGTAATGCTAACTATACACCCTCGGTGAAGTCACCGTATAATTTATTCCAAAATAAATTACGCATTTAAATTATAATATTGAATTAAAACAGTTCGAATGAATTAATCCAACGTTGCATTAAATCGACTCTTTCCACAAATTTCTCGCGCATCCCGTTGACCTGGTCCTTTCGGACGCTCCTTACGAAGATCATGTCAGTCAAGTCAACGAGCCTGACCAGCTGACCAGCTGATCCTGTTGTCTGACCAGAATCTTCATAGTTCCTTGAATTAGACGCACACGCCTTCACACATATGTCCCTGACAGGCCTACAGTACAATGATACACTCACCTTATAGGCCAGGAGCATTAGAAACGACTTTGGAAAAAAATAATAGAAAGCTGAAATTTTCAGATAAGCTTCAGGATACCATTTCCATGTGCAAAGTACAAAGTTCTGTAAAGTCATGGCAATGATACCCTGAAGCTTTCCTGAAAAATTGAGTTTTCTACTAATTTTGTCCAATGGTACCTACTGTTTGTGTCTAATGCTACTAGCCGATTACAGAGACATGCTGTATTAGTCGCATCTTACGGCAAGCATGCATTCCAAAGGTCTATTTCAAACTCGCATCTTCAGGTACGTTTGCAGAAGGTGAATACTACGTTGCCTTTTCTCTTTACAGTTTCAACTGTGAAAAGGTCATCAATACATTGCAGAGACATTTTGCTAGATAGTGATTCTCACATATTCTGGTAAAAAGTGAGGACAGTTTCCACTTGTATGTTGTTACACCCCTTTCTACAGTCAGAAAAGACCATGTTCTGACAAGACGTTGATCCGTTGTGAAGTGTCATCCATTATGAAACATGATTTTAACTTTCCTGTTGTATCCAGACTAAAGGCTTTAGGTGAGGTCTTACTCTGGACTTACCCCATACATGTCCTGCCTGGTAAACTGAAACAAGAGCTGGACGCGTTGATGGGATGGCATGTTTTGAGCGTTACTGCAAGAACTACAGCATCTCCAGCTATTGTTCTTTGCATAAGCTCTCCCTGGCCATGTGTTGTAGCCTAACACATGACATGTGGTGTAATTGTCGATTTCATGATGACTACAATTCCTGGGACAAGTGAGGACAGTGGTAACAGTAGCCTCTTCTGATATTGCTGTAACAGATGTCTATATGTGTGCAAACATGTCAATTTTTGTATCAGTGTGCAAGCTTCCATTTTCTGATAGGGATTGAGCCTGCTTTTCATTCTGATCAGAATCATCTAAATTTGACTGATGCCCAGTGTACACTAAGATAAGAGTCCCACTTCCCTCTTAATTATTTTCAGCTGTTGTTTACCCTTCCACATACTGTTACTCGGCTCTGTCGACCCGTGACGGTCCCGGGGTAGAATAGGCCTTCAGCAACCCGGCTGACTTTGTGTGCTGGCGATTAGGTGCCTGACTCTGAGGGTGCGGGTTCGAATCCCTGATGGGACTCAACCCCCTAAAAGCAGTAGCAATTGTACTTTACTAGGAAAATGACATCCCAAATATGGCATATGTTGCATTTGACCACTTTCTACAGTCCGTTTGATTCCATTTGAGACCGATGAATTACTCACTAACACAAAATCTAATAATTGCAACAAAACCAAATTTTGCACAGCCACATGAAATCGACAGACCAACTCTGATGATGTGTCTTATAATTTGGGACACAATAAAAAGTTGTTTAACAAACGATCATCATTTTCTTGTCACCTTTCGCTATTTCGTATAAAACTGAGGGGACCGTCCCAAAACCCACACGATGTGAGAAAGTCGATTCATTTCAACAACAGCTGGTTAGAAACGCCATTAAATCTCTATATAAACAAAATACCTTTGTGTCTCTGCGTATTCTGAAAAAGCATATGGAGACAAATCATTCGTTGGTCATTTCAAAATACCAGTTATGGAAGTTGCTTCACAAATTTGGTTTCCGTTACAAAAGAGTAGGTTCAGAAAATAGACGTACACTGTGCGAGAGATCTGATGTTGTTCAACTAAGAAACCAGTACTTACGCACAATTCGAAAGAAACGTACAGAGGGTTACAAGCTTGTATATTTGGACGAAACATGGGTAAATGCTTCCAATACGACAGGGACACAATGGTCCGCTAGCTCCTCTTCAGAGTCCTGTGCCACTTGGCATGGGAGAGCGACTGATTGTGCTCCGTGCTGTTTGCAAGAGTCGGGGATTCCTACCCGGCTGCTCCCTAGTCTTCAAGGCAAAATCTAAAGACAACCGAGACTGTCATACCGAAATAAACGGGATGGTTTTCTTAGAATGGGTACAAAATCAATTGGTACCAGCACTACCCCCCAAAAGTCTGATTGCCATGTATAACGCTCCATATCATGGTGTTCAAGTACCTAATACAAAGGCCCCAACATCTAACAGTAAGAAGGGGGACATATCGTATCCAGAAAGGCAACCAAACCTGTTCTGCATGACATCATAAAGTCAAATAAAACCACACCTGTCTTTAAGGTTGATGATACCTTACAGAACATGGTCATTCAGTTTTGCGATTGCCACCCTATCATTGCGATTTAAAGCCAATAGAACTCATTTGGGGTATCATGAAATCGGATGTTGGCAAAATGTAACATTCAAACTTCGGGATGTACAGACGATTGTTCAATAGACACCATCACGAAGGAAACATGGCAAAAATGCGTTGAGAAAATTGAGAATGAAATAGAAAGACATTATTGGAAACAAAGTGAGCTGGACCATGTCACCATCAAGGACAAATTATGAGACACATCATCAGAGTTGATCTGTCGATTTCATGTGGCTGTGCAAAATTTGGTTTTGTTGAGATTATTAGATTTTGTGTTAGTGAACAATTCATCAGTCTCAAATGGAATCAAACGGACTGTAAATAGCATTGTGTAATCATGTACTGACCTCGTATCATCAGTAGTTGATCTATGCAGCTGAACCCATCGGTGGTGGTGTCGGTTTGTGTTTCATATGACTGCTGGTTGGATCTCATTACAAAACCTGGGAAACACAAAGGCCAACGTTTTCGACAGGAAGTGTTAGATACGGCCATAGATTCACGTTTTCTTAACTTTGTTATTCGTCAGATATTTATGGATGATTTATGCATGTCTCGAGCCGCCATCACCCTTTTTAGAACAGTTCCTTTGAAACACTACAATGGCCCCTAAGGCAAAAAAGACCTCACTAAACATGTTTCGGAAAATATGTCATGCCAAGTTCCAGATGGAACTTAACCTGTTCAAAGTAAAGAACTGAGGCACAAAAATAAGTAGAGAAACTGTAATTTTAATGTGCGATTGTCGAAACTGAAATATATATGAGATTGAATCATGCTTGACACAATAATAATGGGTGTTTTGAGAATGCATCACCACATAGATTTCATGCCAAGCAATGCTGTTCGTTCATTTGTCCTTCTTGTTAGGTGAGTGGGGTATGGCATGAAAATTTCAGGTTTACAATTTTCTGTCAGTAGTGTGTGATTTGACCCTGAAAACCCAGACCATGCACAGATGCACGAATGTTACAGAAAAAAAGGTCTACAGTGATTTATCGACCTGCCTGAAAAACGTCAAAATTCATAATGACGTCCCATGCACGTGGAGGAGACTCCCTAGTTGTGCACGTGCTTCCCATGCATTGTGTTTGCATGTGGTGATAACGTGAAATGCTGCTGCATACACACGATGAATCTCAGTGTAGCATTCCTCAATGAGTTTCTTACTACCAGACTTCGAAGTTCAAGTTCCCCGACTTTTATACGAGCATACGGGCTTGGCAGTATCAGAAAGAGACTTGCAGATGACATAAGTGCGTGGGAAGGCTCTGCATAATACTGGTATCTTCGCCAGTGGTTGTTCATACAATCACAACATCCGTTATTTCAGCATGACTGATGTTCACGTTTGTTTGTAAATTTTTCTCACATTGCAGTAATATGTTACCAAGTTTCAGCTGCAGTTTTGTTTTTGTTAACATCAGAGTGTTAAAATAAAATGTGTTACATTTGCCACTTTAGTTTGTGTAATTCGGGTTTCAAAGCATATGCACCAAGATGTGTCTTCGTACTCTCCTTTACAAAAGGATTATTGCACGATTAATGCTCATAGACATTTCATGACTTTGAGCATGAAGTGCGAACTCAAGATCGTAACTTGTCATTTGTAGTATAATGCCGGTTAATGTGTCACCACGAGTTTTCAATTTCTATGAAAATATTGCTTTTATGAACATAAACTTAGCTCATTATTATCAACTATCCGTGAAACCCAAACCTCACCACTTCATTATATTGAAATGGCATTTTCTAAAGGAAACGTCTAGAACATACTATATCTTTGCTTAAGACAAATCTGAATTATTTACCTCGCTTGCCTTTCAGTTTAATAGCTCAAAGATTGTATTATTACAAATATTCAGAAAGTTAACCAATCAAGTATTGTCCTGTAGTTCTTTTGACAAATAGCACGTTTATTCTTAGTATGATCAGATGAAACTATAACATACTTATCTGTTGTCATGGAGATCCACATTCATAAGACTGTCTGTTACCTGCCATTTCGGACAGAGGGCTCATTAAATAGTTCGGAATGTACATTTCAATGTACGTTATAAATTTCTTTTGTCTACCTGTACCTGTAAGTCATTAATTGTGAAATTGTTGGTTTCTAGTGATTGGCTGTGTTGACTATGTAAGAGGAAACAAGCACGGCATAATTATCCACTGCGCATGCACGCACGGACAGAAATCTCATGTATCTTAATGTCTGAAATTATTTCGGAAATGTTCTTGAAAATGACGACCAACTTTTATGCCTGTATCATTAAAGGCTCATTTTGGATGGAAACTTAATCTTAGCAGCTTCACCTATCAGTCTACTAGCTACCTCTTTAGTATCAAAACCGCCATCGGTCTAACGTCTACATCTACAGTATCACAACCACCGTCAGTCTACTGTCTACACCTACACTATCACAAACACCGTCAGTCTGCTGACTACATCTGCACTATCACAACCACCGTCAGTCTACTGCCTACACCTACACTATCACAAACACCGTCAGTCTGCTGACTACACCTACACTATCACAACCACCGTCAGTCTGCTGACTACATCTACACTATCATAACCACCGTCAGTCTACTGCCTACACCTACACTATCACAACCACTGTCAGTCTGCTGACTACACCTACACTATCACAACCACCGTCAGTCTACTGCCTACACCTACACTATCACAACCACCGTCAGTCTACTGCCTACACCTACACTATCACAAACACCGTCAGTCTGCTGACTACACCTACACTATCACAACCACCGTCAGTCTGCTGACTACACCTACACTATCACAACCACCGTCAGTCTGCTGACTACATCTACACTATCACAACCACCGTCAGTCTGCTGACTACATCTACACTATCACAACCACTGTCAGCCTACTGCCTACACCTACACTATCACAAACACCGTCAGTCTGCTGACTACACCTACACTATCACAAACACCGTCAGTCAGCTGACTACATCTACACTATCACAACCACCGTCAGTCTACTGCCTACACCTACACTGTCACAACCACCGTTTGTCTGCTGACTACACCTACACTATCACAAACACCGTCAGTCTGCTGACTACATCTACACTATCACAACCACCGTCAGTCTACTGCCTACACCTACACTATCACAACCACTGTCAGTCTGCTGACTACCTTTACACTATCACAACCACCGTCAGTCTACTGACTGCCTCTACAGTATCACAACCACCGTCAGTCTGCTGCCTACACCTACACTATCACAAACACCGTCAGTCTGCTGACAACCTCTACAGTATCACAACCACCGTCAGTCTGCTATCTACATCTACACTATCACAACCACCGTCAGTCAACTGTCTACACCTACACTATCACAAACACCGTCAGTCTGTTGACTACCATTAAAGGCTCATTTTGGATGGAAAGTTAATCTTTGCAGCTTCACCTATCAGTCTACTAGCTACCTCTTTAGTATCAAAACCGCCATCGCTCTAATGTCTACATCCACAGTATCACAACCGCCGCCAGTCTGCTGTCTACATCTAAGTACCACAACCACCGTCAGTCTACTGTCTGTATCTACAGTATCACAACCACCGTCAGTCTGCTGACAACCTCTACAGCATCACAACCACCGTCAGTCTGCTGTCTACATCTACACTATCACAACCACCGTCAGTCTGCTGACTACACCTACAGTGTCACAAACACCGTCAGTCTGCTGACTACCTCTACACTATCACAACCACCGTCAGTCTGCTATCTACACCTACACTATCACAAACACCGTCAGTCTACTGACTACCTCTACAGTATCACAACCACCGTCAGTCTGCTGCCTACACCTACACTATCACAATCACCGTTAGTCTGCTGACTACCTCTACATTATCACAACTACCGTCAGTCTACTGTCTACACCTACACTATCACAAACATCGTCAGTCTGCTGACTACACCTACACTATCACAAACACCGTCAGTCAGCTGACTACCTCTACAGTATCACAACCACCGTCCGTCTGCTGCCTACACCTACACTATCACAACCACCGACAGTCTACTGCCTACACCTACACTATCACAACCACCGTCAGTCTGCTGCCTACACCTACACTATCACAAACACCGTCAGTCTGCTGACAACCTCTACAGTATCACAACCACCGTCAGCCTGCTATCTACATCTACACTATCACAACCACCGTCAGTCAACTGTCTACACCTACACTATCACAAACACCGTCAGTCTGCTGACTACACCTACACTATCACAACCACCGTCAGTCTGCTGACTACCTCTACACTATCACAACCACCGTCAGTCTACTGCCTACACCTACACTATCACAACCACCGTCAGTCTGCTGACTACATCTACACTATCACAACCACCGTCAGTCTGCTGACTACATCTACACTATCACAACCACTGTCAGCCTACTGCCTACACCTACACTATCACAAACACCGTCAGTCTGCTGACTACACCTACACTATCACAAACACCGTCAGTCAGCTGACTACATCTACACTATCACAACCACCGTCAGTCTACTGCCTACACCTACACTGTCACAACCACCGTTTGTCTGCTGACTACACCTACACTATCACAAACACCGTCAGTCTGCTGACTACATCTACACTATCACAACCACCGTCAGTCTACTGCCTACACCTACACTATCACAACCACTGTCAGTCTGCTGACTACCTTTACACTATCACAACCACCGTCAGTCTACTGACTGCCTCTACAGTATCACAACCACCGTCAGTCTGCTGCCTACACCTACACTATCACAAACACCGTCAGTCTGCTGACAACCTCTACAGTATCACAACCACCGTCAGTCTGCTATCTACATCTACACTATCACAACCACCGTCAGTCAACTGTCTACACCTACACTATCACAAACACCGTCAGTCTGTTGACTACCATTAAAGGCTCATTTTGGATGGAAAGTTAATCTTTGCAGCTTCACCTATCAGTCTACTAGCTACCTCTTTAGTATCAAAACCGCCATCGCTCTAATGTCTACATCCACAGTATCACAACCGCCGCCAGTCTGCTGTCTACATCTAAGTACCACAACCACCGTCAGTCTACTGTCTGTATCTACAGTATCACAACCACCGTCAGTCTGCTGACAACCTCTACAGCATCACAACCACCGTCAGTCTGCTGTCTACATCTACACTATCACAACCACCGTCAGTCTGCTGACTACACCTACAGTGTCACAAACACCGTCAGTCTGCTGACTACCTCTACACTATCACAACCACCGTCAGTCTGCTATCTACACCTACACTATCACAAACACCGTCAGTCTACTGACTACCTCTACAGTATCACAACCACCGTCAGTCTGCTGCCTACACCTACACTATCACAATCACCGTTAGTCTGCTGACTACCTCTACATTATCACAACTACCGTCAGTCTACTGTCTACACCTACACTATCACAAACATCGTCAGTCTGCTGACTACACCTACACTATCACAAACACCGTCAGTCAGCTGACTAC
Source organism: Haliotis asinina (assembly GCF_037392515.1). Taxonomy (NCBI): domain Eukaryota; kingdom Metazoa; phylum Mollusca; class Gastropoda; order Lepetellida; family Haliotidae; genus Haliotis; species Haliotis asinina. Next base: position 51,266,179 of record NC_090293.1, on the reverse strand, counting down.
CTCTACAGTATCACAACCACCGTCCGTCTGCTGCCTACACCTACACTATCACAACCACCGACAGTCTACTGCCTACACCTACACTATCACAACCACCGTCAGTCTGCTGCCTACACCTACACTATCACAAACACCGTCAGTCTGCTGACAACCTCTACAGTATCACAACCACCGTCAGCCTGCTATCTACATCTACACTATCACAACCACCGTCAGTCAACTGTCTACACCTACACTATCACAAACACCGTCAGTCTGCTGACTACACCTACACTATCACAACCACCGTCAGTCTGCTGACTACCTCTACACTATCACAACCACCGTCAGTCTACTGCCTACACCTACACTATCAGAAACACCGTCAGTCTGCTGACTACACCTACACTATCACAACCACCGTCAGTCTGCTGACTACATCTACACCATCACAACCACCGTCAGTCTGCTGACTACACCTACAGTATCATAACCACCGTCAGTCTGCTGACTACACCTACACTATCATAAACACCGTCAGTCTGCTGACTACACCTACACTATCATAACCACCGTCAGTCTGCTGACTACACCTACACTATCACAACCACCGTCAGTCTGCTGACTACATCTACACTATCACAACCACCGTCAGTCAACTGTCTACACCTACACTATCACAAACACCGTCAGTCTGCTGACTACACCTACACTATCACAACCACCGTCAGTCTACTGCCTACACCTACACTATCACAAACACCGTCAGTCTGCTGACTACATCTACACTTTCACAACCACCGTCAGTCAACTGTCTACACCTACACTATCACAAACACCGTCAGTCTGCTGACTACACCTACACTATCACAACCACCGTCAGTCTACTGCCTACACCTACACTATCACAAACACCGTCAGTCTGCTGACTACACCTACACTATCACAAACACCGTCAGTCTGCTGACTACCCCTACACTGTCATAACCACCGTCAGTCTGCTGACTACCTCTACATTATCACAACCACCGTCAGTCTACTGTCTACACCAACACTATCACAAACACCGTCAGTCTGTTGACTACCATTAAAGGCTCATTTTGGATGGAAAGTTAATCTTAGCAGCTTCACCTATCAGTCTACTAGCTACCTCTTTAGTATCAAAACCGCCATCGCTCTAATGTCTACATCCACAGTATCACAACCGCCGCCAGTCTGCTGTCTACATCTAAGTACCACAACCACCGTCAGTCTACTGTCTGTATCTACAGTATCACAACCACCGTCAGTATACTAGCTACATCTACAGTATAACAAACACCGTCAGTCAGCTGACTACCTTTACACTATCACAACCACCGTCAGTCTGCTGACTACACCTACAGTGTCACAAACACCGTCAGTCTGCTGACTACCTCTACACTATCACAACCACCGTCAGTCTGCTATCTACACCTACACTATCACAAACACCGTCAGTCTACTGACTACCTCTACAGTATCACAACCACCGTCCGTCTGCTGCCTACACCTACACTATCACAACCATCGTTAGTCTACTGCCTACACCTACACTATCACAACCACCGTCAGTCTACTGCCTACACCTACACTATCACAAACACCGTCAGTCTGCTGACTACACCTACACTATCACAACCACCGTCAGTCTACTGCCTACACCGACACTATCACAACCACCGCCCGTCTGCTGACTACATCTACAGTATCACAACCACCGTCAGTCTACTGCCTACACCTACACTATCACAAACACCGTCAGTCTGCTGACTACACCTACACTATCACAACCACCGTCAGTCTACTGTTTACCTCTACAGTATCACAACCGTCAGTCTGCTGTCTACATCTACAGTATCACAACCGTCAGTCTACTGGCTACATCTTCAGTATGACAACCATCGTCAGTCTACTGACTACTGAATCCCGGCTATTGTCGGCCTCCTTTCCACATGTATCAGAACCGCTGACATTTTGTTGATTATATTCAAATTGTCACGACCGCTTTCATATTATATGATGCAGCTTCAGTATCAGAGTGTACGTGGTAGCATCCAGGGTTGCGCCTGTGTGCGTGCGCGCATGTGTGTATGCGTTTATATTTAACGCGCATGTGTGTGTTTATGTAAACTAAAGTGAATGTGAAATGATCCCAGAATTTCAACATGCAAACTCACGAGCTATTCCCATTTAAGTGCCATGAAATAATTACCTCAACAGAGAATGATTAAAACAGTGAAAAAATATATTTATTTTGTTTCTTTGCGTATAGATACATACAAACATACAAAATGACAACGATAATGCACAACGAGGTTTGAATGGTATAACGCGCTTATCAAATTTGTATGCAAAATAAAATCTATTGGGCATTATGATTATAACATAACATTTTGTAAATAATGTATATTTTGATTACATGTGCGTCGCATTAGTAATGTATGGAAAACATTATTTAAACCGCAATGTCAAATTAATGCAATTGTATTTTAGGTCAAATCATTCACTTTCAGGGGACAATTTGATGTACATTTGCTATGAACAATCGTAAATGAGCCTTGTCTCCAATCTCGAAAATACGAAAGGGCTGCTAGAAGTATGTAAAATCAACACTAAAATGTAAAATTGGGACTTCCCCAATAATTGTAGCTTTGCACGCGTGAATGATCTGAATAAAAGATTGCATTAGACATGCGAGTTTTCTCTAAGGACTACACACAAAGCGTTTTGAGCATCATACGCAATTATAAACATTTACTTCGAGTATATACAACCTCCGTATCGAGAAAGAGTATTATTTCAGACGCATGTTTGTATCTACAACTACTCATTTCACAGTTACTGATTGATTTGTCCAGAGAAGTATCTCACACAAGTCGTTGTGCGTATTCACACGCAAATACTTTACAAATGTACATTGATGATATCTATTGATCCCATCTTACATGATAAAGAGTCGTCCTCATGCATAATTACAATGTACAAACATTTCTTGAAAATATACAGTTTGAGCAAATGAAATGGTAAACGTTTTACGTCATCGTCTTCTTCAAAGACAATGATGACTCTAGGATGGAAATGAATGTTGACTGCTCTTTTACGTCGTTGGATTTAATAGAGGTTCCCTGGATTGCAGCGGTACACGGATATCTGAAACAAAAGTATTTAGGTTTTAATTGGTTGAACATGAGGATATTGTCCCCTAATATCCATACACCATTTATGACTGTAACATCCCTGTCTTCTGAGACATGTGTAACCATACTGGGAAGAATTCTTTATCTTTGGAAGAAAAGAATCCATAACAGTTCAAATATTCATCGCCGTTCATAGTCTTTTTTTTCTTCAAATATATATTTTAATATCTTTATATCTGAAAGAGTATTTCTTCAGAGATTTCTTCTGAATTGTTAATTTCTTCTGAAAAGTTAATCTCAAAGAACATGGATGACGATGCTCAGTTGTACTGGCATCAACACGATGACTGAGTGAGTGAGTGAGTTTAGTTTTACGCCACACTCAGCAATTTCATAGTTTTGTGGCGGCGGTCTGGAAATCATAGAGTGATTATCAGCATGAGAATCGATCTACGACAATATGTGTCAGTCAAATCAGTGAGTCAGACGCCCCGAGTATCACGTACATTCGACTTCTTAAATCGTATGTCTTTCTTGTTAGCGTTCTTGAAGTATGTATCTTTGTAGATAATTACTTACCGAATCTAAATTGCCAATAAATCTCTCTGCTGTGCTCATGCTTCCGTCGGAGGCGAATCTCATGCCACACTGCATGATGCTAGTCTCAGGAGCTGTTGAAGCAACACAATAATAATAACAATGAGAATATTTAAAACATGCTTTTGCCAGGATAGATATTTTGCTCAAAGCGCACAATCTGGCCATCATTACCCCGGACAACAAAAATAGCAAAATTCAAAGAACCGAGCCATGTAGAATCATACACAGCATTAAAAGTGAACTTCGGTGTGTGTTAACGATGATTCATATGTTTATAGCACTAGATAAAATTATGATTAAAGCTGAAGGGAATGGTTGCACCCAATGGTTCAGTCCAAACTCAAACTTGGGCTTAAAATCATTAAAGATTACACCAAGAACAAAGGTCATCAAGTCATGTGACCCAAAAGGATATAAAGGACAAAGGGAACATGGCACGTGGAGTTCCTTTATTGCACTTACCAAATTGTTGCTGCATATATTTCAGGTTTGCTGACTCGACAACTCCAGTTATCATCTTGCCATCATACACCATAGTTACTGTCTTCCACTCAAAGGTACTGAAACCCTGTAATCAAAGGTAACTCGTTAAATCACATAGATCTTTTATCATTGTGATCACAGAGCTTGTGGGATTCATACAATGTAGTTCTTGTACTGTCTTATTCTTTTTAGGAGCTCCAAGGGAGTCTTTGAAAACTCCTGCAATTTTGTGTTGAAAGAAGAATTTGGAGGGTACGATTTGTTATTATCTACACACGTTTTATCTGTTTGCTTCAGCTTGTTATTGCCTTATCAATGTCAGAGACACACTCACTGCGAGGGACACAGGCATGTTGATCAGTTGACCATAGACAGACGTCAGCTCGAAGATGACAGAGTTCTGGTCAATAGCTATAACCAGGGTGTTGCTCTTATAGCAATCGCTTGTAGACACTAGAATGCGACGTCCAATGATGGCCTGACTTTCACTGAACCGGAAGCGGACAATCAACGGGCAGTCGACGGCTGGAGCCTTCTGGGAGATGTTGAAGAACATGTGTCCAATGCCGTTGAAAATAGCATAGCCGTCCAGGATGCTAACGTCCTGTGCATTCAACCATGATGCCTGGGTCGTCAGTGCGTTGTTGTTGTTGAAGTCGAGAGAGTAGTCGGGAGTGCAGGCTAAACATAGGGGACAAACATAGTTAATGCATTGCATGCAATGTTAATAAATGTAGGCTTTATACTTTTTGAATACAGAAATCCTTGCAAATCTCACTGACAGTTAACAGTCCTCGAAAACGCACAAACATATGAAGCTGAAGCATTTAAGATTTGTGACATCACGAATTAATGAACTCGACAGTACTGTACAAATGCACACGGAAGGTACTTACATGCATTCATTGGGATACCACATCCACAGTCCATGAGATCAAAGTACGTTCCTTGTACACATGATGTTCTCATCCATCCAAGAAGACCTACAGAGATGTTGTAGGACATAGGGTTGCTTCCCCAGTCGGGTCTCTTGTCGCATACGTCTGGAAAAAAGACCGTTTAAATCGTGAAGTGCTGCTCTGTGTACAAGGGCACTAGTATGTTTATAACATCCAGTTATAATCGTAAAACAACATATCCATCATTGTCCATCGTCATAATATATACTATAACTCACTCACAATGCAATGCAGGAGTGAGTGGGTATGGTTTGGACTGTTAGCGACATTTCCGTTCAACACAGTACAACTCTATTCATTTACGACAGCTGCATTGTATGTGCAACCCATGCTTGCCGTAAGAGGCGACTAATGGGATCGTGTGGTCAGGTTTGCTGATTTGGTTCACACATGTCATGGTAACCCAGTTACGTAGATCGATGATCATGATGTTGATCACTGGATTGCCTGTCACAGGCTGAATTATTAACTCACTGCCGCCATATAGCTGGAATATTGCTGTGTGTGGCGTAAACCTAAACTCACTCACCACAGAGGATGTTTTCCGTTTTACAGTTAGATAAATAAATGTTTTGGTCCTACCTCTGCTTGCACATGGCGTTGGGCAGACATCCCTGCAATAGAAGTCTGGTCTGCAACCCTGTCCGACGACATATCTGAATCCCATTGGACAACACTCTCCCCTGGACAGGCCCTTCTCGCAGGTCCAGTGGGCGCGACAGCTTCCTTCCATGTTATAGTTGGCCACACAGGATCCGTTACATTTCTCTGGAACACAAATTGTTTATGGAAAAATTGATCAGTTCACGGAATAGCCCAGAAACACTGTGACATAAATAAACAAGAAGTTGTCATCCATATTATTTGTCTTTTAAATGCCTGTGTTGTTTTGGGTGTTGTATCTTTGCAGATCGAAAAGTAACCACCAGTATCAGAAACAACAATAGGAACTACAGTCGGGCACCGTCGAGTTATCCAAACTTCGAGACATCCGACCAGGGCATATCATCACATATCACTATGGAAGAAAAACCCCAATGTATGTATATTCGAAGTGCTTGGCGGGATGTGCAATGCTATTTGCTGCCCGTTGCCCGTTAATGCATGAAAAAAAGACGAGTGATTATGGTTTTACGCCGTATTAGCAATAACCCAGGAATGTCATGGCGAGGGACAACAGAAAATGTTTTCCTAACGTCAGTTAAACATCTTGAGTTAGTGAGTAAGTGACTCTAATTTAACTCCACTTTTCGCAATATTCCAGCAATATCATGGCGGAGGACACCAGAAATGGGCTTCACACATTGTACCCATGTGAGGAATTGAACCCGGGTCTTCGGCGTGACGGGCGAACGCTTTAACCTCTAGGCCACCCCACCGCCTCTAAAGCATTAACAAAATACTGGACCATGTTAGTTCAAAGAGAGTTAAAGGTTGGTAATGGTACTGACCTAGCGGACAGCTCACTCTCCAGGGGAAGTCACATCGGAGTGTCCTCTGGTCCCAGTAGTATCCAAACGGACAGGATCGATACACACCAATCGTATAGCCACTGGGGTTGTAGTAACATTGAAGGTACTTGTCGCAGTCGGTGGGGTGGTATCGGTAACCGACTCCGTTAATCTGCTGCGCAGTGCGGCACAAACCTAAAACCAATATTGATATGGTTAAACCTGTGCATATAAGGAAATGTACATACATTTTATACATATACATTTACCAAATATATTTATATGTAAAGAATATTTCGTTGTGCGTATACCTAGCGGAATCACCATTTCCTGGAAATGTGTATGAGCTAGTGTTAGTTGTACGCCGCTTTTGACAATATTCCAGCAATATCCCGACTGGGGGTACAGGATATGAACTCCACATATTGTGCCCATGTGGGGAATCGAACTCGAGTCTTCAGCTGGACGAGTAAAGGCTTTAACCAGTAGGCTACCAAATGGCTACCTTCTTGTAAACCACTATGGGCTATGCAAGGACAATATCAGAGGACGACAGAGATGTATTTGAAAGGTTTTTTTCTATCAAAAGACCAAACATCTCACCTAAGACAACAACAGGACACGCCCCGAGGTTGCACGGCCGAATGCTTTCTTCAGTCAGGTTACCAACGCATGGCTTTCCATTGTTCTGTGGTGCTGGATTGGAACATGTTCGGGTTCGCTGCACTCGCTTGGTGGCGGCAGTTCCACAAGTAAAGGGGCAGGGAGGGTCGTTCCATTGTGTCCACTGAGTAAGGCCCCCATCAACTGAAAAAAAAGAAAGCCATGATATGACACGTCACAATATATTAGTTGTTGTAAACATATTTCCCTCACAAACTGGACCGAGATTGGGCCAAAATTTAGAAATGTGACAGTATTATGAATTAATATTACGATTTGCCGTACCATGAAATCACTCACATAGATTTCAAATCCGATTGTTTTTTTATGTTTAATGTATGTTTAGTTGTTGTTAGAAAAGCAAGATTCGTGGATGTCAACTTCTTTTTTGTTAACAAGACAGCGTTTCGATGTTCCATCGTAGGGAATATCAGGGGGATATGTATACATACACAAGGCACTACAAAGAATAAGAGGGCTTGTATTTGGTGTAAAGTTTCATTAAGTATTTGTCAGTTTTCATTCCTTTTTTCGTTTGTTTATACTGATGACAATAATCTTTTTAACGTTACTGATTTTACATTATATTGGTTGATGCGTACACCGTACCTTTAAACAGCATGGAATATTTTGCAGAATTTAGTTTAACGGCTGCCTGGAGTAAGTGGCTATTAACACTAGTCAATCCAAGTGTTTGATAGAAAGTGGATTTATGGTTCTATTTATACACATATGAATTCAGATGATTGTTACATCATGGCAGTTTTATGGGAAACTGTGCACTCACCAGGACAGTCAGTGTTTCCGCAGAGCCGAGTTGCAGTCTCCCGAAGTGGTTCAATGCAATCTCGGCCACCGAACTGAGGTCTTGGGTTGGTGCACGTTCTAGTTCTCTCAACTGTCTTCCTCGCAGAGGAACCGCATGTGACGGGACATTCGGGATCTGACCACTGTGTCCACTGGGTTACTCCACCCGGAACTGTAATCAAAGAAAAACAATGATGAATGTCAAACACCATGTCTCTTTGCACATTCTCGATTGGCCATTTTTCACACTCTTGCTATTGTGTCTTTGCATATTCCTATTGTGTTGCTTTCTAAACTCTTATTGGTGTGTCTTTGTACATTCTTGTTGTGTCTCTTTCCACACTCTTATTGGTGTGTCTTTGTACATTCTTGTTGTGTCTCTTTCCACACTCTTATTGGTGTGTTTGTGCACATTCATGTTGTGTCTCTTTCCACACCCTCATTGCTTGTCTTTGCACATTCTTATTGTTTTGAATATTTGTTTGTCCTTTAACGCTTTACTCAGCAATATTTCTGCTACAGAACGGCAAGCTCCAAATAGCAAAGTCTGGACCAGACGAGCCTCACCATCCGATCCCATTAGTTCTAACCAGTATCATTACAAGTTGGGACTGCTGGTGTAGGGATTCATCAAATAGAGTTGGAATGAATGATATCAACGCACTTAATGGATTCCTCATTCCTTATACCTGTATGCTGTGAAAGTGTCTTTACTTGAGGTAATCACATGTGGATTGAATGGTCTATTTTCATTACCAGCAACGAGTTCTGCGTTTGTAATGTCAACCACATCGGAACAGCTAGCATCTGTTGAAAAAGGTGAGAATTCAGATATGTTTTCAACATACCAGGACAATTTCCAAGACCGCATGTTCTAGATTCACTCTCGGATAGAAGTCCTGTACATGGGCGTCCTCCATGTGCAGGGGCTGGGCTATTGCACAGACGGCTTCGACTGACGACTTTGGTGGCTGAGGGACCGCAGGTCACAGAACAGGGTGGGTCGTTCCACTGAGTCCACTGAGACAAGCCGCCGTCGACTGGGCAATCGGGAAAACCACAACTGCGGCTTGTGCTCTGGAACAACACCTCTGAACATCCTTGGCCCCCGCTGGATGGAGCGGGGTTGCTGCATGTTCTTGATCTAGTCACCGTACGTGTAGCCGAGGTGCCACAAGTCAGCACACAGGCCGGTCCGGTCCATTCAGTCCAGGAGGAGACAGCACCATCAACTGCACATAAAGAAATTAATTTCACTTGAGTTCAAATCAAATGGCATACCCAAACAACAGTATTTTTAACTCTGTGTAATGTTCAAGTGTGACAATGTAGATGTAATCCACTCAGGCAATCTTTTCAAATATTTTGTCTTTTAAGTCGAGTGCAATGTTTCCGACGGATACGGGTTATGTCTGGAGTTGACTTTGTATATGTATATATTTATTATGATATGTAATATACACTCACCCGGACATGACGGAAGATTGCATGACCTTGATTCTGACTCAAACCGGCTGCCTGTACAGTTTAGACCGCCATTCTGCGGTATGGGGTTTGTGCAACTTCTTGTTCTGACGGCAGTTCGGAAAATATTCGTACCGCAAGTAAATGGACAGTTGGGTACTGACCACTGTGACCAAAAGGTGAGACCTCCATCAACTACAAAGAGAAAGTATTTGTCAATAGATATTACAGTAAAATAACCTATGCTTGCAAGGATCTTGAAGGGACACCTAATTATATTTGGTCGTTGTGGAACCACAAAATTATCGACGTTCCTTATCAGCTTAGTGTATTTAGAGTTTACTAGAATCAAATTCCTGTCAGTTATTGTAGTTGTCAAATATCAAGTTTATTACCGTCATGCTAAAGTGTGTTTGGTAAGCCAGAAAACCATCAGGATTTTTTAAAATCATTTTTTTTTGTTTTAAAACAGGTTGACGCATGCATCACATTATCCAGGACATACTTGGACAAGGTACGAGGAAACAGTTGCGGTTTGTTGACTGTGTAAATTCTCCGGTACAATTTGCGCCTCCATCCCTTGGGGTCGGACTGTTACAGATTCGGAATCGGGTGGCACTGCGTGTGAAACCAGATCCACATGTAGCCGGACATGGCCCGAGGCTCCATTGACTCCACTGGTTGAAACCTCCATCGACTTAAAATGAAAGTTTTGAACGCATGAACGATAAATATATGCTTGTAAATAAACACAGAATGTAGTGAACACAAATATTTGTGTAAATGTCGAATTTGACATTACCTGACAGTCTTACAAAATGGTTACACTGATTCACCCCAATCCAAGAGTAACAGGTATATGAAAGGATATAAATAATATAAAGAGACCTATTTTGTTCATGAGTAATGCCATTACCTGCACATGTTGGAAGACCGCAATTTCTGATTTGTGATTCCGCAAGAGTTTGGGTACAATTCAAGCCGCCATATTGTGGGAATGGGTTGTTACAGAACCGCACCCTATTGACGGTCCTCGTAGCTGTGGATCCACACGTCACACCACATGGGGGAATGGACCATTCGGTCCATTGACTGACACCACCATCAACTGTAAGTATCAACGTATGAATGTCAAAAAGATAACAAAAAATCACTATCCGTTACAAAAAAAATGTTTCTGTTAATATGTTCATGAAATTTCAAACAGTATTACTAAATTTAGCTATACCGTGTGTCATGGCCAATATTTACAGTCGGAACGGTAGAACTATTTCTACTTTTTTTCAGCAAATAAAATGTTGTCACATATAAAGACTAAGTTGGTTGGTTGGTTCGTTGGTGAGTGAGTGAGTTTAGTTTTACGCCGCACTCAGCAATATTCCAGCTATATGGCGGTGGTCTGTAAATAATCGAGTCTGGACCAGACAATCCAGTGACCAACAACATAAGCATCGATCTGCAAAACTGGGAATCAGTGACATGTGTCAACCAAGTCAGCGAATCTGTTCACCCGATCCCATAGTCGCCTGTTACGGCAAGCATGGGTTGCTGAAGGCCTATTCTACCCCGGGACCTTCACGGATCTATTGGCCTTTGAAGTCATGTGTACAACACCTAGATCATGTGTCCGTCTGGCTGAAGCTCTTTATTGTGTATCTGGTTTTTCATTCTTTGATACCCCGGGACTTTCACGGGCCGGTTGGTTGGTAATTTAACACCGTTTTCAGCTATATTTCCCATCATAGGGTCTCGATATATAAATAATCGTGTCTGCACCAGTCAATCCAGTGACCAACAATACGGGCTGTGACCAAGTCAGAGAGCTTAGATTACTCAATACCAATTTTTGCCCGGAAGGTTCCACATTGTGTACATACTGGGACATGGGCTGAAGCCGCAGTTTCTCTGCTCAGACTGGAACAGACTCTCAGAACAATTTCTACCCCCAAACGCAGGGAACGGATTGTTGCAGAATCTTTGTCTGGTGGCTGTCTTGAAAACGTTGACACCGCATGTGAAGCCGCAACTGGTCTCTGACCATGTTGTCCATTGACTGACGCCACCATTAACTGTAACATAAAGCCTACTGGTTAAACGAATGCAAGAGGGAATTGTGAGCATTCACATGTGCCAAAGAATACGTGGCAAAGAAACACACTGTCTTCGTTTGCCCTGAACAATTCTATTGCACTAAGGAAAAGCAGTAGTAGTGCACACACTTTCACAAACAATATTTCTTATATGTCCATATTTACATATAAATATGCCACGTGGCTTCCGGTACAACCAAGGATAAGCTATAAAACCCTGTGTGTCAATGTCTGTCGGGGGATGCTCCCGTGTATCGAAGTGACTGTATCGTGTCATATATCCCGGCTCGATCTTTGGGAGTCCAAAACTTTGCTGGCTATACCAGTTACCAAAACAGTGTCCTATGGACAGAGATCCTTTTCATTTGCAGCTGCGACTGATTGAAATCAGTTACTAAAATACATTAAAGACTGTAACACTTTCTCTCTGTTTAAATCCAGACTCAAAACATATCTATATAAGCAAGCATTCTATGACGAGTCAAGTCTAAACTTTTTAGTCACGGTATATTGCGATTTCCTTGTTATATAAAAAAGTTCTAGCTATTTGCCGCTTTTCTTGAAAGGGTCCAGTCCGGTCCATGTCATCCTGCTACTGACACCAAGTAGGTTTTTACGATGTCGATATGCTTCAACTAAATAAGTGAGCCTGACCTTTCAATCCTGATAGCCGCTTCTTAAAAGGCCAAAGACCTGTTTAAGCATTGACATGAATAATTTATGATTTATACCTGGACAAGGTGAAAGACCACAGCTTCGTATTTGCCTTTCGACACGTGTCTCCGTGCAGTTCAAGCCGCCATTACTTGGAGGAGGGTTGTTGCAGAATCGTTGTCTGGTAGCAGTTACGCTTAAGCTGGTTCCACACGTCACAAGGCACTGAGGTACCACCCACTCGGTCCACTGGGATATTCCACCGTTCACTGCAAACGATGACAACATACTTGTAGTTTCTAATTAACCATTGCTCAGTGCGGCGTAAAAATAACCTCTCTCACTCATTCACTATAATTAACCAGAATATTCTTTTTATTATAATGATATCTTTATAGCGCGCATATCCATGCATGTAGTGCTTGCTCAAGGCGCTGGTGTATGTTTCTCTCGATCATTGGATGTCAGTTTCAACGTCACGTCGTATTATCAATCTCAACTCCCTGGGGAGTATATTTCTCTCTGTACAATATGTCGCAATACTTTACTGTTAGGTATGAGTGAGTTTCAGAGCCATATTTATTGACAATATAATGCACAACTTTGTGTGTCACCTGGGAATTATTGTTTCCCAAAACAATCCCACAATTCCATCCTACAATTTCGGTCGCAAGACCACAGACAGATCCGTACACACTGGCATACCTTCGCGACAAGACCCTTACCTATGCATGCAGCAAGATTACAATTTCGAACGGTGTTTTCAACAAGGGTTTCTGTACAGCTTCTTCCCCCAAACTGTGGAGTGGGATTTGTACAGGTTCTCGTGCGCGTCACTGTTTTAGTTGCAAAGGTTCCACAAGTGACGGAACAGGCGGGGTCGTTCCACTGTGTCCATTGTGTCACTCCACCATCAACTGGAAGATTAGAGAGATGGTTAGTATGACCTATGTAATCGTGATGCTGCTGTGTCTATCAGTCGGGATCTGAACTCCCACAGTTTGCTTTACCATGAATTATTAACATTTCACCCAGCCTGAAGAGACCAACAAGAGAAACAAACCCATCAAAATTGCTAGATGTTGCTAAAAGTGCCATATACTCTTCCTTGTAGTTCCTAAAACATTACATAACGGGTGTTTTCTTTATTTTCTTTCTTCTTCTTTTCTTTTTTTTTCTTGTTCCTCCGTGGTTATTGGAGTTCATAAGAATTTCATTTGTTCGCTATTTGCTTTCGTGAATCAACGGGAAACATCACGGCTTATTGAGTAAATATTCGCTTGATGAATTACTGATTGAATTTCTTAAAAACTGTCTATCAATATTTCCATGGCTAAACCTATGGCTACATGCTGCACTAGTACACTCTACAAGCAATGGCGAGCAGATTATGCCTTAGTTTCAATCACAGAGTGAACTTTCATGACGCTACCTGCATACATTCTACTTATGTAAAAAAAACCTGATGCATGCAAAAATTAATATGCATAATAATATACATACAAGCATCCTAAAACAAAACTAGTTACACAGGCATCACATGCAAACAGCACATCCCTGAAACGAACTACAGAGGCATTAGTTCCATGCACGTCAGATTTCCATTATGGCAGCATCTATCGTCTAAAAAAGAGTTTAATGAGCATGCAATTCTACATCTCCGGCACTTCTAAGAAAAGAAAGAGTCTGAACAATCTAATAGTCATGCTTTGTGAGTTACATCGACATGGATGAAACGTCAAAGTCCAGCGGTTTGTTTCAGGCACCTCTTCTGTCCGGTCACTTAAGTTTGTGTGCAGGTGTGGACACGTGCAAGGAGCCGGTTGGCACCAGTTCCACAGACAAAGGGTGTCAGAACATTGCAACAAAACAGTGATGGACGATGTGTTAGTCAGTCAAGCCGTTAGAGTGTTATTCCATGTAAAAGCTCAGTAACATTCAGCAAACAATGAGGTAAACAGTTGATTAAGGTATGTGGCAGTCATTACTTGGACATGGGTTAAGACCACAGCTTCTCTGTTCTGATTGAAACGTGGCTCCGAGACCGGTACAGTCTCTACCCCCGTCACTAGGGACAGGATTGGTGCAGCTCCTGGTTCGTGTAACAGTACGGGTAGCAGTCTGTCCACAGGTGACAGAGCATTGTGGGATGCTCCATTGTGTCCAGGTAGATAATCCGCCGTCGGCTGTTTAAGAAGATCCATTGTTTACTTTACTGGATAGTCAACTTAGAGGTGTCATTATTTCCCTTTTACGTGAATTTGATTATATCTTTATGAAATAATTTTGTAATCATTTTGGTTCAGCATTTGAAAGTCTTTTCACATTACTGGAATTTAATCAAAGCTGTTATTTTCATAACGGTGAAAGTTACTCGCTAAAGGCAGTTCTTGTACAGTTCCGACCATAATATAATTTAGACTATGAACTAGAAATGGAGTGAAATTTGCTTCTTAATTCGTCAGAAATCATATCAATAATATTCAGATTTGCCTAAAATCACGATAATAAATTTGTCAATCTCTGTGAAGCATGCATGAGACAGTAAAGGTTATTTACTTGGACATGCCGTCAATCCACAGTTTCTGACTTCGCTTTCGAACAGGTTCCCTAGACCTGTACAATCACTACCACCAAACTGAGGGACAGGATTTGAACACGATCGTGTCCTTGTGACAGTACGGGTTGCAGCTGAACCGCACGTCACTGAACAAGCTGGAACGCTCCACTGAGTCCACTGAGTGAGTCCTCCGTTAACTGTTTGAAGTTGAAAATAATTTGTGCAAATGTTAGAAATATAGAGTGAAATTAGCACAAAAAGTGCCCATAGGTAATGCATCTAACATATATTCATTGATTGATTGTTTTGTGAGCACGTGATACTGAGAAACAAGCTGTAAATATATTGTTTGCAGATCTATGGACCTGTGTCGCCTGCACCAAAATCAGTATTAGATCACCAAGTTTAAAGGTTGCATTGCCAAAAACCACTGTGCTCTTAAAAACTGTATGTATAATGTCTGACTAATACATGTTAACATAACGACATTCAGAAAGTAAGAACTAGCCCTTTCCGCCACATAAGCAATCTGACAGTCAGGGTTCGTTGGCAACGCCAGTTAGGACCACTGCAAAACGCCACCCATTGACTGTCAGCAGAAGATGTTAGGACATTGCAACACAGAAGGACGGTGAAGGACAATGTAAAACCGTCTAAGCAAATCAGAAGTGTGTTATGATATAAACTTCTTTGAGTTATATTTGGAACTATCATCGGCTTCAGTATGACCGTTTGCTTCGATGTTGTTAGTTTTGTTTTTGCAAAAGGTATATTTCCTTTCAGATCACCGGAAGCACCATTAACTATGCATTTTCTATTCTGGGGTCAATATAAAGAAATTCACAATGGTGGTATGGGTGGTATTGATTCTGGCTGTAGATTCAGAATGAACTACTCTACAATACTGTCAACAATTGCAACAATAAGGTCATCAGAACATTGCACATTCGACAAGATTCAGGAAACAATGTGTTAAACTGTTAATTGAGATATATGGAGTCATTACTTGGACATGGGTTAAGACCACAGTTTCTCTGTTCTGATTGAAACGTGGCTCCGAGACCGGTACAGTCTCTACCCCCGTCACTAGGGACAGGATTGGTGCAGCTCCTGGTTCGTGTAACAGTACGGGTAGCAGTCTGTCCACAGGTGACAGAGCATTGTGGGATGCTCCATTGTGTCCAGGTAGATAATCCGCCGTCGGCTGTTTAAGAAGATCCATTGTTTACGTTACCGGATAGTCAACTTAGAGGTGTCATTATTTCCCTTTTACATGCATTTGAATATATCTTTATGAAATAATTTTGTAATCATTTTGGTTCAGCATTTGAAAGTCTTTTCACATTATTGGAATTTAATCAAAGCTGTTATTTTCATAACGGTGAAAGTTACTCGCTAAAGGCAGTTTTTGTACAAATCCGACCATGATATAATTTAGAATATGAACATGTATGTTTACTAGAAATGAAGTGAACTTTTCTTCTTAATTCGTCAGAAATCATATCAGCACAACTCCAGCTTGTTTAAAACCAACAACTGCAATAATAATTGTAATTTGTCATCTCTGCCAAGCATGCACGAGACAGTAAAGGTTATTTACTTGGACATGCCGTCAATCCACAGCTCCTGACTAGACTCTCGAACAGGTTCCCTAGACCTGTACAATCACTACCACCAAACTGAGGGACAGGATTTGAACACGATCGTGTCCTTGTGACAGTGAGAGTTGCACTTGAACCGCACGTCACTGAACAAGCTGGAACGCTCCACTGAGTCCACTGAGTGAGTCCTCCGTTAACTGTTTGAAGTTGAAAATAATTTGTGCAAATGTTAGAAATATAGAGTGAAATTAGCACACGAACCGTGCATAGGTAATGCATCTAACATATATTCATTGACTGATTGTTTTTGTGCAAACGTGATACTGAGAAACAAGTTGTAAATATATTGTTTGCAGATCTATGGATCTGGGTCACCAGCACAAAATTAATATCTGATCACCAAGTTTAAAGGTTGCATTGCCAAAAACCACTGTGCTCTTAAAGACTGTGTGTATAATGTCAGACTGAGACGTGTTAACATAACGACATGCAGAAAATAAAAATTAGTCCTTTTCGCCACATAAGCAATCTGACAGTCAGGGTTCGTTGGCAACGCCAGTTAGGACCACTGCAAAACGCCACCCATTGACTGTCAGCAGAAGATGTTAGGACATTGCAACACAGAAGGACAGTGAAGGACAATGCGTGAAGCAGTCTAAGCAAATCAGAAGTGTGTTGTGACATAAACGTCTTTGAGTTATATTTGGAACTATCATCGGCTTTTGTATGACCATTGTTTGCTTTCTTGCGAAAAAGCACATTTCCAATGTTAGTCCCTCTCATGAGTCAATATAACAAAATATTATGAGTGACTGACATTGGTTGCTGGTTTATAAAGAACTACAGTACGGTACTGTCAACAAATACGAAATACCTATTGTACGTAATAGTTCGACAAGATTCATCAAACAGTGTGTTAAACGGTTGCTTAAGATGTATGCAGTCATTACTTGGACATGGGTTAAGACCACAGTTTCTCTCTTCTGACTGAAACGTGGCTCCGAGACCGGTACAGTCTCTACCCCCGTCACTAGGGACAGGATTGGTGCAGCTCCTGGTTCGTGTAACAGTACGGGTAGCAGTCTGTCCACAGGTGACAGAGCATTGTGGGATGCTCCATTGTGTCCAGGTAGATAATCCGCCGTCGGCTGTTTAAGAAAATCAATGCATATTCTCACCGGATTCTTCTCGTGTCCATTTTCCATATATATATACAGATATGCATGACACGAAAATGTTTTGCTTCACTCGTGAAAACCATTTGAACTTCTCCTAGATAATAGCTAAAACTCGTTGAAACAATCATGAGAAATGTGTTTGATACCCGTCTAGAAACACCCGTCTAATGGTTATAGGGAAACAGCAAAATCTACTTACTTGGACACGGAGACAGTCCACAGTTCCTGACTTCGGTCTCGAACGTGTTCCCCAGACCTGTACAATCACGTCCACCAAACTGAGGAACAGGGTTTGTACATGATCGTGTCCTAGTGACAGTGCGGGTTGCAGCTGAACCACAAGTCACTGAACAAGCTGGAACGCTCCATTGAGTCCACTGGCTCAGTCCTCCGTTAACTGCGCAAAAAGGGGTAAGATTAGAATACATAAGGGTAAAATGGTTAACATTTGGGTAAAATTAGAAACCATTGGTTGAAAATACAAGACCGATTTTCAGAGGGTAGATACAGGTTTCGGAAATTTCCTCCATAATTATTCTATGTGATACTCCAGAAGTTTTGTCATATGTGAATCATAATGTGTGTTTTTTTTCTAAAAATAAGGCAATGCTTATAATCTTTTCATTTTCTTTTGATGAGACAGCAAAGATTATTTACTTGGACAAGCCGTGAATCCACAGTTCCTGACTTCAGTCTCGAATGTGTTCCCTAGACCTGTACAATCACTACCACCAAACTGAGGGACAGGGTTTGTACATGATCGTGTCCTAGTGACTGTGCGGGTTGCAGTTGTACCACAAGTCACTGTACAAGCTGGAATGCTCCATTGAGTCCACTGAGTCAGTCCTCCGTTAACTGTTTAACGTTGAAAATGGTTTGTGAAAAGTATAGTTTGACAGTAAGTAAAGGGTTATGTATACAAAGAATAAACCACATTGGAGAATATGTAATAACGAAAAACAGCATATGTTTTGCATAAGGCGTGCAAGATAAGTTTAAATTAGCGCATAGAACGAAATACATCTACTACCGCATGACAATATGATGTGAAATGTTGATGCATGTTATTGTACATTCGTTCTGTATACTTAAGACATCTACGATTCACGCTACCTACAAATATTCTCATGTCTGTACCTCATATATAACATGGATGCACAGTTAACTTAAAGATTTATCATGCTTCTTCCTACATGTCCATGCACCGTTAAAACTTACTCGGGCAGAGCGGTAGTCCACAAGACCTGGTTTCTGTCTGGAACGTGGATCCTGTGCAGTCTCTCCCACCATTGCTAGGAGCAGGATTGTTACATTGCCTCACACGGGTAGCCAATGTGGTGAATGAACCGCACGATCTGGTACAAGGCACCACAGTCCACTGTGTCCACTGAGAGAGTCCTCCATCCACCGCCACTAAAGACACGGAGAACCAGCTCTTAACGAAAACGAATATTTACTATCCCCATTGTTGAGCGGTTGGGTAGAAGTTGAAAAGATGTAGTCAGTTACTCCAAATACTGAGAGGTTCGACACAAAAGTAGATGAAATAGAACCAAGAGACACAATCAATCTGCCAAACAAAAGCATTTGACTGAACATGAACATTTAGTCAAACAAACTCGAAATACAACATTCATAAGAAATCAAAATGCGATAAAGCAGAAATGGCTTATTACCCGGACAAGCTCCAAGGCCACAGCTTCGAAGTGCTGAATTAGTAAGTGATTCTGCACAGAAGGCTCCTCCATTGCTCGGTGGTGGGTTGGTGCAAGTCCTGGTTCTTGTAATAGTTCTGACCGCTGTCACTCCACAGGTAACGTTACAGGCCGGGATTGACCATTGTCCCCACTCGGACACACCACCAGCCACTGAAAAGGACAGCACACGTATCAGAAATAACAAACTACCACAGGTAATATCTTGAAGATCATTAGGAATGGCTTAGACTTTCTAACATTCAGCTGTTGTCGATATGTTAACCAATATTCTAACAGTTCCAGTATTCAGTGTTTACATTGTTTCTTATGAGTTGTTATTGGCGTTATTGCTGTTTGTGTTTATGAGACATTTGTTGGACCACTGTCAATGAAAGAATGCCTCAAAGATCGGTGTTATGTGGCTGCGTGTTTTACCTGGACAGTCCACGAGTCCGCAGTTCACTTCATTCGTTTGAACAAGTGGTAGACCTATCGTTTCGCAGTCTCTGCCTCCGTTGCTAGGCGGGGGGCTGTTGCACAGTCTAGTTCTGGTTATAAACTTGGTAGCAGTGGATCCACAGGTCACAGAACAGCCTGGGTCATTAAACGCGCTCCACTGGGATACACCTCCGTCCACAGCAACTTAAAGATACAATGCCACTGGTCATTCATCAATTAGTTACACACACATCATCACCACCAAAATAAAGCATGGTGAGACTGCTCTCGAGTACCGCGAGGTATTGAAAACACAAAGAAATGAAGTGGTGATTAAGCTAATCGCCTCCAGCAGTTTGCATTACATATGCCCATACTTGTCGTGATGCTCAACACCACAAGCCAGCCAGGGGATACATATAAAACAGGTTTCTGTTATAATATATGAACTTTTAAAGGCAGAGTAGATTTTCAATGTTCCTACCTGGACAAGCAGGAAGCCCACAAGATAACGGTGTTGTTTCAGTAAGAGGCTGGGAACAGAAGCTGCCTCCATTTGCTGGTATGGGGTTGTTGCACTCTCGTCTCCTCGTAGCCTGATAGGTGGCCGTAGATCCACAGGTAACGGTACAGGTGGAAGCGCTCCACTGACCCCACTGGCCCACTCCACCATTCACTGGAATCGGATTTGAACCATCTTATCATTCGTGTCTCAAAACAACAACCTAGAAACGTTTATGTTAGTATGTAAAACCAGGCTTTTTTCTCATGGAAGAATGAAGAATAATCCCAGCTGAAGATATAACATTAATTCAAATGTATTAAATTTGGTTCAACACATTAGCTAACATTTCACATCATCACAAACATAGATCCTTTGGTGTCATGTTAAAAGAAGGGCTTCCCTTTATGATGGATAAAAAAAACCCAGCAAAACATAAAATCACTATTTAAATTAAATTTATTTTCAATCTATCTGTCATTAGCAAAGCACATGTGTAAAGTTTTCAGTATTAGCAGCCAGCATGGCAGTACATGGCACAACATGCTGCTGTGGCCCGTGAAGATCTGGATTACAACTGATCTTCAGTAACCCATGCTTGTCGTAAGAGGCGACTAAGGGGATCGGATGGTCAGGTTGGCTGGCTTGGTTAGTACATGTCGTTGATCACTGGATTGTCTGGGCCAGATTAAATTATTTACAGACCCGTGAAGGTCCCGGGGTAGAATAGGCCTTCAGCAAACCTTGCTTGCCATAAAAGGCGACTATGCTGGTCGTAAGAAGCGACTAACGGGATCGAGTGGTCAGGCTCACTGACATGGTTGACACATGTCATCGGTTCCCAATTGCGCAGCTCGATGGTCATGCTGTTGATCACTGTATTGTCTGGTCCAGACACGATTATTTACAGACCGTCGGCATAGGCGGAATATTCCCGACGGCGGCGTAAAACTCAACTCACTCACTCACTCGGCAGCCAAATGTAGTTACAAGATTGATGAGTACGGCATAAAACAACAAAACAACCAACAACATTCAGATGTTTTGAAGTAGTAATTCGTGGATACGTGGAAACATTTACGGGAAAGAACAATGATGTGATAGCCGTTGACCAAACGCTATCAGAAATTAGGTGGCACGTGTCAGACTGAATTGTTATTACCTGGACATCCAACTAAACCACAGGAAACTTGTGTTGATTGCGAGAGAGCTTCCTGACAAAACTGTCCACCGTTTGATGGAATAGGATTGGTGCAGGTTCGTGTTCTCGTGATGACTTTGGTTGCCTCTCCGCACGTGACGGAACAGCCCGGGTCAGACCAGGTTCCCCACTGACTCACGCCTCCGTTTATAGGAACTACAAGTAACATGTACACAGTTAGTACACATTTCACTGAATCACTTGGGCACTACACAACAGGGATACGGAAATTCTACACTTTAGGGAAATCAGTCCTTACTTAAATACAGAGGAGGCCACAGGCCAATAGCACATTTCCTAATTTTCTTATCAACATGGCTTGGTAAATAAGAACCGAAACATTTTTACTCTCAAATTCATTTGAAGAATTAAATAGTAACAAAATATATCAATTGGTGGATAGACAAAACAGAGTTCTTAGTTTTGCGTATAGTATGACATGCTGGTCATTGCAGAAGAATATGATATTCGTCTTCCACTACAGTATTATTACAGCATCTACAGATTCTATTCTCTCGAAATTCATAAGCTTACATTTTTCAATCAATAGATCATGGGATGAACAATGGACAAAGGCTAAAGCTTAAGCTTATTTCTTAACAATATCACATTATAATACAACGTTCAGTACAAATGTGTGTTTTAATGATTGAGAAATACGTGCAGTCGTAATTAACCATGGTAACAACTGGCTCTCCTGCTCTATTGATCAATGATTGGTGTGATTTCCAAGCTAGAGACCCGTGAAGGTCAGGTTTAGAATTGATCTCCAGTACCCTATGCTTGTCATAACAAGCGACGAACGGGATCGGGTGTTCAGGCTTCCTGACTTAGTCGATACATGTAATCGGTTCCATTTGGATGCTCATGCAGTTGATCACTGGATTGTCTGACACGTCTATGCCACATTGGGCGGCAAATATTTACTCATATTATGTGAATTGTTGTTGCTTACTCATGTGGACAATACCTGGGGTCCTTAGTGATTTCCATTGACCATCAGTATGATCTACAGTTTTTTTAAGTGAGTTGCACAAAGTAAGATCTAATTCAATCTTTTATATCATTGATTAAGTAATAACTCTCATTACTACTGAATGCAATGCATTTCAAATAACATACAGCCAAACATCGTCGTGTCGAACTTTGGATAAATCGACTATTGACTTTGGTCATTTCGACTTCGACACATAGAAGTCTTGACGTGATGGAAATTAACTTCAAAGAGGAAACGTTTCACTCACCTGGACATGCAGGTGTACCGCATGACGCCGTGGAAGTCTGCACAAGGGCCTCAGTGCAGGACCTTCCGCCATTAGAGGGAGCAGGGTTGTTACACCGTCTGATGCGTTCAATAACCTTTGTAGCAGTCACGCCACAGGTCTCCGGGCACTGCACAGAATTGGTATTCCAAGACTCCCACTCAGAGACTCCGCCATCGACTGGGAACAATAGATAATATTGTTTGATACAATACATGGTAAAATATTGATAAACGCGCATTTACAGGATTTTTTCGAAACACAACACTGTGTTAATATACCAACCTTGGATAACACGGGATCAAAGCACTCTTGTGTGGCAGACATGATCCGAAAGTACATAAGGACATTATTATCACCGCACTATATATTATTTCGTACTGTATACAACAAAACAATACAACATATTTCCAATACAACTTACAAGATCATATCGATTTGAATATTGTTCAGCACACTAGTATAAAATTTCATTGCCTAGTTCTAACACAGAAGCCCGAGACTATCCGGGTAGAATAGGTCTTCAGCAACCCATGCTTGTCACAGAAGGCGACGGTCTGGATCGGATGCTCAGGCTCGATGACTTGGCTGACGTATGTCATCGTTTCCCAGTTGCGCAGTTCGATGCTCATGTAGTTGATCACTAGATTGTCTTGTCTAGATTCGATGATTTACAGACCCTTGCATACAGGTGGAATATTGTTGAAAGCGGCAAAAAAATACACTCTCTCACTCACTCACTCCAGTAGAGGTAAATCAGATCTTGAGGAATTATGCGCTGATATACGAGTTGTGTCACTTTTTTAGTTACGCTCTGTATTACACTGAAATAATAATGTGAAATATTGCTCAAGGCAACATTACCCACCCCACACTCCTCCCTCGTTCCTACAGATATTGTTTGCTTTCCCCAAATGTGATTTTGTCAGGGGTATTCCTAACATAGTCTGTTGTCGTCCGTCGTACAAACCCTGAAGCAAATATATCCGAGGAAGCCTGTGCAAGTCCAGAAAATGTGGCAAGTCGAGATTTCCCTAGCTTCATTCTGAAAATTCTATTTCATTATATCATGTTTTTTTTACTACGAACTTTTTTCAGTAAAATCGGTTCATTTCAGGTACTAGTTGTTAGTCTATTGTCCGCGTATCACCCTTTGTAATAATACGATACATGTATGACAGATGTGTGCCTTAGCACTCTCCCGAAACAAATCACATAACTCTATGATCATACCTGGACAGCCGATTAATCCACAGTTTACTTGAGTCGTCTCAATTAGGTTCTCAAGGCAGTCTCTTCCACCATTGCTAGGAGGAGGGTTATTACACAGTCTATTTCTGGAGATTGTCTTTACAGCAAATACACCACAAGTGACGGGGCAGTTAACCGTTGCTGTATTCCACGATGACCATTGCCCTACTCCGCCATTCACAGCAGCTACAATGAACCAAGACAAAGTAATGTAAATATGCGGAAAAAAACGTCATCTCTGTAAACATTTTTGACACTTTGACATATTTTTTTTTCTATTAAAACGTATGTACAAAGCGGATAAGAGCACCAAGTTACATTTTAACGAAATATATTTATGATCTATTTTATACGTTACTAATTTTCTCGATTTATAAATTTTCTCTCGAATTTTGTAGTCTTGCAAACGATGTCGTCGGAGGGAACTAGTGGGATTGGGCGGTCATGCCTGCTGACTTTGTGCCATCTGTGTAGATCGATGCTTAGATGTCAGTCACCGGATTGTCCAATCCAGACTTACATACAGATGGGCGTCATATAGATGGAAATTGCTAGTTGCGGAGAAAAAAAAAGAAAGAATGAAAAACAAATAGACGTCTCCTTACTAGGGCAAGCGACTGCTAATCCACAGGAGTCGGTCCTGCTTTCAACGAGGGCTCCGGTACAGGACAGTCCACCATTTGTAGGGGGAGGGTTGTTACACTGACGGAATCTGTTTACTATCTTGGTCGCGCTGAAGCCACAAGTAAACGGGCAACTGGCTGTGGCGGTGTTCCACTGTCCCCATTCGGAAAGTCCTCCGTTAACTGGCAATAGCATTATACGGTTGAGCATATGCCATTAAAACCACTAGGGAAAGTTATGTCCATTGTTCTTGGAAGTTCTACATTGGCATAATTGATTAACAGCACTAGGACAATTATTTCTATTCAAAAGCAATAAAATTGCACATGTTTTAATAATTTTCATCAGGCCAAGTACATTACAAGCTTCTTAAATAGGTGTGCCCTTGTTGTGTAACACTACTACCATGATAGTAGTAGAGTAGTTGAGCTTATTTCAATAAATACCTTGTAAGAGTGATACATATACGCAGTAGTGAGTCATGTGGGATTCAACATAGAGACGTAAGGGAAGAGCATTATCATTAAAACATTGAGAATCACCTGGACATCCAGTCAAACCACAGTTGACCACCGTACTCTCAACCAGATTCTCAACACAGACGGCACCTCCTCCTGAAGGAGGAGGGTTGGTGCAGGTCCTGAATCTCTGGATCAGTTTGGTGGCAGAGGTGCCACATGTCACATTACAAGCTGGGTTGGTCCAACTGCCCCACTCCGAAACGCCGCCATTAACCACAGCTGCAACAGACCAATAATTCACTTGTTACTCAGATATAATTACATCATCTGAAACTACCTAATGCTTGTTCCCATGTCAACTTCCTTCCAATGCAAACCATGAGCTCAGTTAATACAGACAGATTACTCTTTTTCTATTACAAAGTGCCACAACCGCTTTCCAAGACGGTAACTGTTCGTATCCACAATAAAAGTTTTCAGAATCAACAGAGACAAATGAGTGTCTGCTACTATGAGAGTAATAAGACTCAACAGAGACTAATCGGTGTCTTCTACCATGACAGTGATAAAACTTAACAGAGACTAATTAGTGTCTTCTACCATGGCAGTGGTAAAACTCAATAGAGACTAATTAGTGTCTTCTACCATGGCAGTCTTAAGACTCAACAGAGACTTATCAGTGTCTTCTACCAAGCAATAAACTTGGGTCCACAAGATATTTATTTTCGAGGAGGGAAAGGGAACCATTTCGGTTACAGATGTTTACAAGCAATAGGGATAAACCCTTTTCTATATTCACAGGAGACCTCTACCAAGAGTCGATGTTTTGACCATGCCTTGACATGTTTATGAGTCACTGTGAAACAATCATGATACCAGGACGAATCATTTTGTATATTCTATCATTATTATTCGCCGTTCGTTAAGTATCACTGACTGCACGCGTTACTTCCTTACTTGGACATGCATTAGTTAATCCACAAGACTCGGTTCGTGTCTCTAGCAGAGTCTCGCTACAAAACACTCCTCCGTTGACGGGGATGGGGTTAGTGCAAGTACGCCGTCTCTCTGTGGTTTTCTGTGCCGATGTTCCACAGGTGACAGGGCAGGCCACTGACGCGGAGTTCCATGTTGTCCACTGTGTAACGCCACCATTAACTGCAGTCAAAGAACATTGTGTAGTCTTTACTGGGAAGGATTCGTATATCCCCAAACAGTGGGTAGTTAAATGAAATAGAAGGTACAGTAATTATTCATGGCAAAAAACGACTAAAGTGCAAGTAAATTATCCAAAACTGTCACGACAAGAAACCAGAACACGTCCATCGTTTCGTAATGGCACACTTTCTCACAGTTTCTCACATTTTTCCTCACTCACCTGAAGAAACGTTCTCTTCCTCATGATAAACAAACTGACATCCCTAAACCACTCTTCACTTTGCGTATCAGTTCTAAATGCCCATGTTGCACGAAAAACTGAATAATATTGCTGCTGCAGCATAAAGCAATACTCACAAGGTCACTGATCTGTTTGGACCTTCTCTGTCTACATATGGACATTTGATGCCTAAATGTTGCTCCCGTTGTTAGCATCTGGAAGTCACCTCGTACACGATACAGTGAGTGAGCATGATTTTACTTTTACTCATGTGGGAATTCGAACACCCGTGCATTGGCCGCGAACGTTATAACCACTTATGTATTAGAAACACTCATATTTGTTAGTACATCACGTGCAACAAAAGCAACCTCCACTATTCCAGCTTGGGGTAAAGAATGTTACGTTTCAGTTTGAATCGCAGACTTTATGTCAGATGACCTACCTGGACAGCCAACCAATCCACAGTTTGTCACAGCATTCTCTCTAAACTGACCGGTACAGTTAGCACCACCATTCAGGGGCTCGGGATTGTCACATGTCCTGGTCCTGAAGACGGTTTTTGTGGCTGCAGTGCCACATGTAACGCTACATGGAGGTTGACTCCATTGCGTCCAAGCGCTGAAACCACCGTTGACAGGAGCAGAACTCGCTGAAACAGACATATAATCGTCTGAGAGAAGACGGCTTCAGCTTATTTATCAAAGATTTAGCACGTTGCCATAGGCAGCCAAGTGGAATTATAAGTTTTACAAATAAGTTATGCCTTTGAATCACCATTATGTCTGTGTCGATTCCATACTGAGTCGACATCTTTCTTTCGCTGTTATTTTGACCAATACGTATATGAAAGTAAAGATGCAAATTTCTAGTCAGTGAAACAATGTTGACCTTGTTGAAGCGACTTACTTGAAACAGTTAGCACAGACGAAACCTGCTGTCCATTGTACGTGAATATGTATGTTCCCTGGTCAGACAACTGGACGTTGGTAATTGTCAGTGTGTGAGACACGCAGTTACTGCTTCTGGTGTAGGATATCCTTCCTCCAGGAGTAACAACTACGTTGTTTCGTGACCAGGTACCAAGATTACAATTGCCGTTTACCAAGTTTACTGTTATTGTTGCAGTACCGCCAATAGTCCTGGTTTGACTTGATGTCCATGTGAATACTCCAGCTGAAATAGCAGAAGAAGAATGGTGTGAACCGCCTAGTAATTAAATTGAAACATAATACAACAAACGTTCAAGTTCAGAATGCTGGACGAATGAAGACAATCGTTTAATACAGACAGTGATGTCATTTTGTCGAAGTTATATGGTTCACTGTTATAAAGACACGGCCACGAGTGGTGTTGAGTGTTCGGATTCAAACACAGACATAGCATCTAACCTGTAACACTGATGGTTGCAGACCGAGACTGTCCAGCAATGGCGAAGCTGTATGTAGCGGCGTCACTCAGTTGGGCATTGAGTATTGTGAGACGTTGAACCTGGTTATCTATGGTAACGGAAATGCGACCGTCATTTGGAAGACTCCCTCCATTCTTTCTCCAAATTCCACCCGTGATGCCATTCTGATTCAGCGACACTGACAGGATGACGGTTTGACTCGTGAACACTGTTTGGCTTACCATGTTGTTGATGATTTCAACTGAAATAAAACGTGTACAGTGTGTACTTGTATTGCATGTTTCTAAAAGATCACAGAGATGATATTTCAAACATTTTCAAAATTTTTAAAACCAATGATCTGCTTCCACTAAAATGTACCATGATAGTCTCACACACATACTTACCTCTGCAAATGGTGTTTGGTAGGTTTCCCAGGGCAGTAGAAACATTACTGTAGCCAGCAAGCCCAGTTACAAGGCTAGGCGATGAGGCAATCTGTTGAAGCTCCTGTCTGAAAGTGTCAAGCAAACTAGCGCTGCCTGCTACAGAGGCTTCTACTCCAATAACGTGCACGGTGATTCCAGCATTCCTAGCATTGGAGGCAGCAGTGATAGTGGCTGCCTGGTCATCAGAGATACTGTCTGTTATTACAACCATGACCTTTGGCGACCCGGCTCGGCCATTGCTGTTCAGGAAGCTTGCGGCCGTGTTGATGCCAATGTGCGTGTTCTCTTGGGCATTTTGTGGGTATGGTGCCCCGCGAAGAGAAGTAAGCAAAGCCGTCTGGCTACTCTGACCAGTCAGGCTTGAAAATATGGTGACGGATGTGCCATACACGAGGAAGCCTACTCTTGTATTCGGATAGTTTGCGAACGTGTTATTGATGAAGATTTCAACGTCAGTCTTTAGATTGTTGAAGTTTGTTTGGCCAACGCTGACTGACGCGTCCAAGACAAACATAATGTCGCTTACACAGCCTGAAACAGAAATAAGGGACATATCGGTGAACGCTTGCCATTTCGTAATGTCACTGACAACAGAAGGACTTGGGATTGATTCTTTACACGTTTTTAAATGATCTGTATTCTAGTAACGGTACGTGTGGCATTATTTTCAAGGTCGCTTTCTAATGACTTCAGTTACATTATCAGTGTCGGTTGAATACAAGATAAAATGTAGAAGTAAGGCATTTGCGTCTGTGAGTTTATCAACGCACAAGAGCGCAGATGTGGCGTCGTATCATATGCTTTAACATCTATGCTCCACTTGTTGCTTACGAACCTGTCAGCTGGCCGCTTGTGGTGGTCATCAGACATGCAACAGCAAGCGCCACTGTCCACAGAGTGGCGTGGCTCCTCATCTTTGCTGGTTATTCGAAACCTGTAATAATAAAGTCCCTTTTAAACAGTATGACAAAACTGAACGCAGAGCAGTCCTACCGGATGTGGAAATAAATGTGTCCCTTTAAGTAATGTTGCTAGCACACAGTTTCAAGTTTATACAAGAAAAAGAATTCTTTTGGGAAATCGTTTCCACAATGGTCACTCATTGTTCTGAAAAACCGTTAACATATTTATATCCAGTCGTCCATGACGTATAAGAAAGCATCTGTAAGTGAACAGGCGACATACGCATACTAAGGAATCAAGGCAACAAAAGCAGTTTCCACACCCATGATAATAATCAATCTCAAATCACTATAAATTCAACCATAGATTCCAACTGTAGATCCAACATCAAACTAAATCTGATCTGGGGCGTGGGTTAGCCTAGTGGTTAAGGCGTTGCCCCGTCACGACGAAGACCTGCGTTCGATTCCCCAAATGGTACAATCTGTAAAGCTATTTCTGTTGCCCATTGCCGTGATATTGCTGCAATATTGGTAAAGGCAGCGTAAAACCATACTCGCTCACTATTCTCTTAGAATGCACATACATAGTAATTGGTTGTGTGCCAAGGGTGCATCGTTTCTCTGTAGTGATGTGGAGATGAATGTCTGATCTTTAGTGTTGAGTGACGTGTCTTCGAGAAAGGCTAGAGCTGGTAAGAAGATTCTGACGGGTTGGGTGTGATTCTTCTGTTAATCAAATGAATATGTGTGGGTGGCTACTCAGAATAACGTACTTGCGTGACCTGCGACTCCAATAGTAGACAGACCGCCTGAGAACATTGTGTTCACAATTCAGTTATCCCATGGGTCATTAACTGCTTGAATTACGCCTCTCTACAACAATCTGCGAAATTCTCTAAAGTGGCTTGACAGGTTTGTATGTCCCAGGAAAGATGTCTATTATTAGTTTCGGAGCAGTAGCGTGTTTAATTCCACTGTTTGTAATACTTCAAATCAGAAACTTCTATCCCTTCTACGGAGCTTGTGTAGTTGTGGTGGTGGTGGTGGGGTTTCTTTCAGACCATCATACATATATTTTCTAAAGTTATTGAGTATTAGTTGAAATGCTCAGCTTTCCAAGATGATCCGTGATTGTGGGTTAAAAGCTGTCCCCAAACGATTATGGCTGCAAGATCAAACAAACAGACTGTGGAATACGGCTGATATGTATGAATGATTTTGCGAAAACATGGGACATTTACTCACAATATCGATCACTCGATCATAATTATATCGGGTGTTGTCACATATCGTCCGGGCCAACGTATAACAACAATCACATTAACTATTCAACCTCACTTTTCATAATTTAAGGGAATAATTCAAATTTTGAAGTTTCATTTTGGATTTTCATATTCAATATATCGTTCATAAAAAGATTAGCATAGTTTTCTTAGGCTGGTTCTAAGACCATGTACT
The DNA here is from genome assembly GCF_037392515.1 of Haliotis asinina. Taxonomy (NCBI): domain Eukaryota; kingdom Metazoa; phylum Mollusca; class Gastropoda; order Lepetellida; family Haliotidae; genus Haliotis; species Haliotis asinina. Next base: position 51,235,516 of record NC_090293.1, on the reverse strand, counting down.
TAAATCAGATTCCTTCTAGGCCATGGATCATGATATTTGGAATCAGTATGCTAATGATATCGAGAAACGGATTGATTTCTTGACATAATTAAATACAACACTCATAAATAAAAAAATCCTGCAAATTCCCAAGACGTGTCATGAAGCAGCAAAAGCGGAAGGCGGACATTCCAGTACATGTAATCATCACGAAACAATGACGCGCTGGACTATTAACACATTTTGATACACAGAATATGTGTGCATGAATACCTTTACATTTTATCTCGGCTTGATCGTAACATATATTCACGCCTGTATCTAGAAAGGCAGTGGTGTATAACTGATATGCCCCGTTCATACGATATCACGTGACCCCATTACAAAACCCGGTACAGTGACGTCAGACCAGGGCGTTGTCAAGTGACGACGATCAGGCATACCCACTTAAAACTAAGTAGAAGCGCCCATATGATGTCCACTATTCCACGCTAAATATGTCGTACCGGTATTATGAAATGGAAGGAATCCTCTCCAAGTTGGGAATCAGGTACAATGGGAAGAACTCCTTGACACAAATCCAAATGGACCCTTTACGCACATTACACAATCTTTTATGAGAACCAGTTAGGAAAACCTGTACTACTGAGTTTACAGTTTATGACTAGTATTAAATTAAATTTGCTGGTATGATCTCGGAAATCAAATATATACAGAATATTTTGGCCTCTCTTGACTCTTGATTTTTAATAAATATCCTGGTAGAAAGCGTGGTACATATTCATATTTTCACACGTAGGTGTACGTGGGAGCACCACTTGTTGGTTTGGTTTAAATTAAGACTTGAAATCCGATCACATGCTCAAGGATACTGCCCTAGCCGACAATCATGTGCAACGGCAATTGGCAAAACGTCTAACGATGTTTCCTGTAGCCGCTTGTATGTTGTCAATATCGGACATGTTAACTAACCATCTGCTTGATAGGTATATATGGTAGACATTGATGGTATTCAAATGCTTTAGGTTTTAAAATATTTACAACCAAATGTATTCCGTGTGTATTACATAAGTTGCGAGAGTTCAATACAGATCTCCACGTGTATCAGGTTATGAAATATATCCATATCTATACCTATATATTAATATATATCTTCGCAATATCCACTCTACCCGCATCTTTCTTTACTGTACATGTGTGTAAACATGCCAAAATATCAATGCATAAACATGGGTTGTATAATTATATAAATATTATCGTTATATAATACGTTACATAAAGTACCGCGAATTCAATAATGAGGATTTTTCACCAAATATGAACAATCCTTACCGCCTGTCTTATAAAACAGGAGAAATGGCTCTCGGAAACACACCTAGAAGAAATCTACCCCTTTGAATTTGACAAGCAAAGAAATTGGTTAAAGTAAATCTATACACATAAACAAATGAATATGTCAATGTAACATCTATCCTGTATATATTCAAAATACAATAAGATGGAATAACTTACCCCTCCTATGAGAAACCTCCGAAAAGTAACCTGCAAGATACGGTGGTAGTGTGTGAGTACTCCCAGTCTTGCACACCCGGACAGTTGAACCACACAGGCACAGCACACCCCTGGTAGCTCTTATACTTCCCAGCAAACAAGTATAACAAGTTTTCATAACAATGAACCCAACCTTCCGGAACATCCCGAGTAAAGCTGAATAGCTTATCCTTGCATCCAGTGCTCTGATAGGCTAGGGCGGGGAGGCTACACCCCGAGGCTCTACCGTGGGAGTTTCGATCCCAAATTAGATCTCTGTTTTCATTAAATCAATTGTTAATTGTCGTTCTTTATCCGGAATTTGTTTACAGGTCGGAGTATTTTCACTTTTCCTTGAAAGGCACAGTTCGTACAGGACTGTTTGGTTTTCTTTAAAGTCACTTCAAGTTTATTGTAAATGAGCAAAAGCATGACTATACATCATTTAAACTCTAGTGTAGCCTTTTGATATTAATTGTATTTATGTAATACGCAAAACGCTGTTGTGGTGACTGCTGGGGCTGTTTACAGATTCTTGCTTGAACGAAATCTGGGGGTCTTTTTATTTGAATCATAATGGAATTAACAGAAGTTATATATACATTATTTGTAAACAAAGAATGTCCGTATATATGTATGTTTGGTCGTGCTTGCTTGCGTGTGTATTCCATTCTAGTAGAGGCTGTTAACATTATTATCCATAGTACACGAATAACTGCTATAACATATCCAAATTGTCTCGTCGGGAAACATACCTTTTAGTTTTCAGTAGGCAAGACTGAAAATTAATTCCCGACACAGATCCAAGGGAGTGACAGACAATATCATTTTCATTTAGGGCAACTAAGATGAAAACCTGGTTAAAAGACTTGTAGTCTCTCTGCATGTGTACAATGCAAGGACATGCAGTTTACAAGTGTTTTACACACAGGGGCATGTTCAGTAGCGCCAATTAATCCCCAGACAATCAATAATTATCAGTTACCCCTCGCACCTCGTACCCCATCCACTGGCCCTGGCACCCGGGGAACCGGTTCGACAGAGGTTTTGAACGAATAGGTGTTAATATAATCAGCTGTTTAGGCGTCATAAGGTTTCAATGGCCATTACATAAGCTTCTCGCTAATCTCTGGGGAACTATTGTTACAGACAAGTTATATATTTTTTAAAAGGATCAGGTCAGTGCGAATAGAAGCTATTCACATCAATGCAGTGTAAATGATTGGGTCTGAGCCTTCAGGTTAAAACAGATATAATCAACAAAAAATCTTTCAGAATACGATTATTTTCAGGAACTAGAATATTTATTCCATGAAACGTTAGTTTTGGCAGCTGCAATATTCTACGACAGCGATCCCAGATATGTTAAGGAGGTGATTTGGCAGTACGAAATATGATTTAGACTTATGTTTTAGCTTTAACACTTCCGCAAGTAAGAACAGGATATGTTTTTCTTTCTTAATTGTTAGTTAAATGTTTCTTTTATGTTCCATAGACCATGATATGGCTGACTGTATAAACACTGTGTAAAGAGTTTTTGAATAGCGTTCATACTCATTCAATGTATGTTTAATCTCTGACTGAGCATACAGACTTTTTTTTCTGTGTCAACAAACTCAAAGAGAAGTGTTATTATATCCGTCCGTTCGTTAGAAACCATAGAGTACGGAAGAACATTGCGTATCATGTAGCTTGTAGCCTTGCAATCAGTTGTTTCAAGGGCATTTGGTGGAATCAAATTGAAAATGCTTTATGGTTCAACTTCTTCATTGTACAAGGTCACAACGTTTCGCGACAGTTCTAGTCTCTTCTTCACCTACAATAAAGAAGTTGAACCATAAAGTATTTTTAGTTTGCTCCAAAATCAGTTGAACAAAATTATACTGTTACTTAGCAAATGTATAATGTGAGTGAATATGGTTTACGACGCCTTTAGCAACTTTCCAGCAATAGCGGACTGACGAACACAGAAAATGGCCTCAGAGGGACTTACATAACCTTGAAGATCCGGGGCAGAGGATACTTGGAATACAGCTGAGTTCGACGTAATAGAACAAGCAAAGAAATTCTAGACCAATCTTGTGACAACACATTTGTCTCAGTATACAAGTGGCAAAGATGATTATGTTTGGAGGAATATTTGAAGTTTGTCTCAGAAGCATCGATCTACGCAACTGGGATACCATGACATGTGTCAACCAAGTAAGCGAGCCTGACCACCCGATCCCGTTAGTCGCCTCTTACGACATGCATGGTGACATGAAATTTGCATCCGCACGATTTTCATCTCTCTACATTAATCGTTTTGATTTGAATTTACTTCTTCAGACTTCAATCTACAAAACTAATTCTTGGCTCATAAATGCAATACTTTCTAGTAGATTATTGAAAGCACTAATCATATTAATGTATCCAACAGCTATGAATCATTGAATGTAATTTTTCAAATATTTTCTTCTTATCAGTTTTTTTTTTTGCACCTTTGTGGAATAATTGCCTTTCTAACTTTTTATGAAGTTGATTATTGACTGTATTCTGTTATACGTAATCGAGAGGCGCTTACATAAGTCGTTGGCTTGTTGGCTAATCCATATTCATATAATTTTCATTTCAGGAATAAAATATGTTTACAAAAAATGCATGGTTATTATTATCAAGAACACCGACTTATGATGATAATTTCAATCTTACAACAGACTTTATCTTCCTAACTTTGATCAATGCTTTTAAGAATACGGTAAGGAATTATGTCGTTTTTATAGGCGTCCTCTCTAATGATATTGCTGCAATATTAGTAAAAGTAGCGTACAAATACACTCACTCACGTTTCACATATTGGTCATATTATTGTGTAGTACAAGAGGTCTAGAAGCAACAGTAGACCACTTTCCGGACGTGATTATAATTCGTGTAGTATAACCCATCACCACTGAGGGACACGTGACCCCTCCCTCTCCCCTTCTCCCCTAGTTTTCATTATAATAATAGATTTGACAATATTGAAACACGGCTGGTCCAGAAGCCATCAGTTAGAGATACGAAATGCTACATTGTGCTGTATTACACATAGGAAAACCCAAATAAATTATATCGTTTTTTGGAATGATATCAACTATAACGGTCAGTTTAAAAGACTGAAGCTATATCATAAGCATCTGAGGTCAATCCTGTCTCCATGGGGGTTTATCTTATTCGTCTGTGTTACCCCACGACGTTGTAACACGTCATGGAACAGTTATGCAAAACGCATGTATGAAAATATATGTTACTGACCTTCAGAATCAGCTTTAAGTAGGAGTGGTGAGATCAAGCTGATAATAACCTCACATATTTTCTGTGATACACTGTTTTGTAATCAGGCGAATAATCTGGTCATACCATGTTGTTATTTACAGGCAGGTGGCGCTTTCACTGAATCGTAGGGCAGTTATAACAAGTTATTCCTAATATCAATACATGCTTAGGTTATTCAAGGCTGTGGGATACAACTGGATTAGCAACTGTTTATGCAGCTGTCAGGATAACAGAACAACACCTAAATCTGCTCCCTCAGTATTGATCAGCTGATCCTGAGATGGGTGTAGTCTCGCCCATTTTGTTTCTGAGTTTGTCAGTTGCTCACTCACTCACCCACTCACCCATCCACTCACCCACTCACCAACTCACTCACTCACTCAATCCACTCCCTCACTCAAACTTGCACAACCCGTGTTTTCCAGTAAGTCCATCGGGAGACTACACCTTTCGATGAACGTTGATTGGTTGTTTCAGAAAATGAAACGTAATTAATATATCTTGGAAAATATGATCTGTCATTCCCTTTCCAATGTCAGTTATAACTGTTCTCTTTATTCGTATAAGCGGTCCAATCGCCTGTGTTGCTGCCATTCGCGATGCAGAGTTCTGTCATCAATGCATGCCAGAAACAAACAATCCCCCGTACAATGTGCCTTGATATCCGTGTAATAACTTCGGTCTTTTCTTCCGCATTAGCCGAACTCGCTGTCAGATAACTTGAATTTTATTAAGTTAAACCAACGTTAAACCGAACTCAAACACTTCCTAAATGGTCAGAATTACAAATATTAAAAAGGAACCTTACAGATCATGTATGTACTCTCGTTTCTTTCCTTAAATCTATTGTACGTACCCTCCAAGAAATTAATCACAGTGCTCAGCCTAACCATCCGTTTTTCCGGGAGTTGCACTGCAGATATTGAGGACCAATACATGAAACATGCAAACATGAAACACGTAGTCATCCGTAAAGATCTGTATTTCATTTTTGACTCACCAACTTTTACAAAGTCGACCAAAGAATTCAGATTCAGAAGGATCTGTGAAAATCCGGGCAACACCTGCTTGTCTCAAAAGGCCACTATGCTTGTTGTAAGAGGCGACTAATGGTTCGTGGATTTGGTTGAGAAATGTCATCGGTTCGCATCTCCACAGATCGATGCTTATGCTGTTGATCACTGGATTGTCTGGTTGAGACTCGAATATTTATACACCGCCGCCATACACTTGGAATATTGCTGAGTGTGACGTAAAATTAAACTCACTCACAGGTGATATACACGTGTGAACTGCATACTCCATATTGAGTTTAGAGATTATGAACTACAATACATCAAGGTTTTTTCTGAGCAGTTAACTGTCAAAGGTACTAAACCATGTAAATTCCATTTGAGATATAAGTGAGTGAATAAGCTATTACACCGCAATATTCCAATATCACAGAGGGAGACACCAGAAATGGGATTCACACATTGTACTCATGTGTGGATTCGAACCCTCGTCTTTAGTGTGCTTAAGGACGCTTTTAACCCAAGAGTACCTCATCGCCTCGTGTCGTATTATAACGATGATATATTTTTTTCATTTTTCATTTGAAAGAAATGTGATTCAGTGTTCAAATGCTTCTGGAGTGAATGAATGTTTTGTCCTGTAAAGGCAAAATTATCTGATCATTCACGTAGAGTTTACAAAACCCTGACCAACCAGTATCACTTGCACATCACACGATTCGCATGAAAAGGTGGCAAAGCGTTTATTGTTCCAACCCCCCCACCCCCACCCCGCAACACAGCAATAGGCCTGCTTAGCAACGGTGGGTCATACACACGCTAGACACGCCTCTCTGACGACTCAAGGTCATTGCGTATTTTATGAGTAGCTGGTGTCTCATTGCATGTTTCTCCAGCATGGGTTGAAGTCCGACTTCAGGCATTGTAGTCTAGTGACACACTGTCGGCGCCCTGAACGTTCCGAGCTGATATTCAGAAACCGATATGGTTGACACGCGTCATCGTATCCCAATTGCGTAGATTGAGCCTCATGGTATTGATCACTGGATTTCTGGTACAGACTGGAATATTATTGGGTGCAGTGCAAAACTGAACTCGCTCACATACACAACGACATGTCATCAATTGGGAACCGTGCGCATGATGTCATCCACTGGTTATCTGCTCCAGAGTCGATCATTCACATACAGCCGTCTTCCAGAAGAAACATTCACGAGCATGACGCTAAACAACAAAAAACTGACATCCGACCACCCTAAAAGACAGATAGCCTTGAATCCAAAAGAGCACAGTCTAATTGTTTGATTGGCATTCGACAGAAGTATACAACGTTTTGTTTATATCATAGAGTAATGGTTCGATTTCGAATCTTAGGAAGATAGAGGTGACTACATCTACCAGCTATATGTACATGGTATGACAAAACAAACGACAACATGTACCAGAAGAGCAAGGTAACAATGTGCTTCAGGTTGTGTTTACCACTAAATCACCACTTCGTTCGCTCCATCTCCTGTGTGTGTTGTTTGCTGTTGTCTGTTCCAATTATGTGTCAATTATTATTATTCAATTACGCCTATACGGAAACAGCAACAGGGCACAGCCTATTCACAAATGTGGATATATTCATTTTGAATATCAAACTTCAATTAAGAACATTCGATCAATGGCTGTAATATATCTTCAAACAAATGATGAGGTAAATAACATACCGATCTGTAAAATTATTGAAGCATTTTACCCCCAAACAGCTGAATTTAACTGATTCTTTTTCCTACGTCTAATCACCGTCTACGAGTTAAGGTCGGTCGATGGAATGGTGTACACGGAGGTGTATGTACACTCTGTAATGCCTCTATCGGTGATGAATAACTGCACCTTTAGAATGTCCCTATTTTGTTGGTTCCAGAAACCAAGTTATAACACCTTTCTTTCACAAAAGACCAAACTCTGGTAAATTTTGTCAATTGTTTCAAACTGAAAAAAGTTGGTCACCTACGAAAACTTTGCCATGTTTGTAACACTGTCATGTCCAGGCAAAAGTCATTAAAGAAAGTGAACTATAAAGTCACCCTTTTTCTAAAAAAATAGAGTGAAAAAGTGGAGGTAAGTACCCCGTGTAAAAGAAAGTACTGTGTACTACGATTTATTTCTTGTAGCTTATATGCCTTATACTCGGACTCCCAGCCCTGTCACCAAATTTAGATCTTCATATGAAGTTGTCTTACGGCTTGTAAAGCAATACAGTTCTGTTCTGTTCTGTTCTGTTCTGTTCTGTTCTGTTCTGCTCTGCTCTGCTCTGCTCTGCTCTGCTCTGCTCTGCTCTGTAAAGATCCTGTCTCACCAAATATACATTAAGTCTATGTCAAGGTACAGTCTATGTCAATGGGGTAGCGAGCAGTGATGGCAACACCGAAGACGTATTTGTCACTGTCACACATTTACCTCTGATAGCATAATGTGTGTTAAATCGGTCATAACACAACGGCTTGAGGTGACAGAGTACAACGAGAGAAGCTTTCTGTGCACATATCTATCTATTGTCAGATGGCATACCTTGTCTGAAACAATAGACCGAGGCTTTACATTGGAAAGGTTTGTCTTTTTGGACCGATGATTTTCAAACAAACAGATCGCCTGCCATCACCGCTACTTGATAGTGATTCATTTACACATGTTCGTGATATGGTCCGATTAGTTTGATATAGACTCAGATAGTTCTCACCATTATTGGAAATGTATTGTAGTATTAATCTTTGATCCGCATTTGATACGGTTAATTAAAACACTGGAGATGGGAGAGTGTGGGTAAGGGGTTACGCTTTGCCATAAAAGGGGAATACATTGTACTAGCAATTACGTAAATATGTCTTGTATCTTGGATTTGAACACTGGCGCTTGGGTAGCCTAGTAGTCAAAGCGATCGCTCGTCAAACCAGGGGTCTGAATTCGTTTCGCCAGATGGGTACAATGTACGAGGCCCATTTTATGCTGTCCCCGTGATATTGCTGGATTACGTCTGAAAGCGGCCTAAACCATGCTCACTCACTCAATTTATCTTTAAGTAAAGTATATCAAAATACTGATAGACCGTCTTATATATACTGTACAGCAAAAGAAACGCAAAGCCGTCTTTTTCAAGTTTTTTTAAAGAAAGACAGAAACATGAAAGATTATTTTTATGAGATTTCATTTTTTCGAAATTTGCGTTTCTTTTGCTGTTCAGCATGGATCACGGGATAATGAGATCGATTCCATAATTCAGATGAACAAGTTCCAAAAAAACCAAAAACACTCGATTCAACCCATCTTGTTCGAGCAATATATTTATCAACACAAAACAGTTGCTGAGTGCACCTCCTGAAACAAAGGCAGTTGTGTTTTGCCCTTCGTATGGAAGGCTTGGCAGAGGGGCACAGTCTGACAGCACAGATTAAACTAACTACAGAATGCACACTGGATAAGTTGTACCTCCTGAAAAAAACTACTGTGAATTGGAAACGTATGATAGAGGTAATGAAAGTGCAATTCGATGAAGATAATGTAATCTTCGATCATGATGACGTCATGATATAATGATGCGTATTGTCACTCAGACGATGAGACTGTAGCGTACTGCCATTTTGAAATTACAACCCTAGCAAGTTAATGTTTAAACAAACAACAAAGGATATAGAATAGTTACATATATGTACATTGTGTTGGGAAATGAATTCACCCATGTTGGGTTTTGTTATATATGAAAGCGACAAAATGTTTGAATGTTGGCAAATGCATCCATTTGACAAAACTTCAACATTCAAATAAAGATTTAATTCGTGGATATTCTGACAATGCGTCAATGTCAAGTTTGAAAGTCGAACACATCTCTCATTTGTAAGCTATCGGTTCCATAAAATCTAAAACTGTAGATTGCATGGGAAATTGTGGTTACCCAGACAATACCTTTATACTAGATAACGTCGTCCCAAAGGGGATAGTTATTGTCATGTACGTAAGTGAAATATTTTAGATTGTTATACAAATACGTCTCCAGAAATTCCGTCTGTGTCATGAGCATGTGTCTTGAATCACGATAAATAATGATAATACCGAGTGTTTCTAAAAGGTGAGAGTATCCTGCCCCACTAATGGGACCGATTTCAAACAATTGCAACCTCTAAGCAAATGGTTACCTCAAACAGAAATTGGGAACCTATGTTATTGTCAAAACAAAAATATGCATCGGACATACTCTTTGCAACTGATGCGTCAAATTTGTAAATATCATCTTGAGATTTAAGTAGGTTTAACATAGATTTAATGCAGGTTTAACGCATATTTATTATCTAACACAGGACAATACATGCTCGCTGGATAACTTGCACATTATAAACATTTCCTGATGTGTACTTTTGTGAAATTTAGAAACGTCCTGTTTGCTCGTTTACCCACATGACTAAGTCAACAACGTGAATGCGCATCTCGCGAGTGAATCCTTCCCTCGTGAAAGATATCACGCACATCGAAGGCAAGTGGCTGCACATCGCCCGCAGAGGTATTGTAAAGCAAATAGTTTTTATGCATAGATTGACGCAACATGACAATGACATCTGTGAATACTATTTGCAAATGACCCTACCGTTTCTTGCTTTATATTACAATCAAGAGAGTACTTAAAAGTATATTTCAATATTTTACATATGAAAAGATAAAATAAGAGGACAATCGTGCATGAAGCATAATTTCTGCTCAAAAGAAACGTGCATGATATTCTGCAGTGCGTAATCTCTCATAATTCTAGCCTTTCATCGAAATGAGATTATTTTAGATCTGCAACAAAAGGAAAATATCTTCTGGAACAAACTTTCACAGGCGTATACGTGAATTACCCTTCCTGGAGTCAACAAGCCACCATTGTCTAATTCGTCAAAGGGGAACTATTTCCTGGACTCTCAAGGTCGTTGGCGTGTCATGGATGACCAAAGGGTGGTCCTGTCTTTCATTGGGCCCCGTCTTTCACTGACCTTCATGGAATTTCAAGCTAGCCACGGTGAAATGGACTTTGGACACAATGCAAGTTAGTACACGGTTAGCTGAAAATGCAATCTACTTTCACCAGCAAACCAACTCAAGAGTATACACTGATCGTAGGATTACATGACTTAAGTGGGACCTAACATTCACTTCAGACATATTTAGTGATAGTAGAATGTTCGTATTCTAAGACTGGTAATAGTGTGGCGTTAAGATTAACATCAGACATATTTGGTGATACTGAGAAGAATATTCGTGCTGTAAGATTGGGAGTAGTGTTGCTTTTACGTTGACTTGAGTCATATTTGTTGATTGTAGAATGTTCGTATTCTAAAGCTCGAAGTAATGTGACTTTAACATCCTTTCACTGGATGTTGTCTGGCTTTTACGTTGCCTTTAGACCTATTGATGACATCAGGTTGACTGTATTATAAGGACCCATGAAGACCACTAGTCCATGCTCGTCGGAAGAGCCGACTAACGGGATCGGGTGATCAGGCTCGCTGACCTGGTTGACACATGTCATCGGTTCTAAATTGCGTAGGTCGATACTCATGCTGTTGATCACTGGATTATCTGGTCCTGATTAAACTGTTTAGACCTCCACCATATCGTTGGAATATTGCTGCGTGCAGCGTAAAACTAAACTCATTCACTCGTATATTAAGGCAAACGCATATGTGGGTTTAACATTCAATTCAGACATGTTTGTTGATTGAGGAATGGCGGCATTCTGTGGGTGGATGTATTGTGACTTTAACACTCTCTTGAAGTATGTTTGCTGATCATGGAATGTTTATGTTCTGAGATTCAATGTATAGTGACCTGAACATTCACTTAAGGTATGTGCTGGCTGGTGGGCGTGCACGGGTGTTTGAACTGTCATCGTAATACATTGCTCTGGTCGTACAGCCGATCCCATAATTACAACACAGTAAAATATAGCCATTCGTTGGTTCTGAAATAACACTTTTGCTTTTGTGCATGTTTTACAGCTGATCCCATAAATATGTTTTTGAAGAGATGCTAGTTTCTCAAGAAATCGGCCTGTCATTATTATAATTGACAAGATATTATGTAAACATAAGACTTGGTCATGAAAGATATAACCCAATTAGGTGGAATGTTCCAAGTAATGGAAAACCGCTTAGTGAATGAGGGTTATGTTCAATTATATTTATAACATCTCTCGTTGTACCAGTATCCCTGGGTTTTAAAGCAGGGATTCCCCTTCCTGCCCTACCTACCCTGCTCACCCAAGTGATAATCGCCTTCACTTGAATTTTAAAAAAAAATGCTTCAGTTTTCCACGGAATAGAACTCATTCAAACCAAGTAGAGACAGACTAGTAGTTACCATTAACCTCCTCACCGAGTCCTCTCCTGTCAACCCTTCATATCCCTACGGATCCAAACCCACTACCCATCACCCGACCTGAAGATCCCTTACTAGACCCGAGACCGGTAATGAGTATTAGGCAACCGCTCACATAACTTCACCTCATGAGAACAAGTGTAATTCACCCAGCTTAAAATTTAACAGCTTAATGACCCCTTCCTCCTGATGAGTTCAAAATTCAACAGCGCCGATTCATTAGCTGTTATCTAAGGATAGCTTGATCAGATAACACAGCCATTGGCCTCACTTCTAATAGGCCGCTAGTACGAGGAAATCCTGAATTAGTGTTGTGTTGTAGGCTTTCATTTATTGCTTGGCGCCTTCAGGACCTGTCCTGATACGCATGCTTTGTGAGATGCCGAGTGGGCACTCTACTGATCTGCAATTGATGACAGATCCGTAGGGGGTGTATCCATTTACTACTTTCATTGTCCACTGCAATAAATGACCGGTGAAACCCATGTGACCTTCACCTTTTGACCTTCGCCAAATACCTCGTGGAGGGCGCATTTAGTGTTTGGTAACAGTGCTCCGACGCATAAAACACCGTATAAATATGCATAATGGATAATATGATGGTGTTCATGGTCTGCAGAGCCTCTATTCTCCCACGTGGGTATGTTTAGAAGTGCATATGATGTGTGCACCGGCCCCCGTCCCCACACATACAAGGAATCCGGCATTTAAGGCTTAAGTAGCTGAAGCTGATGATAGAATATTAGCCAATGCTTAAGGGCAAATGCCTTCACCAGGCGGTTAATCGTTTGACTAGGTACACAGGCACCTAGAACACAAGGGGACACTTTAATGCTGTTTTATGCCGTACCGGGCACACATTAACCACATGTACATGCGTAGCAAAAGACGCACATGAAGATTATTACGAAATATGTTCTCGTGTCTCATACGAAGACTTGTGACGATTCGGGTTAGAACTGATTTTCATCATCGAATGCTTATGGTATGAGGCGCCTAACGGGATCGGGTAGTCAGGCTTGCTGACTTGGTTGACACTTGGCATCGGTTCGAAATTGTGCAGCTAGAAGCCCATGCTGGATTGTCATGTCCAGGTTCGATTATTTAAAGACTGTCACCAACTAGATGGAACTCACTCACTCACTCATACAAAGCCAAAACTGATTCATATCAAAACGAATTACATAAATATCTTATGATTCATGTTAATTAAGATGACGTCTTCGTAAAATTGCAGTAATGATATTCGACCTAAAATTGTTTTCATCTCTTGCGGATGGGTGGTGCTATGGATGGGCGGGTGCCTAGGAGGGTGCCCAAGTGCTTGAAGTGTTAACTTGTGACGCTGTTCGTAGGATCGAGTTCAGTCTATGCTTCGCCTGCGAGATGGCAGACACTGCAAAAAAACCCAGAGAAATTCGATCGTCCAAACTGCTTTGGTCGCCCATTGACACAGGCAGTAAGGTCCTAGTCGTCTATAAATATTGAGCCAAAGGGCTGAATGAATGTAACCAGATACAGATACAACCAAGTCAAAAATATGATGGTAAAACATCGCGGGAAATAGACGTACAGGTTTCCATTCACTGAATCAAAAGTTTCGTGAAAAGCCTAACGAATCTCCCCGAGCCCCTCGTACAAGCTGATTACTAAGCTGTAGCCAGATAAACCTCCTGGGGTGTACACGATAGAATTACTTTACGGGTTACTTAGCAGCGCAAAGGCAGCTACATTCAAAGCGTCTTTTGTACTATTCCAGGACGTTCTTAAACAGCAGTGGTTTTATCTACCCCGAAGGGACTATGTCAATGGCGCTTGTTTTGCATGACGCGCAATTGCCAGTGCATCACCGAAGCGTAACTTTACCATCATTCAAAGACACGATACATTTCATACATGTATTAAATTACTGCTAATATATTATCAGAATGTTTGAAACAACATTAAGGTGAGATAATCACCGTTCTATTCAAGATGAAGAGCCATAGCTCCGTCGTCCTTTAATAATAGGTTCAGATGCACAGTGATGTAGCGTTTGATAATAGGAGGAAGTACCCCTGTTATTTATGTCAAAATAACACTTACTACATCTTCTCGTCATTGACAACAGAATGAAGGACAGGACAGTATACTAGGTTATATGGCAAAACATTATCTGATCTTTGAGGATTTTGTAACGTATTATCCATGTGCTTGAACAACGGCTACAGTTCTAAGGATAATTTTATTATCAAGCTGTATCTGCATGCTTGATAACGGTGTTAAAGATTGTGTACCCTTAATCTCCTGGCATGGCCGATGTTTAGACGTTTTGGAATAATATGTTTTAAGGTGAGTGAGGCATTATAGTATGTTCATTATACTACCCTGGTGATTTTACAGGAGCAAATGGGTCGGCGGGTTAGGCTAGTGGTTAATGTGTGCGTTCGTCAGACCAGAGACCCGGGTTCAGTTCCCACATTCCCCAAATGTGTGAAACCCATTTCTGGTGTCCCCGCCAAATTATTGCTGAAATATTGCTACAAGTGGCGTAAAACCAAGCTCACTACTCACTACTGGATTACAGTAGTGATTAATATCAGGGAATAAAGATGATGTCATCCGTTTACGACACAATTTATTTCTAGCACCATATACGGAATCAGTAATTCATCATGGCATTTTGACATCAAGCAATGGTCGTCATGTGCTGTTATGAACACAGCTGTTTTTCTAAATTTTGTATCATTAATGGATTCAGTAATAGCGTCGTGACATTTTGACAGTGGATAGAAGAAGGCTCACATTCCGCCCTGTGCTGCTATAAGCAGACTTTAGTCCCTACACCGTCATGACATTTTAGTATGGTTCGTACAAGCAGCTCACATTCTGCCCTGTGCTGTTATAAGCAGAGTTTAGTCCCTACACCGTCATGACATTTTAATATGGTTCATACAAGTTGCTCACATTCCGCCCTGTGCTGTTATAAGCAGCGTTTAGTCCCTACACCGTCATGACATTCTAATATGGTTCATACAAGTAGCTCACATTCCGCATTGTGCTGTTATAAGCACGAGTTATATTTATTATTATATGCGGGATCAGTATACGGTCATCACATTTTGATGTGGTGCTTACAAGTAGGCCCACCATCCGCCATGTGCTACTTTAAGCACAGCTTATTCTTTTTGTGTCATGTATGGGACCAACATACCGTCATGACATTCTGGCAGTCGTTACAAGTAGGCCCACCATCCGCCATGTGCTACTTTAAGCACAGCTTATTCTTTTTGTGTCATGTATGGGACCAACATACCGTCATGACATTCTGGCAGTCGTTACAAGTAGGCCCACCATCCGCCATGTGCTACTTTAAGCACAGCTTATTCTTTTTGTGTCATGTATGGGACCAGTATACCGTCATGACATTCTGGCAGTCGTTACAAGTAGGCCCACCATCCGCCATGTGCTACTTTAAGCACAGCTTATTCTTTTTGTGTCATGTATGGGACCAACATACCGTCATGACATTCTGGCAGTCGTTACAAGTAGGCCCACCATCCGCCATGTGCTACTATAAGCACAGCTTATTCTTTTTGTGTCATGTATGGGACCAACATACCGTCATGACATTCTGGCAGTCGTTACAAGTAGGCCCACCATCCGCCATGTGCTACTTTAAGCACAGCTTATTCTTTTTGTGTCATGTATGGGACCAGTATACCGTCATGACATTCTGGCAGTCGTTACAAGTAGGCCCACCATCCGCCATGTGCTACTATAAGCACAGCTTATTCTTTTTGTGTCATGTATGGGACCTGTATACCGTCATGACATTCTGGCAGTCGTTACAAGTAGGCCCACCATCCGCCATGTGCTACTATAAGCACAGCTTATTCTTTTTGTGTCATGTATGGGACCAGTATACCGTCATGACATTCTGGCAGTCGTTACAAGTAGGCCCACCATCCACCATGTGCTACTATAAGCACAGCTTATTCTTTTTGTGTCATGTATGGGACCAGTATACCGTCATGACATTCTGGCAGTCGTTACAAGTAGGCCCACCATCCGCCATGTGCTACTATAAGCACAGCTTATTCTTTTTGTGTCATGTATGGGACCAACATACCGTCATGACATTCTGGCAGTCGTTACAAGTAGGCCCACCATCCGCCATGTGCTACTATAAGCACAGCTTATTCTTTTTGTGTCATGTATGGGACCAACATACCGTCATGACATTCTGGCAGTCGTTACAAGTAGGCCCACCATCCGCCATGTGCTACTATAAGCACAGCTTATTCTTTTTGTGTCATGTATGGGACCAACATACCGTCATGACATTCTGGCAGTCGTTACAAGTAGGCCCACCATCCGCCATGTGCTACTATAAGCACAGCTTATTCTTTTTGTGTCATGTATGGGACCAACATACCGTCATGACATTCTGGCAGTCGTTACAAGTAGGCCCACCATCCGCCATGTGCTACTATAAGCACAGCTTATTCTTTTTGTGTCATGTATGGGACCAACATACCGTCATGACATTCTGGCAGTCGTTACAAGTAGGCCCACCATCCGCCATGTGCTACTATAAGCACAGCTTATTCTTTTTGTGTCATGTATGGGACCAACATACCGTCATGACATTCTGGCAGTCGTTACAAGTAGGCCCACCATCCGCCATGTGCTACTATAAGCACAGCTTATTCTTTTTGTGTCATGTATGGGACCAGTATACCGTCATGACATTCTGGCAGTCGTTACAAGTAGGCCCACCATCCGCCATGTGCTACTATAAGCACAGCTTATTCTTTTTGTGTCATGTATGGGACCAGTATACCGTCATGACATTCTGGCAGTCGTTACAAGTAGGCCCACCATCCGCCATGTGCTACTATAAGCACAGCTTATTCTTTTTGTGTCATGTATGGGACCAGTATACCGTCATGACATTCTGGCAGTCGTTACAAGTAGGCCCACCATCCGCCATGTGCTACTATAAGCACAGCTTATTCTTTTTGTGTCATGTATGGGACCAACATACCGTCATGACATTCTGGCAGTCGTTACAAGTAGGCCCACCATCCGCCATGTTCTACTATAAGCACAGCTTATTCTTTTTGTGTCATGTATGGGACCAGTATACCGTCATGACATTCTGGCAGTCGTTACAAGTAGGCCCACCATCCGCCATGTGCTACTATAAGCACAGCTTATTCTTTTTGTGTCATGTATGGGACCAACATACCGTCATGGCATTCTGGCAGTCGTTACAAGTAGGCCCACCATCCGCCATGTGCTACTTTAAGCACAGCTTATTCTTTTTGTGTCATGTATGGGACCAACATACCGTCATGACATTCTGGCAGTCGTTACAAGTAGGCCCACCATCCGCCATGTGCTACTATAAGCACAGCTTATTCTTTTTGTGTCATGTATGGGACCAACATACCGTCATGACATTCTGGCAGTCGTTACAAGTAGGCCCACCATCCGCCATGTGCTACTATAAGCACAGCTTATTCTTTTTGTGTCATGTATGGGACCAACATACCGTCATGACATTCTGGCAGTCGTTACAAGTAGGCCCACCTTCCGCCATGTGCTACTATAAGCACAGCTTATTCTTTTTGTGTCATGTATGGGACCAGTATACCGTCACGACATTCTGGCAGTCGTTACAAGTAGGCCAACGTTTCACCTGACCCTGCTGTAAGCACAGTGTATTCCTTTAGTGTCATATGCGGAATCAATAGACCGTCATGACATTTTGATATGGTACTTACAAGTAGGCCCACTTTTCCCGATGCACTGTTACACGCACAATTTATTCTTCTTGTCACATGCATGGGGTGAATACACCTTCATGGCATTTTGATTTGGTCCATATGTCATACATTGCAAAAACCACAACTTAGCTTCATGAATACATGAATTAACGTTTATTCACGACGTTTCTATAGCACAGCACACTATTCTATCAATACAGCACCGCTACTGCATAAAATATTATACAGTTCGCACACATACTACATCTAAACAGTCGGCTGTACGCTGAGAGCAGAGCCCAGATCCTGTTTTATGTTACATTCACCCGACACAACAAAGCAAAGACATTCCAACCAGTCGGCTATGGCGCTGGGGGAAACACTACTGGGTGGGGATTTCTGAAGAAAACCGGTATTGGGGAAAGACGCAAGACACAACACAATGGGGGATATGTGGGGACACAATAGTGGTGCTCATGAAGGCCCGTCTATTGTTGTTACAGGTGTATTGTAATGAGCGGTCACTGGTGGACTGATAAAGAAATTGTCCGTAGTCGCGGTCCGACGACTACCTGTGTTATTAACGGTCTTCTGTTATTACTATCCTTCTGCGTTTACCGCTGGATTCTGATATGTGAATGAGGTCGTGGGGTATATGTATTGTTAACGTGCAGTTCTCACGTATGCTTTGGTGGATCTAGCGATGAAGATTTAGGTTTGTGGTCATATATCAACTAAAACAGATCATCATGACATTAGGGTCTGTGCGGTGGCCTAGTGGTTAAAGCGTTCGCTCGTTACGATGAAGATCCGGGTTCGATTCCCACGTGTGGTGAAACCATTTGTTGTGTCTCCCTCCGTGATGTGGAAATATAGGTAAAACCAAATTCGTTCTCATCATAACGCTATAGCCTATTTGCAGGGAAAATGTACCGATGAATTTCACTTTAAAGTATAAAGTGACAATGCCATTGCGAATTCTCGTAATTTTACCTTGCCAGTTAACCATTTAAATCTCAGAATTTTGTTTAAGACAAAAATTGTTTAACAAACGACGCAGCAGTTGGAAATGCTCGTACGATACGTTAGCGTTGAATTAGACCAACCCTGCTTGTCTTCGGTGTTTCATGTAATGTGCATACCCCCTGTAATACAAACCATTAATAGCAACTAAAACCTTGATCGCTTGTTTAACAACTTTTATCCTAAATGGATTAACACAAACACACAACACACCAAACACACACACACAACACCAAACATACACACACAAAACACACACACACAACACACACAACACACCAAACACACACACAACACACCAAACACACACAAACACAAAACACACACACATATATACATACACATATATTTGGTTATATTTTTTGTATGAACATTAAGTATGTTCTGTATCAAAGCATCTGCCTGGTCAGCAGAAGGCTGGGGTTCTATTACGTGCTCTGGTGTAGTGGTTAGCGCTATTTCCTGGTGAGAAAAAGATCGGTGGTTCGATTCTTTGGCTTACATCTATCTATCTATCTATCTATCTATCAATCTGTCTATCTATCTATACGTATATGTATACATCTATACATATATATATATACATCTATACAAATATATATATATATACATACACACACACATCTATACATATATACATATATATACATACATATATATATATACATATATATATACATATATATAGATAGACAGAGAGAGAGAGAGAGAGAGAGAGAGAGAGAGAGAGAGAGACATACATATATATCTGGTTTTGTTTTTGTATGAACATTAAGTATGACTCGGCCATGGCAAAGAATCGAACCACCGATCTTTTTCTCACCAGGAAACAGCGCTATCCACTACACCAGAGCATGTAATAGAACCCCAGCCTTCTGCTTACCAGGCAGATACTCTATCCGCTGGTCCAGTGTGTGAGTGAGTGAGTGAGTTGGGTTTTACGTTGCACTCAGCAAAATTACAACTATATGGCGTCGGCCTGTATAGAATCGAGTCTGGATCAGACAATCCTGTGACCAACAGATTGAGCATCGATCTGCGCATTTTGGAACCTATGACATGTGTCAGCGATCCTGACCACCCGATCCTGTTAGTCGTCTCTTACAAGTATAGTCGCCTTTTATGGTAAGCATGGGTTGCTGAAGGCCTATTCTACCTAGGGTCGTCACAGGTATCCACTGAACCAAAGAGGCCGCTGTGGAATCAAACCATAGTCCTTCCGCTCTCCGGAGTGGCACATTTATCCACAAGACCACGATAGTGACAAGGTGCAATGATAGGTTTGGCTAGGGTTGACGGTGTTTTGACTTAACCTGCGTAGCATGTTAAAAGCAGATTTTGATTTTTATTGTTGCTGTTATTGCTGTTGTGTTTGTTGTTGTTGATTACCTCTTTCCTACAAGGAAATCTTCCGACTTTAACACTGTTGCCCGTGTCACGATACCACTCTTGTATTCACTCCCAGCTGTTTAAACACAACAAACCTTCAGCAGAAGGTAGCTCTTGACATGCGTTTTAAAAGGCCATGTATTTGATGCACGAGCTCCTCTTAAAGACTGCGCAAACCCAGTAGTAATAATATATCTGCGCTTTGCACGTTCACGCCCCTGTTTACCAAGACCTGCAGTATATTTTATTTTCGGTATATATACATATACCTTGAACACATTATTTGCAACGAACAGAAAAAGGCAACGTCACTCGGCAAAGGTAATGTAGGGCTCGTCTCGAAAGTGATAATAACACGACTCTCACCGTGTGCATTCAGAGATTCTCTCACGTCCATTTCAAAAGAATCAACCAGAACAAACATATACTGAAGCGGAAATGAAAAGAAGCTGAGCCTACATTGTGCCTACATTGTTGGGGGCATATTCGTGTTCGGTGTACATGATTTACACAAGGCTATGACTGTGTAAACAAACAATGATTTTGAGAAGATTCACCGAGTAAAGTGGAATGAAAGGACCTACCAGTGCTTGCTGATGTGATATTTATGTCGAGTCAAGTTTAGTTTCATGAAGGGAATCAAACATTAAGTAGTTAACATTTTAGAGATCAACTATAAGTACAGTGAGAGAGTAGGAATTTGTTTAACGCTGCTTTTAAAATTATTCAGGTTATATCACGGTTAAGAATTTAAGAGAAAAGTCTAAAATTAGGCATGATGATGATGATGACGACGACGACGACGACCGTGATGATGATGATGATGATGATGATGATGATGATGTCACGTGTCGGTTTTCGATATGAGAAGGATGTAGGCTATACATATTTAACTAACTGCAGTCAGTGTACCCACACGTAAATAAACTTTGGCTACACAGGTTATATCAAGATTCCGCAAGAATAGTTTAACTTAAGTACCTACTTGTACAAGCTCTAAAACCGATAACATAACCGAAATTCATTTTTATGATTTACAACTCCTTCAGTATCAAAATAATCACAAACATGGCTGATTTGTATCATACTTTTTGATAAAGTATTATTTCTCTTAAATAATAGAACAGAAAACATTTCCAAACGGTATTACCGCCCCAGTTACCCGAGGCTAGAGACAGGAGAAAGTCGACCGCCTTCAACTGCAGAGAAGGTATTAGCACTAAACAGCCTTGGGCAATATATTGTTCAGGATTTAGAAAGAAAACAGGTTTGACGAGGGTCCTTTGTTAGTGTAGATACGTACAGATGACAGAAACGTCTAGTGAAGGTCCGGGTTAGAACTGATCTCCAGTAATCATGCTTGTCGTAAGAGGCGACTAACTGGAAGGAGTGGTCAGACTCGCTGACCTGGTTCATACATGTCATCTGATTCTAATTTCGCAGGTCGATGCTTTTCGCTTTGTGACTTGTTAATACTGTACTCGATGGTGCCATATATGGAAACAGTAATGCCATTAGAGTCATTGTAAGATATGCATTTGGTTAAAACGAAAATTGAATGTTCACAACAAACTTAAAACTTTACGTTTTATCCAATATATTCAAAAGTTTAGTGCATTCAGGGCGGGGGACACCAGAAATGGGCTTCATACCTTGTACCCATGTGGGGAATCGAACCCAGGTCTTCGGTATGACACTTTAACCACTAGGCTACCCCACCACCCCCAACAAGTCTTACAAGCTGTTGTATCACAGTGGGATGACCTACTGAGTAGATACTAAGGCGAATGTCGGCCACAGCCCGCCCGCCTGGTCAGCGCTGGGTGCCGTGTTTTGTTATTGTTTTATACCTGGTTTTCATCTTAAGGTTTCTCGGTACATTGTTACCCGGCCCATTGAGAATAAACGTGTAAAATATTAAGATGGAATTGATATAGTTTACTTTCAACATTCAACGACAGTTCTATTTGTGTATCTAAATTTTCGAGATATGAAAACAGGTTTTGCTTTTTCCTGTTTATCTTGTCTGTTTATGTAATGTGTGGCAATCAAAATCCATCTTTTAAAATGTGGCCGTGGCTATTATTATCAATAATGTTTAGCAGAGGACACTACAATCGTTTCATGTTTTGTATGTTTTTAAAAAATGAGGTAGGTAATTTATTACTGAATGCTAACTATATTACAACACTGTAAAGTATGTCTGGAAATAGAAACAGTGTTTGTTTATGAAAACACAATACCTGTCCAAACACTCATTTCTAAAACCACAAATATACCCAGAATAAAAGGTTAAGCGCCAGCCTATTTCAAACCTGAGATGAGATTCTGTGAAAATATTTGGCTCAAATAACTGGGAAGACCATATTTAGAGAAGGTTCATCTGGTAACTGATATAGGGAATATCATAACCATTTGTATTTCAAATTAAACGAACTGTTAAAGACACAATATCGATGATAGTGCTTTTTAGAGCTAAATAACAGTTCCCATCTTGCTTATTCAACACTATTAAACTCAGGGTATCACCTGTCAGAAAATGACAATTGTGTTACTATATAACAGTCATTTCTAAAGAAGGTCATTTGTTTGAGAAAAACACATGTAATGCCTGTTTTCCAAAAGCACATACATCCTGTTTAGAGAAAAAAAGATAATTTCAATAGTGGTTTTGATTTTAAATCGAAAAGTAATAAACCTAATTCTGATAACTGTTATCTTTCTGAAAGATTTCCTATCAGGCAGTCTATAATGACAAAAGATACCAGGTGGAGCTTAAGTTTATATTCTAAGTGCAGTAACGTCAATGACGGTTACTTCATCCAGACTGTTCATGAGCAGCATTGGACGTTAATGTCCAGTCCGTTCCTGACCATGATGGCGTCACTGTTGCCATGCCTCCTCAACCTCTGATCAATTGTTGTTTACTCAACGGTTTAAACCTTGTCGATTTCATGCCAAAACAATTTAATGCATGCACTCAAATTGATTGTGTTCATATAAATATCATTTCAGTCCCAGTCAGACATCGAGAACTGGGCCCGACCCGTCTCTGGCTCCGCCTCCGGGCATACACATGGCACGTATATTTAACTCCCGTTTGTTCTTGGTTTTCTACACCAGTAGTAGTTAGGTTTATCCTTACACGCATAAAAATCAAAAGGCCAAGTATATTAAAGAATATCTTCCTGCCACGTGAAACGCTGCTTCTGCAGGCGTTGTCCGTATTGGAAACTCCACAACTCGTCCTCATTACCGTTGACACAAACCATGCAATGATACCCAACACAACCTAAGGATTAGGCAGAAATATATCATTAAGGTACAAGTCGTTTTCTATTTAATCCATGGCCTCAAGTGTGGAAACGATTCTGTAAGCAAACTCCTTTTCAACAAATACATCGTCCTTCTTGACGACGTTCTTGAACGTTGTGTAAGCGCATTACACGTATGCTCCACCATGCCGACGGGTAAGGTTGCACAACATAGAATTACCTCTTGCTCCTTAAGGCCGTCGGCGATTTACTGCTCCGTTGGTTTCGTAAGGTTGGGGAAAGGAGTCTTGCAGTGTTCGGTCATGCGAGTATACATCACAAGGCTTGCACAGGACTGTGGTCTTGAATAGGAATGAGTTTCATGACATAGTTAAGCAACACAGTAACTCCGTGATATTAAGGGCACGACAGGAATGTTAATTTGTTAGGTAAATATAAAATTGAAAGAAGCTTCAGGAAGATTGTGACTGTGTATTGATGCTTGATATCCTCGTGGTAAGGAAATATGAAGCAGCTGGTTGTATCTGCTACACATGTTTCATAATTTGTGTAGTTGTGTCTTGCCTTTAGAGATAACATACAAAACACACCTGTGTCAATCACGGATACATCAGCACTGTTACATCTGCGTCCAGTCTGGATAGATCAGACTTGTTATCTGTGTCCAACATGAAAAGATCAGGCTTGTTGTCTGTATCCATCATGGATAGATCAGACGTGTTGTCTGTGTCCATAATGGATAGAACAGGATTGTTGTCCGTGTCCATCATTAATAGATCAGACTTGTTGTATATGTCCATCATGGATAGAACAGACTAGTTGTCTGTGACCATCATTGATAGATCAGACAAGCTGTCTGTGTCCACCATTGATAGACCAGTATTGTTGTCTGTGCCCGCCATGAATAGAACAGGCTTGTTACCAGTGTACATCATGGATAGATCAGGCTTATTGTCTGTGGCCATCATTGATAAATCAGTATTGTTGCCTGTGTCCATCAAGGATAAATCAGACCTGCTGCATGTGTCCATCATTGATACATCAGACGTGGTGTCTGTGTCCATCATGAATAGAACAGGATTGTTACCAGTGTCCATCATGTGTAGATCAGACCTGTTGTCTGTGTCCAACATGAAAAGATCAGACTTGTTGTCTGTGTCCCTCA
Organism: Haliotis asinina; assembly: GCF_037392515.1. Classification (NCBI taxonomy): domain Eukaryota; kingdom Metazoa; phylum Mollusca; class Gastropoda; order Lepetellida; family Haliotidae; genus Haliotis; species Haliotis asinina. Next base: position 51,210,705 of record NC_090293.1, on the reverse strand, counting down.
TTGACAGATCAATATTGTTGCCTGTGTCCATCATGGATAGGTCAGACTTGTTGTCTGTGTCCATCATTGATAGACCAGGATTGTAGTCTATGTCCATCATTGATAGATCAGGATTGCTGTCTGTGTCAATCATTGATAGATCAGGATTGTTGTCTGTGTCCATGATTGATAAATCAGTATTGTTGAATCAGTATTGTTTTCTGTGTCCATTTTCGATAGATCAGGCATGTTGTTTGCGTCCATCATGTCTAGACCAGTATTGTTTCCTCTGTCCATTATGGATATACCTAGCTTGTTGCCCGTGTCCATCATGGATAGTTTAGGTTTTACGCATCTAACGGTTTCACCAATGTTGTAAGATGAAGGCACTAGTACTGGTAAATACTGTACGCAGAATGGTTTTCAGGCAATTGGTTAGATATCAGCAGCGTGTGGAAAACAATTATTTGCAATAGTCCAACCATGAACCAGTATTGTCTTACAGCATTCGTGTGTAATGCTTAATTATTGGCTAGAAGATCCTTGATCCAATATGAACAATTTTAGAGATATTAATGTAAGTACTTAAAGGCATTTATTCACAACTGATTACAAACATGTGACAACAAAGATTGATTAATTGTGATCAGCTTATCGTGGTCAGTGGTGGTCCAAACGCCGTAGCCCTAAGCTACCAACACCATGACGCGGAAATACTACCCCAACGTTATCACACCAAGCAGACCCGTGGATATGTGCAGCCAGCTCACGAACCCACAACCAGTGAGTGAGTGAGTGAGTGAGTGGGACATTGCACCCGGCACTTCCGGGTCTGGACAAGAACATCCGTTGATTAAGAACATGAGCATCGATCTGTGCATTGGGATAAAATGCCATATGTCCACCAGGTCAGCAAGCCGATTAGCTAGTCTAACCAGGGTTATGTAAATATTAAAACTCTCCTTTGTCTTTAGTTCAGGTTGGAAAGTTATTGGTCCCACTGGCAACAGTATGGCTGTTCAACGTCCTTAAAAGTCTTTCAGCAAGAAACACAATGACTTCTTGCTTAAATGTAATCCTTTCACATACATGAACACACTTTCAGCAGATTTTGTTAAGATAAGCCATCCGTGAAGACTCGCCCATGAACATCTATACACGCTACTCACGATTAACAAAAATGTTCACATCGTTTACATGTGAACAACTCTTAACCTTGTGTGTACAGTGAACAGCTGTTAATCTCATATACACACGAACTTTCATCGCCATTCTTTCTACACTTCATGCTTCTGGTAATAAGGGCAAATTGTCGTTTTCTTTGAAGACTTTGTAAACATTCTGTATTTAGGGACAACTCTCTATATCTCCATCTTCATCGTTTCAAGTAGCTGGGAGAAACGTAATGTTCATGTCCCATTCAATGTAATGAAGTTAGTCATGCAAAACTTGAACTACAATTGCCCGAGGCATTTTGGATTAAATCTGGGAATTTATCTATGTGAATGTATGTAATGTCATGTTCTCTCATCAAAAATATGCTGCAAGAAGGTATTTCAATATTATACATGGGCATTGTTGTCGAACGTACGCCGCCCACAGCTAAAACAAACATTGAAGTGTTAGACTTAATAAAGGCCACGATGAGTGATCAAAGATGTATTTAATACCTCTTCAGGTATGTCGATTATCAAGCACGTCTTCAACAATAGCCAAAAAGCAATTTCCATTCTGTTTATTTATAAACCCGAGATTGAAATGAACGAAGTTTTTCATATTTGGTTCAATGCATATAGACTAAAATGACATGATAAATTAAATAAGACTCAAGACTTTCTTAAGTTCTGTTTTCTTGTTGGAATAACGCTAAAAATGAGGTAACACGATTCTCACTCAAAACAGTAAGGATTTCCAGCATGTGGATTTATTATAAAACATGAGAGCAATTTGTGAGACTATATTTCATTGTCCAGGAAAAGATCGTCGAAAAGTCTCTGACAATATAATAAATTACCATCATCATTTTCATTGGCATAGATATTTCCCGTCGTCGATATATTCGTAAGTATCCGTGACAAGCAAAATCATTTCCTAATAGTATTTTACTATTAAATAGTAATCATACAGGGATTCTCTCACACAAGCGGTAATAGACACACGCAGAGGCACGTCAGTTGTTACTTGATCAAACATGGAATACATGGAAAAGTCTAATTAAAAAAGAGCAACACTTTGTTTATGGAACCGTGGCAATTTGTTTATGGAACCGTAGCATTTTGCTTATGAAACCATCTTATTTTGAAATGTTCTCCACATGGAACGCTTATTGCTTTGGTACTTATTACGCGATATCTAACATTCATGACATTCATTCTTCTACGTCGTTCCTGGGAATCCTGTACAACGGTTCAACGGTTCAGGGCAGATATTTATGTACTAACCTCCGTTACTATCAAATTAGCTCTTTTCTAAGCCGATACACAATGTAGATAGGTAAATATTGAACCTGAAGGTTCAGGGCTCCCGTTTGTTGAATCAGCTTGTATTGATATTGTGGCTCCAGCTTTCAGAACACATGGTTTCATTTAACAAATCATGTCAACATACTACCTTAATCACTCATAACATGCGTATGTACGGGACAGAACATTGAACAGAAGCGTATTAACATATAGGAAGAACCGTTGGAATTTAACTCCATCTGGCGTCATTCCTGTCACCGTTTCGAAACTATTTTCCCCATAAAAGGTTATGAAAGTTTCACAGTGGCGTTGAACATAATTCACACAAACCCTAATCAATTGCCTATAAATTCTATTTATAGTAGAATAGATAGTATTATCATATGAAAGTTACAGCCTTTAGTACTTAGTTTTTCTTTAGCAAATTGATGACACTCCGGACAGTAATCTTATGAAAATATTTGTTTCAAGATAGGGAGTGACACATTTTACTATCACAAGTTTACTATCATCGAATAATTGCACCTATGAGAAATGGTGACAACGTTGTAAGCAGGTTTGTCAAGTTAGTCGTGGTGTTTATTTCATTGTACACAGGTTACGCATACATACACGTACAGTTTTCTGCTTGAGGAGGGTCTGTGTACAGAACCACACGCTAACGCTGACATTAAGTCACCAGTCATTAACATTCCATGTCTTTTGCATTCGAACAGTGACATACTTGTTAAAAGTTGCTCATCCAAACAGTACTTTCCGCTAGTAGCTTCTGAGAATGATTAATGTGAAGATTTTCATGCATTCTCTGCATATAATAGCTCACTATAGGCATTAGTCAGAAGGGAGTGTGTGTGTGTGTGTGTGTATGTGTGTGTGTGTGTGTGTGTGTGTGTGTGTGTGTGTGTGTGTGTGTGTGTGTGGTGTGGTGTTAGTCTGTGTCTCTATCTGGGTGTTTGTGTCTGTGGCTGTGTCTGTCTGTCTGTGTGAGATCTTGGGTTATATATTGACAAGCACAATGAACGATCCTGAGAACGACTGAAGCAGATGTTGACAACGACAGAAGCAGATGTTGACAACGATAGGGACAGACGTTGACAACGACAGGGACATATTTGGACAAATGGGCTAGATGCTGACAACAACAGGGCTAGATGTTGACAACGACAGGGATAGATATTGACAACAGGGATTGATGTTGATAATGACAGGGTAGATATTGACAACGACATAGGTAGATGCTGACAACACAAGCAAATGTTGACAATGACAGGAAAGGATGTTGATAACGACGTCGGAAGGTCTCAATAAGGCCACAAGTCGTCAACATATAACAACTGCATGGTCGGAGCAGGACACAATCCTGACCTATTTTTGTCAGTGTTATAGTTGTGACATACCACTCGACTTCACAAAGGACACAATAACAGTTCTTAGAGGGCATCTTGATCCCCGCTGTGTTTTATAATTGTATCTAAACACTCCAGTGTAGAGTTTAAATGAAAATGCCAAAATATAAATACTTTGTAATATTTCCAGAGTACGCTTAGATGCAAACAAACAGCCACTTTGTAACACGAATCTCGACGGCATCAGCTATTCCGAAAACCTCTTAATTAATAAGTGCCCCATGTTTACATTTCCTGACGTTAACAGAGACGATGCAGTGACAGTTACGTGTCTAAAACTGAGGAAAACGCTTGGCGAGATCAACTATTAAAGAGCAAGGTCGATCTGACTTTGCCAAGAGCGGCGTAAAACCATATTCACTCACTTTGAAAGGGTTTGTTAATTTGTAATTTGTCTAAAATTGGTGCTCAAAATTAATACACATTATTCAAAGCTTATACGTAAACATGATACTGTTTCTAACACAACTCCCACGTTATCCTTGTGATGAAAAATGTATTTAAAAATGCAAAGAAGAGGCAGATGTTTTATAACAACATTGTCAGCTCCTATTAAAATAAAGCAGGTAACATTCCTCCTCCAGGCAACTGGAACCAGAACACAGTGAACAGAAAAGCGTCGGTATACATTCAACTTTAAGAGCGATATCAAATATCACAGGACCGCTTAACAGTACAGGGGGTTGTCGGTAAACGGTGTATTATCAGTAAATGTAGGCCATGTCGCAAGGCAGAGTCATTTTTTGTAGGGTCGCCATAAACGTAGAGAGATCTTGCTGGTGGTTCAGCTACAAGCAGGAAGTGTTTTGAAGCACTGTCACACTGATATATGAACAAAAGATTCTGCAACAAAGCCGAAAGTGTGCATGTACAAACTCGTCTGAAACATTGCCGGAAGGGTATACGTACAAAGTATATCGCACCACTACCTGAAGTGTATTTGTACAAAGTATATTGCAACACTGCCTGAAGGGTATATGAACGTATTATTCTGCATACAGCCGAAAGGACACATGTACGCAGGATTTTGCCAAACTGCCACAAGGGAATAAATACAAAGTATTCTGCAATTTCGCCTCAATACCTACTACGTGGCTGCACAGTTTATGGAAAAGCAACATGCAAGCACTGAAAGATACCAAATTAGTGGCGGTATGACCGGCATGCTAAGACCAGAATGTGTACCTGTATTTGTACCTTTTACAAGACCTAATTACCACTTATTGGTGTGTTTTCCCACTGCAGGATAGGATGTTATTACGTTCCAATTCTTCCCCCAAAAGAAATGATTTATCCATTAAGTTGGACACTATCTGTGTGAACATGACCTCTGGTGGCGCTGTGGGCGATCACGCCAGACCTACATCTTATGTTCTACGTGTATATTAAACCTCCCTCTGCTACAAAGACGATCAGCGGAGTGTGGCATCCATCGATACTAGACGAGGATGTAAGCAATGCACTGCATTCACATAGATTCACACCCTGATGAGCTGAATAACGTCTTCGTTCCACAACAAAAGCTATATAGGTCACATTTTCCCTCAAAAGGGCTGTAATCTTCGCCGGTATAGACGTCCAACCAGTTTCGCCACCGCGGGTATCACGGTCTATTACAGAATAATTGTTGGCGCTGTATGTTGATGAATGATCTGCCTTGCGAAATATATAACCTGTTTGTCGGGAAGGGCATGGGACGCCACATCGGCAGGAGGCGTGGTAACTGACCCGATACGTTAGGGGTATCTGGGTAGGCAAGGCATTAGACCAAACCACCGACAGTCTAACCTGTTTGTGGGGTAGATTTGCGAAACAGAGTCTATTTAATTTAGACGCATTCTTCAGAATTTCCATTTCGGTATCCATGAAAGGAAAAAGTTGCCCCTTAACACAGGTGAAGAAACTAGGTCATGACAGCACTACATGAACTCCATGACAAAACCATGGCATACCTAGGACAACGCATGAACCATGAAATCTCTAGGAATGACATTGTGCGGCGATTGCTCGATACCATACGTATCGATAGATATTTCTGAAGATTTAGATTATAACCGAATATTTCATAGGATGCAACACTATCAAAATGTCTTGAAATCTGGTTCCACACATAAAATGAAAATGTCTTATTATTATGAATATATTGAAAACAAAACTGAAGAGCAGCATAATAGTCTCCATCATTAACCACAAGGACTGGTTCCCTGTTTGAGAAATATCTCAGACAAGTACCAGAAATTTATTAATTACATATGACTGAACATGTCCATTTGTAACACGATACGGGATTTATGTAATCGAGAAAATTATCGATGAATCGATGCACTGGAGAATATGACATCAAAGCAGCAATAGCAATACCATGACAACGCCATGCCAGCATTGATTCTAACACCGTCAACAAGTAAGTGATAAACAACATGAGGATAGGAAAGCATGTATACAAGTTTGATAAGATTTGTGTTCAGTACAATTGGGGATTGGGACTGTAATGACATTGCTAAGCTAGTAACAATAGCAACACTTAGCTTTTGTAGACAACATGACTACACCATTGACAAAAAACACTGAAACGCCATGACAAATCTGGCATATCATATAAATGATATTCAACGCTCTCATGACATTACATGTTGCAGAGTTGATTTTCATTAGAAGTCTTACTTGGAGGCTTGTTTGTGTGGCATTTTAGAAGTTGGGACGTAGAGTATATAACATTTTTTATGCATAACAGCTTCCACCTTTCTTGAGTGCTATTTCTTTATTTGAGAAATCCGAAGACGTATCTCACAAAACAGTTTTATCATTCAGCAAAATTGATGTTGCAGTGTGATACAAGGGAAACAACTCTTACTCCGAAAACGACATGGGCGTCGAAGGCAACGAATGGCTCCAGCCACGCCCATGCTTCGTGTTACATCTCAAAATCTGTTCCTTCGTATATAACCGTCAGTGTTGATCGAGTATGTATATATGCCTGTGTATGTATCTCCCCGAGTTGTACAAGTACCTCTCTATGCCTAATTATATATCTCCCAACGCTGTACAAGTATGTATCTGTGGCTTCTTATATAACTCCCAGAGTTATACAGGGAATCAACTATGCCGTCATATATATCTGCCAGAGTTATACAAGTACATCTCTATGCCGTACTATACGTCTGCCAGAGTTGTATAAATATATCTCCACGCCATTTTAAACATCCGCCAGTGTATATTCAAGTTCTTCGTCATATTTTCTTACTTTCGTAAAATAGTAGAACATTTTCCACTTGTGTATAGTGTCGGATGAGGTGACTCGTACCATGAAATGCCGAGTGTTGGCTATGCGTAATGATACAGATCGATTTTGAGTGAGTATAGTTTTACATCGCTTTTAGTAATATTCTAGCAATATCACGGAAAGGGACACCAGAGCGCTCCACAGATTGTACCTATGTGGGGAATGGAACCCGGGTCTTGATGAGCGAACGCTTTATCCACTATGCTACCTCACCGGATCTAGTTCGCGATAACTCTGTTAGTTCGTAATCCATCATTACAATGTAGAATATATTTAAGGATTAACTCAAGCGTTGGAAAATCTAAGGATTATCGTGATCGCAACAAAAAACGATTAACTCTAGAGTTTCAACAAGAACAAGAAGTTATTTTGTCCATTCGAATACTGAATACATGTCATGCAAACTAGTCTATCTGATAGCTAATCTGAAGGTATATAGATATAATCGCCTCCGAATAGAAATACAATATAACCACGTTTAATGAAGGTGGTCATCTCTTCACGAGATCACTAAACAGGGTCGAAACAGACTGATGTTATATGAACCTTTGTTAGGATACAGTCATTTAATCTTATTAACCAGAATGAAGGATTAGATATCCATGGATGTAATCACTTACTTAATGCGAAATATATCTGATAAAAATGATAAAACTAGGGATTTACTTTTAGAGTAGGATTTTACACCAGCAATATTAAAGAAATGCTATAGCGGATGACAGCAGAAATAGATTCCACTCATTACACGTGGAGAATCGAACCCGGGTCTTTGGCGTAACGCGTGAAGGCATTAACCACTAGGCTGTCCACTGCCCACTGCCCACTGCCCACCGCCCACCGCCCACCGCCCACCGCCCACTTTCAACGAAGGAAGATGTTCAACGTGATGCTCGACAGTACCCAAAGAAGGGCCTTGTTTTTCCCATGATTGTACTTATATAATTGACCTCATTCTCAGTCTTTGAAATGCCTATATTTGGATGTTATGTCCCCTTGACCAGGCAACAATACGGCTCGCCACCTGCACCCTTGACCAAAACTTGACCTTGAGCCTGAAACCAGCTCGTAAATAATCTGTTTATACAACACACTTTAACCTCGTTTCACCACACGAAATATAGAGCGTTATGAAAGAAGGACTCCTGTGCCTTGTTATATATCTTCCAAACTTCATTCCATGCCTTCATTTATATTTATATATATATATATATATATATATATATATATATATATATATATATATATATATATATATATATATATATATATATATATATATATATCCCACACTTCTACAAGCTTATATATATGCCTTCTTATATATCTCCAAGACTTCTAAAAGTATATATCTATGCCGTCTTACATATCTTCAGGGCTTCTAAAAGTATATAGATGCCTTCTTACATATCTTCAAGGCTTCTAAAAGCATATATATGTTTTCTTACATATCTCCGGGGCTTCTGAAAGCATATGTATGTTTTCTTATCTATCCCCCAGACTTCTAAAAGCATATATCTATGCCGTCTTATATATCTTCAAGGCTTCTAAAAGTATCTATCTATGCCTTCTTGTATATCTCCCAGATTTCTTAAAGCACATATATGTTGCGCCATTTCGCACATCGGCCAGTGTTGGATAAGTATCACGACTATCCCCATGGTTGTTAATAAAATGTTCCGACTTTGCCATAAACCGGTGTAGATAACATTGTAGCTGCCATTATCATTTTAGTGCAAATACGTCTTTGTCGCTGTGCTGTGTATAGCACAACATTCTGCATGTGCGACGATGCATCGATGCGTATCGATGCATCGATCATGGGCCGCCGATACGGTGAATAGATACAATGTTTTACATTGTTTATCCCGATCCGATGTTTCAAATGGGGCACAATACATCGATGTTTTACTGCGAATATTGCCGAATCGTGTCAAGAAACGCTTCCTCTTGCCTGAGGAACTGTGTCAAACATAGTGCTCTCGTTTTATTAACATTCGCACAGTCCGTGAATAAACTTAATTATCTCATTTCCAAATGAACACTGAGGGATTAGAGGGATTTGACAAAATACTTGAAAGCGGTTTTGTTTTGATCATAAGGTGTTTTATAGCTGGTGTAATAATAAAGGCTTTAGTATGATGACACCTATCGCCACCCTTGTGTCCGGATTCGTCTTGTATCGCAACTTCTGTGTACAATACTTTGTATACTTTGCTGTATATCGACTTTACTAAAATGTTAGTATTGTGATGTATGTTATGGAGGGTTCTATACCATTACCAACATTATGAAATAGTAGGACATGTCAAGAGGTGTGCGGTGTACGGAGTCCAAAGCTCTGATTGCCGGTTGTGCGTCAGAATACAGGCCAGTTTTGATGTGATCGTGCTCGAACAGTTCTGAAACCGATACTGATTCCAAGTAATTTCAAAAAGAATTCGAAAGAATGTTAAAATAAACAGGATCCTGGAATCGTTGTGCTGTGTTGGTCTCAAGAAGATATATAGTTAACTGGTTACACGCGACTCTGTGTAGATTTTCTATGGAGGTGGAAGCCGCTTTATGGCTTCTCGAACTGGATCCAAAAGATGCTGTGCTGCTGTTGTACTTCCTGACACAGTAGACACTGTTACCTTCTCCATTGCAACCGCACACAGTAAATAAGTTCGTAATACAGCCTTGCAATTGGGAAGCATTTAAGGTTTAACTCTGTAACATTTAAAGATTAATTCTAGTGTTGCAACAAGCTTCAAAATAATTCGTTAATTGCACATTTAATCCCTTTGCATTTATTGAATTCCGAGCTCTAGTTACATGTTACAGACAGTAAGTCATATACTAGCTATTCTACAAGAAAACATAATCGCTGAAAAATGCAAGAACACTACGGCTTCGGTAAGCGTTAAGTGGTGATTATATTTAGTTTTACGCCGCACTCAGCAATATTCCGGCTATATGGCGGCGGTCTGTAAATAATCAAGTCTGGACCAGACAATCCAGTGATCAACAACATGAGCATCGATCTGCGAAGTTGGGAACCGATGACGTGTGTCAACCAAGTCAGCGAGCCAGACCACCCGATCCCGTTAGTCGCCTCTTACGTCAAGCACAGGCACCTTTTTAGCAAGCATGGGTTGCTGAAGGCCTATTCTACCGCGGGACCTTCACGGGTCCATGATGTTTAAGATTGCTAACCAGATCTATAGAAATGATTTTGAGTAACCCAAGCTGGAGTGTCTTGTCCAGGCAGCAACATTTACAGACCATAATTATACCGCTGCGTGCGGCGTAAAACTACACTCAGTCACTCACTTGCCTACCTTACCATTAGTTTTTGAACATGACCGGAAGAAGGATCTCGTTTTTCAATATAATACTTATATAATTATATAAATGTACTTATATAATTGACCTCATTCAGAAATACCTATATATGGATGTCATGCTCCCTTGACCAGACAACAATATACCTGGCCTGCATCCCTGACATTAACAGCCTGAAACCAGCTTGTAAATAAGTTGTTTATAAAATACACTATAACCTCCCTTCACCACGCGGGAAAAGGCTATTATATAGCGTTATGAAAGATGGTCTTTAATTGATCATGAATACAAAGACTCTATACTAAGGCGATGCCAAACAATGGTACATTGTTGTGATGGGGTATTTTGAGGGCATGTGGGTTCGTCGTGGGAACAGACTCAAACATTCCACTTTCATTCAGTGTAATGTACATAGAGGCTCAAACTGACTATAATGTCTCTGGGGAATACCTCCGTGAGAGATATTTTCGTGCACGAGTTCACGGGTGACTGAGAGGCCATAAACGCGTCAAAGTTATGTCCTCTGGTTGTCTTAATCCGTTTAGGATGTGAATTGGAACTCAATGCCCATTTCGGTTGTAGCCCACCATCATCGATCTATCCACGTCGTGAGTTGTATAGTGGGGACACTAGTTTCCAGACGACGTGACCATCAGTTCCAACAACGTGCAGGTTGTTCAGCTTGACTGGATCTAGTGAATACTAATGCACTGCGTGACCGGTAGTGAAGGGGTATTATTATTGTAAGGAGTGCGACTTGTCAGGTGATTGTTACCATGTCCGAACACCCGAGACAAAATCTGCGTTTGACATCCTCAGCAATGTGCTAACTTTCTTTAGAAACTTAGCAGGTGCAGATGGTTTAATGTTTCCTGATCGGTTCTTAGCTCCCCAATTTTATGAAATTTAATTTAATGAAGTTAAAACTCGACCAGTCGTTCGTACAGTTTGACCTCCTGGGCCATGCATATGTAGAGTAGCTAAGGTCAAACTGAACAACCTGCACCTTGTAATTCCAAGTTTATTATTGTTGAGTTGTGGGATGTGACACCTATCGGAGGGAATCAAAGAAATTGAACTAATCTTAACTTGGTTATGTCATTTTGTGATTGGTTAAAACATCGTGAAAAACACACATTGTCCATTTTGTATCATTACACAAAGTAGCTACCAGAGCCGTTACGCTTAATTTGAACTTTAACATAGGGCCATAAACGAGACTTTCAAATACACACATCTGCATTTGTTACCGAACGGCTCGCGTTTACTTTAACGAGTTTCCGTACATTCCTTCGAGATTTTACGTGCGTTTGCTACCTGTTTCACGAAAACATGTTTTGAACAATAGTGTAGATATACATAAATATAATTAAATTAATTCATTTTAATCTTAAACACTGCACATTTCACTTCACGGCAAATATTTCAGTCTGGCGTTTACTTTGGTTCTTAATACTTTTTCGGTGTATCCATTTAAATTTCACCAAGTTTGCTGCTACAATGTTATACACGAAAGTTCAGTCACCAGGTAGATATTCGGTACACAAAATCATGTTTGGACGCTCATTTTGAGACTCTTTACACGTTACTATTTAAATCTATTTTGAGACTTGCAACAACTGGAGACAATGGGGTATTAATTACGCATTTTCGATTCTTAAAAATAGAACTGATTCTTAGAAATACGTTTGGAAATACAAGAGAACAGGTGGTAATAATGCCTTCAGCAAATCCTCGTCATTAAAAGTTTTTAAAAACGAAATTATTTTAAAGAAGAAACTTTCGAGCGCTTCAGGAATTTTCGGAGATGGTGGTGGTATTGCAGGTTTTGGTGGAGGTGGGCCAAGAAGAGGCCCAAATATCGACTTGAATGAACATATATTTTAAACCAATCTCCAAGAAGATAGCATTGGATAACATTAAAGAGAAGTCAAAATTATCAATATTCATTTGGGTGGAAATATACATATAGAATACAATTGCAGTGGTCATTCAGTGTCCAGTGTCAGAATGACCTTCATAACCAGGCTTTACAGGGGTGGAAGGTTCTCCTAGCCCCTCCAACACAATACAACAAATAACATACCACACACTGGATGGCTATACCGTGCACCACCGCGAGACTCAAAGAACGGGCAAACTAAAGGCCAAGTGACCGCGACACTTGCAGACGCTTTTCCACAGAATCTTTTACTTAACCGTCTTTAGCGCTCTCTCTTTTCCATCTACCTTGCCTCTTGAACATCCCGTCCGGAATGCCACTGTTAGTCGCTGCTGAGGCGCTACCTGCACGCAAAGTGTGCAAATCGTGCTGCCTAGAATCGGAAACGAAGGGAGGAAACGTTTCAATAAACAACTCTCTGAAAGGAGAATAGGTCATAGGTCTATTTTATTTTCTGAGAACAAACCTATCTTGGCACTTGGAAATGTTTCTAGACAAGTATTCTTGTGATCCTTCGCGGAACTGCGTTAACGCCAGGTACTTCTCCAACCACTGGACACATTTTGGAACCCGTCCTGCTGATCAGTAGCCATGCATTATCTCTATGCACATCCGTCTTTGATTTCTCAATGAAGACCATTATGTAAGCTTCTTAAATCAGAATATTGGTGCGTCTCAAACTCATCAATTCTGCAGATCTCAGGAACCCTGCATAGGCAAGCAGAGACATTGACACAGTGCGGACATCTTTCAAACACCCTGTATCCGAATGAAAATCAACCAAACTTTCTAATATATCGATAGATATTGGCTCTTTTTAACACACTGGTTTAGCCAGTTTGCGCTTAGCAACCTCCAGTACATTTCTCACCAGAAGATTCTCAGTAGGACTGGGCAAGCCTATAATACCGTGAGCATGACGAATGCTATTATAAAAAGCCGTATGTACAAGAGAAAAAGAATGACTTAGTTGCATCACAGAATCTAGATAAATGGCACAATGTAAAGGTTTAATGGGAAAATGTATATTAGGCATATAGTCACTTCTTGCCCACTTAAGCCACGTCTGAATTCCATAGTCATATTTCTTATTAGTTGAATCAGCTCGAGCAAATTGCAAAAGTTCTGGAATTCTACTAACCAGCTGCCTGAGCCTGAAAGGCTATGAATGTCATCAACGTATGCATTCTCAAAGACATTTGCAAAGAGAATAAGTCAGTCAGTATTTAATATTGATTGCAAGCATGTCAAAGGCTAAGTCTCTCTCACTAAACATACCCCCTACAATACGACTGGGTACCTAAGCTTCCTTCTCTCTTGGTAAATGCACGAAATCAAGCACTTCTGGTATGAAAGTTCCTTTCGGACACAGCAATGGCCGGTAACTAGCTGAGGACCATGCAGGTACAACCAAAGTACCTTAAGCTTTGCAAACCTTCATATGTGCAAGAACTCTACAAACAAGATACACAGGTGGTACAATCCAGTTGTTTGTATCACCCCAATGCTCAGTGAACGCATCTATAAAAACGCATCCTTGATCCCAGAATCGTGAACAGCTAGTTGAGACTTTGGCATTGTAACGATGCAGATCTTCTGCAGATTTGTGAAAATATGTTGTGAAATTCCCCAATCATCGTGATCTTTTTTCCTGCTCAAAAAGTCAGCTTTGTCATTAAGGGATCTAGGAATCCACTGCATTTCCAAATGCACAGAATGAGCTAGACACGCGTCGAATATAGATCTGGCAATAGCCTGCAAGTCTGGTTTCATGCTACCTTTACACACTATGGATTCAACGTTCATATTGTCAGTGAACCACGTTAGTCGCTGCGAAGCTAACTTTCCAGCCAAGTTTTGGAAAAAACATGTTCCCTGCCATCAGCTCTCGCCAGGTAGAGCTCTTATTCGCCTCTTCTGTAGACCAATGTCCATGTATCTCACTCTTACCAAGCTGAACACAATTTCCGCCATACCCACTACAACTATCATCACTGTACAATACCTTAGTGACCACGCCTTGTTCTACTAGCATACAGTCCTTGTGCTTATGCAGATTGTTCTTCCAAAATAGCAGTTGATCTGTACACTCAGGAGAGAGTGAAATATAATCATTCCAAGAAATAACTTCTAGAGTTTGCATAGTCAATGATCGTGTCATCAACTGGCAAACGGAACCCGCTACAATCTTCGTGGAAACAATCTGACCAACAACTGAAGCGACAGATCGAACCGGAACTTACTTAAATGATCTAACAGATACTGGACAGATGACAATAGTTTATCCAGCCTCCGTGTAGAGATTGACAACATCATAGCTCTGATATCAATAACAAGACCCAGCCACTCAACAAGTTGACTTGGCTCCCATAAGGACTTCTCGACCTTCGTAACAAAACCAGATTTAATCAGGTCACTCTTGATAGTTAGCCCAGTGCTTCTTGCATCATTCAAACTATGACCAGAGATTATCCCATCATCTAGAAATGTCACACATCTGTACTACTGAGATCGCCAGTACTATACCAATTGCCGTGTAATTTAAGTAAACGCGTATGGAACAGTTGTCAATCCAAAGGGCATAATTACAAACTTATAAAATGTTCTGTCACCACCAACACCCCAGGAAAATCCTAGAAAATCAGCACGAGGTTCGAAAATATGTACATGGTGATATGCAGAATGTATGTAAAATTTCACCAACCAATCATTTTTGTTTATGTACATAAGAGCTGCACGCCAGTCTTCATACTCCACAGAGCATTTCCAAACATGCCTATTTAGTAATGATAGATCTAAAATCAGTCTCTTCTTCCCGGAAGAAACAGATTGAGGACCAACAATAGTAGGCTTCTTTTCACAGACGACCAAACCGTTCTTGAATAAGTCATGAATAGCACCTTCTACAAAATCACCACTAAATAGCGCTGATTGGTTATTCCGTCTGTCCATTATCTGGAGGTGGGGGAGGAGGGGTGAATAAAAAGGTATTCTGTAGCCATTATCAATAATGTCAAGAACAAAATCATTTTCATTGATAAACTTCCAAAATGCGATAATTTCTTTCAATCTGCCTTTAAACATAATGTCCGACTAACCTTGTTCATATTCGTAATAATCTGACGTTAACTTCAAATTATTTAAAGGAACCTTATGAGAATCATGAAAACTGTTGTACTTAACTTTCATATCAGTAGAACCACTCTGATCATGCCGACGCGGCATGATTGCTGACGTGGATGGGACAATTCCTACGCCAGTGTGAGAAGTCACCGCAGTGAAAGCATGCTCCAGATCTTTCGCCTCCCCGACCATGAAAAAGCTGAGTCCCAGTAGGCAAAGGATCAGCATGCGTCGCACTCCCACCTGTCTGCACGGACTGGGTGCTGGATGCAGGTCGTGATATCGGCCTGTATGATTGTCCACGTGAACATCGGAGATTCTTGGACTTCTTGAAAGCCTTGTTCTCTGCTCGCGTAATACGTCTGTCATCATCAGAGCTCTCAGCTAAATCACGTGACACGTAGTGACCTACCGTATCCCAACCAGCTTCGGAAGAATCAGCTATTGATATCAACTTATTTCGGTTTTCTATCCTAGATATCTCGCTCTGCACCACTTCTTTGATATAATCTTATTTGGCATACTCCACACCAAATTCAATTTGATGAAGGGCCTCAAGTGTCTCTGTATTGAAACTGTACTGGATTCTGTTACCTTCTCTTAACTGCGTAAACTCTTTGTCCGCCTTCAATTTTTTATTTCGTTTGTGGCTTTTGCAAATTCTGCTCTCACACCATCGAGACAGGCCTCTAGATTCAATCTTACGTTCCAAGTCCGCCTGAGAAGAGTCCACAAGCTTTGATATGGCGTCGAGTTTGTCGTTAATGGGATTTCTGTTTTCGGAAATATCCATGACGCAATGTGTCCGTGGTGCTAAAAAGCGAGAATGATAATTCAAATACATTACGCCTTATATACTCTCATTGGGCGCCATCTACAAATGAATTACACCCCTTTGTTGTATTCCCCTACGCTATGGGAAAGTATTTCCTATTTCATTCGTTCCTCAAGCGATAGAAATATCATGTATCCTAATGGTTAAAGCGTTTAAAAAATGAGGACTATGATGTATGGATATACAACTTCTTTTATTTACTGAGTGCGACGTTTCGACATAGATTGTGATAACAGCATCCCGTACATTGGATCAACTAGCCACCACATCCGCAGACTCCTGAAACAACAGGCCAACATCGACGTCACCTTCCAAACAGGCAACGCCATCCAGAACCCACTGCAAGCAACAGGCAGGTCCATAGCATCCCAGAAGCCAGAACCAGCAGGTGTAGTGTACCACATTGAATGTGACTGTGGCACCACTTATGTTGGTGAAACCTCCAGACCCCTCATCCACAGACTGAAGGAACACCAGACATCAGTTAGTAAACAGGACTCCAAATCAGCCATTGCCGACCACACCAGAGACCATCCAAACCACTCCATCAACTTGAACAACATCAAGATCTTAGAAAAGCACCAATCACACTACAAAATCCGCAAGCTACTAGAGGCACTCCACATCATGAAGACTGAACCAGCGATCAACAGATGAGGGCTACCAAATCCCACTCGCATATCATCACTTGATAAAATAATTCTGCACTTCAATCCACTTTGTTACAACAACACTCTACTGGCTTCCAATCTCCTATACACCACTCCTTATTAACTTCTGGCTTCCCATCAGCCCCATTAATTGTATAAACAACTCATCGTTTTCTCATCCTTGTAACAATAATTCATGTATATATTCCTCCACAATGCATTACCCTGTACCATTTGCTTGACAACGATATTAGTATCTATGTCGAAACGTCGCACTCACTGAATAAAAGAAGTATATCCATAAATCATAGTTCTCATTCCTCATCTACTCAACTTCTAGAATGCCTATCAAAGATGTTAAAGCGTTTGTTCGCCACGCCGACAACTTGGGTTCAATTCCCCACAATGCGTGCAGCTCATTTCTCGTGTCCCGCTATGCTAAACGCTATTGAGGACCATACTCCCTCACTCATGCACTCACTTAATGACGGTGGAGGGTTGTATATATGTCTTTTAAGCAGGATTTTGACGTGTGCCACGTTGATACAAACATGGATATGGTGTTGACAAATCCTGGAGCAAAATTGGCGGGAACAGGTTTTCGAACCCATGAGAATAGGGTTCTGGATTGTTCAAGGGAGACAACTCTAGTGAGTGAGTGAGTTTAGCTTTACTCTGCAATCAGATATCTGAACCACACAATGAAGTTATCAACATCGTGAACATCGATCTACTAAACTGAGATTCGATGACATGTGTGTCAACCAAATCAACGAGTCTGACAACCCAGTCCCGCCAGTCGCCTCTTACGTCAAGCATGGTTTCTGATGGTAATTCTAACCCGGATCTTCACGGAAGGAAACAACTCAACACAGGGAATTGTCTTAGACGATCAAGTCCATCCGGAAGCCCAAGCTGAAAATCCATTAGGATATAGTAAGTATGTAGGACATACTATCTGCTTCGTAGTACTTAACATATCCTTTTAAAGATTCGGTTATTAAACTGAGAAATGTTTGGTTACCCAGGACGTCAGTAGAAATGGAAGTCAGTGAATATTCATGACACTAACGCAGTGTTACTGCACTGTGCTATTGTGAGTGGACTTGTGTGTGTGTGTGTGTGTGTGTGTGTGTGTGTGTGTGTGTGTGTGTGTGCGTGTGTGTGTGTGTGTGTGTGTTATGTTTGGGTGACGTGGGCCTTGATCTAATTGCATTTCTTGGTATTCTCTCTCTCTCTCTCTCTTTCTCTCTTTCACACACACATACACAGAGAGAGAGAGAGAGAGAGAGAGAGAGAGAGATTTGATATCCCTGATTGGCTATGTTGGATCAGATGAAACGCTCGTTTGCAGTTTGTTTTTACGTGATTGCCTACAAGTTGACTTGACTCGGAAGGAAAAGTGCTGAATGCGACGTAAAGCAATACGGAATTAAAGAAGCAAACGATTGTCAATTCAGTTGTGTGTATAAGATAAGGGAATAAGTATGCATAGCTTGCCATCGATGGTCCGGGACACGTCTGTGGACGCAGATTATGACTAATGTGCGACGACGTCTGAAATATCCAGCCCATAACAGAAAATTGTAACAACGTGCAACATGTAACAGTGAAGTAACAACGCGTAACAATAGAGCAAACTGTACTCGAGGCAGTAAAGTACAACAGTCGGTCCAAAAGTAATGTGCAACAATTATACTACCTGTCAAAAGTCTAGACTCAAATAAAACACTCACTATATGACATATATGTATAGATGGTTACAACGAAGATGAATATCTCCACCAACTTGGGGGAAACAACTGCAAACCTTCTGCACATCAATCGCACGAGGATGATTCATCACATTGCTGAAAAGTAATTGTAAATATCACGCATGTGAACTGCTGCGTTTTGGTGTAAAGCTTTGATAAGAATTTACCATTTTTCACCGAGTTTCATCATTTGTTGAACGCATGACAATCTTGTCAACGTTACGAATTTGTTCATGTTTGAACAGTGCCTTTCAACAGTATGGAATATTTTGCAAAATCTAGTTTAGAACAGTTGACCGAAGTACACCACATTTACATGTACACTAATGAGTCTAAACTTTTGATGGGTAGTATAGTTGAACACACGAGTCTAATGGGGAAGAAAACAGTAGACTCTAACGCAATGTAACTGTAACGCAGAAATGTAGACTCTAAACGTAAATGAAACACATATCTGTAGATTCTATCAGTGACTGAAAGAGTAAAAAGGAAATGGTTTCCGTGTCTGGGGGAATCAAGTTGATCATTTCAGATCGATGCATGCTAACATACATCGAGCATCTGCTACAAGAGACACTAAGTCCTACGTAGAAGATAATATGTCTTACGTATGAGATAGTAAGTTCTACGTAGGTGATAATAAGTCCTACGTAGGAGATAGTAAGTCCTACGTAAGAGTTATTAAGCGGTATGTCCTACGTAGGTGATACTAAATAGTAAGGCCTACATAGGAGATAGTAAGTCCTACGTTGGAGATAGTATGTCTTACGTAGGAGGTACTAAGTCCTACGTAGGAGATAGTATGTAGGAGATACCATCTTACGTAGGAGAGTACTAAATAGTAAGTCCTACGTAGGAGATAATCTGACCTACGTAGGAGAGAGTATGTCTTACGTAGGGAATACTATGTCCGACGTAGGAGAGAGTATCTCCCACGTAAGAGATATTAAGTTAAGGAGGTCAGCAGTTTTGCATATTTGCATACAAATTACAAGTGTAACAGGGAATGTCGGGATCTATAGGTCTTTCGAGTAATGCATAATAAGAGACGAACACATTCGACTCATCGGGAGTTTACTGTACGAACATGTATGGTAACCGAGATGTGGTAACAGTTTACTTCTACACTGAACTAGATTATTTTCACACACATATTTCCAGGCAACAGGTTACCCCTCTGCAAATTGTACCGGGAGCATTTATAGTTATACAGAATTCAAAATAGTGCTTTCAATTTTATAACTTAAATTTTTGGTATTTTAGCAAATGTAGTTTTATTTTTTTATTTTATTTTTTTTTTCATAGCGTGTGCTTGATCTAACTACTCTCCAAACTGACAATACTTGCAATTTATACTAACATACTTCTGTAAATATTTTTTTTCTTTAAAACGTTTTATTAAAACAGGATCACAACTTCTCGTCTGCAGTGGTGTGTTTCCAAAGTGGAGTTGCTTCCCTTCAATTAACCTTCAGAAAAAACTCCCCGACGTGAACATTTCTGGTAATGCGAGGTACGACACAAGCACACTGTGTATCCATTCATAAGGGATACATACCTACCAGTTACTTACACATACATGTCCATAGTAGGCTCGATGTCTGAGAATTATCGACTCTTCGCGGCATTCGTCAACACTCGTCCCTTTACGTAACCTCCAAGTCGACATTCGGCTTGCCCCAGAAGAACACGAGTTGGTCTGGAATGGTTTCAAGAATTAAGGTCACGCGGGTTACAGACTCGACCCAAGTACAATGTTATTGTGTGTTATGCAGCGAGGTACTCAATAGTATTCATAATGGTCTGTAAGTAATCGAGTGTTAGCAAGACAATCCAGTGACGTCAATGATCTACGTTTTGAGGAAATTAATACTTATTAATCTAGTCTGCAAACCCGATCCCGTCATCGGTGATCAATTTTAACCCGGACCTTCATGGAAAGCACACGTACACAACCACGTCAGACAGTTAAGGTGACACATGTATGTACATTGATATCACGAGGTATTCCAGGAAGCAGAATTGTGTTGTTAGGGTATAGTATCTTTGATGTTGTGCCGATGTTGTTATAAGGGATTAAGTCAATAGGTGCTTTGAAATTCTTAACTATGTTATGGAATATGATTTCAGTTTCAGTTTAGACAAATTCTGCAACAATACAACATCTATGCGAAGACTGCCAAACATATGTATCGCTTGGTGTTCCACCTGATTCTGAACAAGACCTGGGAAATCTACCAACGTGCCTTTAGTCGGTATAAAGGTGCTGAAGCACACCATGGCTTACAGTTGTCACCACAAACTATTAATGTACTTATAGATATCATATATAATTAATTATCCTAATGCAAAATATAATGCTATAATGTACATATTTAAACATTCTCATCCTATATAGTATACAACCCATGATATACATTTCATTGCCGATGGACTTTGAGCCAGCAGGAGAGACAACAGATTTGTCTGTGTTTCCCGATGCCGCCTGGAAAGGATGCTACTTTCGTTTTGTGCAGTCGAAATCCATGCCTCAGGACAACAGATACCTGCGGGTCGCAGGCTACATAACCCCAAACTGGGTTGTGGCAGACATCCAGGAATGGAACCACCATGATATTGACGGGGCCCAGGACAAGTAACAGCCTGCTTAGAGGGTTGGCATGGTATGATATAGAAGATTGTTGGAAAGGTCCTACCCAAAGTTTTCGTAGATGAAAACAATCTTGTTGGGGGAGCAAAAAATTAATGAACTGAAGATGCTACAATCCAGAGTCGGACAGAGACTTTCAACAAAGAAAATGAAGCGTTAAGACCTCGAGAGAGAGTTGAGAGTTTACCACTATCAACCGTGTGCCTGTAACAACATAGAGTGACCTTTGTTCCTAGCTGACGCCTATGTTTTTAAGAAAATCAACTACCTGTGAACTAAACGTAATTGCGGGGATACGAATCACTGTTTCTTTCTTTTTTGGGTTTGTTTGTTTTGTTTTGTTATATTTTTGTTTCAGTTTTTTTATGAAATGTTATTAACATCTACACTCTTGGATTACTCTATCGCTCTTAAAGTGGCTCGACATATGACAGCGAAAAACTTCTAAACGTACATTGTGTATATATTTATGTCTGACAGTTTGACAATACTATATGTATATTACAAAAACCTGTCGACGAAGCTTGGTGTCTCAAGCAGGAAGTAAATAACCTGTTTAAACCATATCATGCACACGGTGCACAAGTACGCAGCATTGTGTGACTGCAGTGAATAGTGTCATGTTAGTCCATATACATTAATGTAAGTGACGTGTTAATGTAAACCTTTTGTAATGCAAATAAATGGGTTCAAAGTTCAAAGTCATATAGTGACTCTGTAACAACTATTGGTATCACGGGGCAGACAGAGCATGTCCATTCACCTTTATCCGCGTCTGTATTTCAGGTAGGAGTTAAGTTTTTGCCTCAATTATTTTAAACAAAGTTCCATGTGATGCCCTTGAGCATGTCCTATATATCCTGTTATTATCCCCTGTAACGTGTTTTGCGGGGAGCATTATAATGTACCCCGTCGGTCCGTCCGTCCGTGCGTCCGACCGTGCACATTTATCTTTTTAACGTTGAAACCATTCAATAGTCCTTCACCAAAGTTGGCACATAGATAGATCTGGTGGTGTATTAGTGCCTTTTGGTAGTTTGGGTATTCTTAATAATAATATTCTTGTGTGACGTAGACTGAAATTGGAGTTAATGCGGGGCGTATTGATGACTGTGTCTTCTTGTTGTAATAGTATGTTTTAGCTGTTCCACTTTTTTCCACAGCTGCATGCATACTGTTAAACAGTTCGTATGTAGTAGAAACCTGTGTTAAAGGCAATAACGTACCTTATGGCGAGTGTTTCCTGGCAATTTGTGTCCATTGTGAAAACTCAAATTCTGAAAATGGCAAAGAGAAAACAACAATTGTTAGATCATATACACTTCCGATGCGACACTTCTCAAGCCTGGCACATAACGAGCCTCGGAAATAATAGGACAAGCGCCATAATCGTAGCCGGCTATTTGAAACTTGTCAAATTTCTCTTTCGGTCGAGGGATATTACAACAGTCTCATCCCATGGTGTTTGCACATAGATTTTTTGTTAGATGTCTTTTATCAAGGTTACAAGTCTCAAGGCCACAGTGAAGTTCTAAGAAACCTTCAAGAAAGGCGTGTGGAGGTCTCTTTCGACTTTACGTTATTCATGCCATATTTTTCGTATTACAATACGCTGTGAAAACGCTAAGATAATGAAATTACGGTTTCCTTTCGTTTGAAACAATTCCACTGGCTACTACCAGGACTCAGAGGTACAAGAGATCAAATTGAAATTCCAAATTGAAGACTTTGGAGGGAAAGCGTCTGCGGTGAGTCTTCCATTTTTGGTAATCCATACAACCAGTGCGGGTACCACTTCTATTTTAATTTTAGAGTTTAATATTCACAATAATGCAATTCTCGGACCAATAAATATTTTCAGAACTATTAATGTAAAATAATATAAAGGAAATCCAAAAGATAAGGGTGAAACTTTATGGATGAGCAACTGATTTAATCAGTTGGAGCGACGTTTCGATGCAGCTTCTTGTATTGTTGTGAAGCAAGCAAGAGGCAATATCCTGAATCATACGTCAGACACGTTTGGACCTGATAGCTATGGGCATATATTCGTTGTTGGTGGAGCTTTGCGAGTCCACATTGTCAGTATTTATGACAGTACGCACATTCATCTGCAGGGTGTCAACCCGAATCCCATAGAGCCCACTGCGTGTAACTGTGAAGTTATAAGGAGTGGATTAACCACACTTTCAGCTCTCTTGTCCCTTCCTAGTCACCATGAGTATGAGTACGAGGGTGTGTGGAAGATCCAAATTATGACTAGGTATAAGCCGGTCCCTCTTATGACACTATTTTCCTTCGAGGTAATGCATGCAGAAACTTTGGGTATTTACGCTTTTGTCAGTTCCTGATAGATGATAATAGTTGATAAAACACATTAGACAGGACATGACGCCTGGAATTAACGTCAACTGACACTGCGCCTTCCGTTAGTCTGTGTCACAATTCCCGACACGTTATTTCCCCTCCTCCGCAGTCCTTTCAGCAATGCTAAACACTAAATGAAGCATAATGAAGATTCCTTCAGGTTCAGAATGTCACATCCCACTGAGTCTCCCTTTCAATTAAAAAGGAATTGTATATATTCAGAGACTAAACGTTAGTTTAAACCTTTCGCCTGTTCGTATCACATTTAGAAATTTTGTGCCTTGAATATTAATGTGCATGGCACGTATATGAACTACAGTTACTGTGAGAGAGTGTATTAATATCTTGGTCAAACCGTCACCTCCATCGTGTCCTCATTTTAAAGACCTGTAATCGGACCATGCTTGTATATTACACTGCTACTACTGCATCACAGTGAATCCCAGATCTAATACTAAATATACTCTTTTCAGTGGATGTTGATATTTTCTAGTGAAGACCAATCGAAAACGATTTCATTGTAGAGACATATGAGCATGAAGGCGCACGTCAACCCTCCTTTGCTAAGACACAATTTGGCTTTTGCTGGTCTGTTCTGTAAACGTCAAATCATGATTTAATTTACTAATACGCATAATGATCCTTCTACGCACGGACGCAATACATGGCATGATCCTGCATCGCATTATCTGCTACAAACACACGCCGCAAAGGCTGGTGCAAATGAATTTATCTTGCCTTTCAAATGAATATCGGACACATGCATATTTCACGTCACACACCATCATCTTTCAACAGCGATAACTATACAAACAACTGGGGTCATAAGGAAGTGCAAATGGTGCTGCACTCTCAAAACATTCATTATTATAATATTAACATTGACTGGCTGATATATCTACCAATATTCTTCAGTCGTAAATAACATGATTTTATGAGTTTAAATGCATTCTATATGAACACATGTGAACATGACTTGTGTTTAAGGCAGTTCATCGTGGTCATTACGTGTACCTGGAATAGCCAGTGGCGCCCATTCCAACGTGGACATGTTTGAACTACACATGTGTACATGTACTGTAACATATTATGTTAGGGATTACACGTTGTTAGTTAAGTACCAATTCTAGTACTTTTTTAAGTTGATTCCCATCTGGGATTCGAACCCACGCCATCAGAGTGAGGCACCAAGTCGCCAGTACACAAAGTCAGCCGCCTAGTCCTTTAAGTCACCGTAACGTCCACAAAAAATGAAAGTAGGACAACTGGTACGCTAGACTACGGACTTTGTGTTAGCGCGGCTCCCACCTAATCGCAAGCACACAAATTCAGCCGCCTAACCTTCTCTAGTTGTCCCACTTTCAGTAGTTCGTGAAAACAGCTGTCAGGGTTAACATGTCCTTCATTGCCTGTAAAAATCGTCACTTTCAAAATTTACAACAAAGAATATAACACGTTATGTTTGGGATTACACTTTTTCAGTGAAGTACAGATTCTAGTCCTTCTGTTAGGTCCCATCCTGGATTTGAACTCACACTTTCAGAGTCAAGCAGCTATTCGGTAGCAGACAAAGTCAGTTATATAACCCACTATGGCTAGTGGAAGGTGAGAAGGCTGAGTGGGTTAGATTAACCTTGCGTGCTTGTAACTAGTTGCTTGCCTCTGAGGATCTGGGTTCGAATCCCCTTGGAACTCAACCCAACAAAAGTACAAGAATATGTACTTTACTGAGGATAAAGTAATCCCAAATATTACATGTGTTACATTTCACAACTTTCTAAAGATGACGGTGTGTTCATATTGACCCTTTCATTACATGACATCGGTCTTCATGCGTCCATTCACTAGAACGCATTTACTAACTGTTTAATCTAAAAGCAACATAGCGATTTTGAATTGCGTCTTCTCTGTGTAAGAACAGTAAATCTGCTGTTTGCAAACACAGAAAACTACATCGTTTTTCAGCACAGAGGGATGCGGCCATATCTTGGCGAAACCTTTCTACTGACGTTTACTCAAATGATCACGTGGGTACTTGGAGTCATAAATACACCTGAATAATGCTCTCTGTGGGTCGCCACATGATACCAGAAAGTTGCCAGGGTCTTTTAGCACGCACAGTTCATTGTCAGCACATATATAACCTTTGACATGTGTTTGACTGTCGGAGTAGATATGATTCACAGTGCACAGGACGTATTGTCGTTATATAATCATACTGAGTGCGTTTAGGATGTAGTCATATGCACATGGGCTATATCAATATATACAGCACGCAGTAATACATTAGGATGAGTAATACGTACACGCAGCAGTAATATATGTAGTCTGCAGAATATGACCTATTAGTGTGTATATGTCAATAATAAATAAACCACAGTAATACATATAGACCACAGTAATACATACAGGCCACAGTAATACATACAGGCCACAGTAATACATACAGGCCACAGTAATACATATAGACCACAGTAATACATACAGGCCACAGTAATACATATAGGCCACAGTAATACATACAGGCCACAGTAATACATACAGGCCACAGTAATACATACAGGCCACAGTAATACATACAGACCACAGTAATACATACAGGCCACAGTAATACGTATAGACCACAGTAATACATACAGGCCACAGTAATACATACAGGCCACAGTAATACATACAGGCCACAGTAATACGTATAGACCACAGTAATACGTATAGACCACAGTAATACATACAGGCCACAGTAATACATATAGACCACAGTAATACATACAGGCCACAGTAATACATACAGACCACAGTAATACATACAGGCCACAGTAATAAATATAGACCACAGTAATACATACAGGCCACAGTAATACATATAGACCACAGTAATACATACAGGCCACAGTAATACATACAGACCACAGTAATACATACAGGCCACAGTAATACATACAGACCACAGTAATACATACAGGCCACAGTAATACATACAGGCCACAGTAATGCATATAGACCACAGTAATACATATAGACCACAGTAATACATACAGGCCACAGTAATACATACAGGCCACAGTAATACATACAGGCCACAGTAATACATATAGACCACAGTAATACATACAGGCCACAGTAATACATACAGGCCACAGTAATACGTATAGACCACAGTAATACATACAGGCCACAGTAATACATACAGGCCACAGTAATACATACAGGCCACAGTAATACGTATAGACCACAGTAATACATACAGGCCACAGTAATACATACAGGCCACAGTAATACATATAGACCACAGTAATACATACAGGCCACAGTAATACATATAGACCACAGTAATACATACAGGCCACAGTAATACATATAGACCACAGTAATACATACAGGCCACAGTAATACATATAGACCACAGTAATACATACAGGCCACAGTAATACATACAGACCACAGTAATACACACAGGCCACAGTAATACATACAGGCCACAGTAATACATACAGGCCACAGTAATACATACAGGCCACAGTAATACATACAGGCCACAGTAATACGTATAGACCACAGTAATACATACAGGCCACAGTAATACATACAGGCCACAGTAATACATATAGACCACAGTAATACATACAGGCCACAGTAATACATATAGACCACAGTAATACATACAGGCCACAGTAATACATACAGACCACAGTAATACATACAGGCCACAGTAATAAATATAGACCACAGTAATACATACAGGCCACAGTAATACATATAGACCACAGTAATACATACAGGCCACAGTAATACATACAGACCACAGTAATACATACAGGCCACAGTAATACATATAGACCACAGTAATACATACAGGCCACAGTAATACATACAGGCCACAGTAATACATACAGGCCACAGTAATACATATAGACCACAGTAATACATACAGGCCACAGTAATACATACAGGCCACAGTAATACCCATGGCGCAGCAATACGCACAGGACGCCTTAATAAGCACACGACTATCTCACATATGCAGACCACAGTAATACACATGGATCAGTAATACACATATAACTCATCAATACACATATGAATTAGCAATATACATATGGCTCAGTAATACACATATGAATTAGTAATATACATATGGCTCAGTAATACACATATGAATTAGTAATATATGCCTCAGTGATACATACATGACGAAGTTATATACTGAAAGGACACAGTAGCATACATCGGACGTAGTAATACATGGAGGACATAGTAATTGACACGTCTTAGTAATACATATGTGAATTAGTAATATACATAATAAATTAAAAACGCAGATTACACAGCAGTAGACACATGAGTCAACACTAAGCATAACATTCTAACACCCACAAGAACAAATGATCTTCCAAAGTACATATCAATTCGAAATACTTGAAATACCAATAGTAAAATTTGATAACGATAGTGTCATCTCGGGGAAGCATATTACTTTGTTGTCTAAAAATAGACGTTGGGTATTCCGTGAAGCAACTGAAGGAAATAACTAATGTGAAAATTGCATGTACAACTCATAGGTTTACCAGCAACGCATTTGACATATATTCAATGGACGTGAGTCACCAGCGGTGCGTTATAATGATTATATCAAATGTGTCCATGTGACCAGTCTAACTCTACACTGGAGTAAATGTAAATATGTTGAAAAGAAATATTCATTTTATCGGCATCTTCTTTCAGTAATAGCCTTGAAATGTTAACATGAGAATATTGGCGTGAACTTCTGATCGATCCCCAGCTTGTGTTACCCGGATCCACCCTTGAATATTTCCTGGCTGGCATGGCGTAGCTGGGATATTGCTTACATACAGTCAACACCGAGCTGACACACTCAACACATGAGTAGCTTAGGTTGCAATCAATAGTCAAAGTAGGTCAGTTACACGCTGTACACTCAGTCCTGTGGAGTCATAAAGCAAAGGTAGGCGTAATCAGCTGTGGGTACAACAGCACATGAAGTACTGTAATGTAAGTTTCTTCCGGATGGTCATGGAAGGGACACTAATGTTTCTGGTAAGGCATGAAGCTAGCCGCTGTAAAAGTGATACCAACGATACGTAAAGATGTTACGACGCCATGTGCACGTTTAACATTCACATCTTCGATTTTTTGTCCAGGTAATATCTGGTGTTTGTGCTGAGGAACAGCGCGTCTGAGATGAAGAGGTTTCAAATCGTGCAATATACATGGCGTCAGAATGACATCTGGTGACTATAATTTTGGGTTTTGTTTTTAAGATTACACTTTGAATATCTGACTCAAAACGTACCATTATGACATATTAATTTCATATATCATAATAGGTTTGATCATATAAAAATCATATGGTTCGAAGCGTCGCTTCTTGTATACGATCCACATGAATTGCTGTCTAAAACAAAGACCAACGTGTTTAAAGTGTTAATGCATGAATGCTATGCACATGTTATCTTATTGATTTTGACAGATTGTGTCTTTTGCGCACAATATTCTTTATCAACGAAACTAAAAGAAAAGCTTCGTTTGACCATCGACATACCTCTTGAACTGGTGAGCAAGCCTAACCCCAAAAGAGATAAAAAGACGTTCAAATGTGACAGAAGTGACATCACTGGTCAGTTTTTCAAACAAGTGTCAGCTCTTCGTAACTCTGGTGGGGGAGCATTGTTTGTCCATATTGGTGGCCTTGATTACGCTGACAGGAACCTGCACTACTTCCATGAACTGTTCGATAAGCCTCTTAATGATCTTGTAGATGAAGGCGACCTGTTCATTGATACATTTACATTCCTCTGGCTGAAGGACTTAGAAACGGTTGAGAACAAATCACATGAATTCCTTATTATAGTGGTACGTGCATCGTCTAGACTCTCTACACCAGATTACAAGACTAAAGTTTCAACAGATCATGAAATAACTCAACCCTCTGGACGAACGCTGTGTGAGCTCCTTCTGAAGACGAGGGACATCGCTAAGGAGGACACCGTTCACGAGATAGACGCTCTGCCTGCTGAGGGTCGATCTGTCCAGTTCAAATACGTCAAGAGTGAATTCGAGAAAATACATGCAAGCAACATCGATGACTTTGTAACTTACATGTGGGTGAGTCTGCGGTTGAGGGAGTACATCACTGCGTTGTCGAAAAATCTAAACGGCGGATCGTACTTCGTGGGCATTGAAGAAACCGATAACAAATTTTCAAACTATGTGAGTAAAACCTTTCAAAGGAAAGGTATCCAAATCCTGCCTGAGTGCAAACCGCTCATCCAACGTGAACTGGATGCAAAGATAACTAATTGCATTAAAGTTTATCCAGACAAAGGCACACCGTTGATTAAATGTAACTTTCACAACCTACAAGATGAGAATGTGTACGTTATTGAAGTGGCTGTGAGACCAATCTCTGGGTGTGTATTTTATGACAGAGATGGACCAGAGGCGTATGAATTGAAAAATAAAAGTGTTGAAAGAATATCATTCCCTGTGTGGCTTACTAAGTGTACGAACGTGCAGTAACCATCTACTCTGCAGTAACCGTCTTACAACTCTTCAGTATTCTGGTGGTGGAGCGTAGTTTTTCCATATTAGTGTCCTTGATTCCACTGACAGGACCTGCACTACTTCCCTGAACTGCTTTTTAAGCCTCTTGATGACGTAGTAGATGAAGGAGACCTGTTCATCGATACATTTAATTTCTCTGTCTGAAAGGCCTAGAAATTGTTAAATGCAAGTCACATGGATTGTTCATCATTGTGGTACGTGCAGAATACTATTTCTTACGTGTCATTGGAAGTTATTGAACTATTGACATTCCCATCATCCAGCTCAAACGGAAAGGTGATGTTTCACTTTCTGATACAGGTCACCATTACGGATCGTCTCGTTGACTTACACCCACTCTAACCTGCAGGTAAAACCATACTTTAATACGTCTTTGTGTGTACGTACGTAGATACAGATACGTACGTAGTCAGAATACAATTAAAAATTTCAATCCGCCATTATCTCTGTTCCAGAAGGTAGTCCAACATGACATTGATATTATATAGTATATAACGTACCTATTGGAACAGCGTGATGCATTTAAATCACAACGAGGAAATTGAACTGTTTAACCAGTTTGTGATAGCCACCTGACACAACAAATATCTGAGATTTGATAGCTATGGCAACATACGTAGTTCCGACTTTAGTGAGTCATTGTGTTACACACCTTAACGTATCACTATGATTATGTACTGAACCAAGACGAACCTCAAGCGAAGGCTGTTTAAGATATTTGGGAAGATCAAAATACAATTAAACTTCTGCCGCCTGGTTTGACTAAGACCAGAATAGCATAGCGTGAGAAAGAGGGAGAGGACCGAGGATTCGTATGTGAGGATGGGATTATCGACAGAAGTAAGTAGAAACACCTAATCTTAACTTCGCCAGCTTAACTTGCAACCTGTGTTGTATCATTGGACTTTGGAATTGTCTGTCAGAACAGATTTGGAATTTTTGTCATCAACAACATTATCTTGTTTAAATTGTGTAACGTTTGGTGAAGGTCTCTATGTTGGACTAGACTTCTAGAATCTGTACTTTACTGTGAAAACATAATGCCAAACACAACATATAATGTTACATTTGGCCATTTTCTAAGTGAGACAATAAGTTGTCTGCTTCTCTCGGGGGTAATACGGTCTGATGAATGCTTTTAAGTTGCAGTGTTACCCGAGCCTGTAAGCACACTGCGTGGGGTGACACTACCGGGTCGGGTGACACTACCGATTCGGGTTACACTGCTACACAGACTCGTACATCAGACCGAAATACATCAGGATGAGAGTTTACACCATATTTATCTCACCCTAATGTTAAATTACAAAATATCATTCTATTTTATTTTGATAATCGCTGCCAACTATATAAACACAAAATGGCGTCTATCGAATTTTGAAATGATAAAATCAGTGAAATGTAAACAAGTTTAAAATAGCTGTAAAAAATGATAAGTATGTTTAGGTTGAATGTGCGAACGATTCAGTGTATAAAATCGTTTATATAAATCAGTGCTAGTCGGTAAAATAAATATGCACATAGAGGACTCAAGAACAGCTTATGGAACGGTTTTCATACTGGAATATACGCTACGTTCGTCATGTTATGACGCCATACGATTGTTAACGATACTGCTTCTCGGCGGAGTGTTTGGCGATTACAGAGGGTAATATGTTTTTCCTGTTGTCACATCCCTGAGAGGGGTGTTACGGAAAACTGTTAAAGCGTGATTGTCCATTGAAATTAAACTGTACATGAAGGTATGACTCATAGTTTTTCGCCGTTGAAGCAGTGAAATATGTTCATAAAATTGTCAAATGGTCATGCAAGGTACGTGATCAAGAATACTGGCTGTCCGACTTCAATCTCTGTGGAAGTCACGTCGTGAGGACTTTGTGTAGTGGTGATTATGTGCCTGACCCTGAGAGTGTGCGTACGAGTTCCGGGTGGGACGCAACCTAGAAGTGCACTAGTGTATGAGATTGTTTATTTAACTGAATAAGTGTACTCAGAAATACAGTATGTGTTACTTAAGACGTCTTTAAGACCTTAGCCAAGGACAGGATAATACACCGTCGATGAGTGTGTATGTACGCGTATATGTGTCTGCGCAAGCACGTGTGTCTGCGTGTGTCTGCGTGCGTGTGTGCGTGTGTGTGAGAGAAAACGTGAGACATATACTTGAGTAACTCTGTCTACAGAAAACTAAAAACCTCACTAAGTTTATAATTGAATTCAGGACTCATTGGCAGGTGACTGTTTAACACTGTTGTCGTGCATCATCACCTCAAGTTACACATAGGGATTTATGAACACATAGGGATTTATATATAGGTCATTATGTGTGATTTCTCAACACCAGACTTACCGTCACACATTTAACATGAAAGACACATGTCATGAAAGTAATGTTTGAGAAAGGTGCGTGTCTGTCTGTCTGTCTGTGAGTGCGTACGTGCGTACGTGCGTACGTGCGTACGTGCGTGCGTATGTCATTGGATGTCATGTATGTGCCTGTATATATCTAATTTCAGTTCACGCGAAGCTGATGTGAGAATGATAGGTTTTGTGATTCCGTTTCTGCTCTACCTCTTGCTGGAGTGGATACAGAGGAGGAAACGTGGTAAGTTTCTACGAACTGAACAGACTATCACACAGCATCACACAACGCCATATATCATCACACAGCCCAATGCAGCAATATACAGAATCACACAGAACCACAGAGTCGCACATCTACACATCACACAACACCATACAACACAGCACCACATTACAGAGTATCACTCAGCAAAACACACCACCTTATCACACAGCATCACACAACATCACAGAGTAACACACAGTAACACGCATACCACCTTATCACACAGCATCACACAACATCACAGAGTAACACACAGTAACACGCATACCACCTTATCACACAGCATCGTACAACATCACATAGTTTCATATAGCATCACACAACATCACATAGTATCATACAGCATCACACAACATCACATAGTATCATACAGCATCACACAACATCACATAGTATCATACAGCATCACACAATATCACATAGTATCATACAGCATCACACAACATCACATAGTATCATACAGCATCACACAACATGATAATAATAATAAGGGTATTTATAAAGCGCTAGTTCCACATCACTGAGGGACATGCTCAAAGCGCGTACGTCACATGGTATCATACAGCATCAACCAAAATCACATAGTATCATACAGTATCACACAACATCACATAGTATCATACAGTATCAACCAAAATCACATGGTATCATACAGTATCACATAACATCACATAGTATCATACATCATCACACAACATGATAATAATAATAAGGGTATTTATAAAGCGCTAGTTCGACATCACTGAGGGACATGCTCAAAGCGCGTACGTCACATAGTATCATACAGCATCAATCAAAATCACATGGTATCATACAGTATCAACCAACATAACACAACATCGCATAACATCTCACAGAAACACTCATCAAATAGTATCATACAACATCACAAAACATCACATAGTATCATACAGTATCAACCAAAATCACATGGTATCATACAGTATCACATAACATCACATAGTATCATACAGTATCAACCAAAATCACATGGTATCATACAGTATCACATAACATCACATAGTATCATACAGTATCAACCAAAATACCATGGTATCATACAGCAACACACAACATAACACAACATCGCATAACATCTCACAGAAACACTCATCAAATAGTATCATACAACATCACAAAACATCACATAGTATCATACAGCATCAACCAAAATCACCTGGTATCATACAGTATCACACAACATCACATAGTATCATACAGCATCACACAACATCACATGGTATCATACAGCATCAATCAAAATCACATGGTATCATACAGCAACACAAAACATACAACATCACATAATATCACACTGTATCACACTGTATCATACAGCATCACACAGCTGTACTTTTACAACGGGCAGGAGGTAGATGAAATACATTAAGAGCAGTAAGGAAATAGCTGAAGGAAGTTTCTTGTTCACAAAATGTTTCAAATATACCTGTCAGTACCTGAGTCGGTAAGTACAGTATAGAACAAACGTTATGAATACCTTTTATATTGACAACAATAAGAGCATTTGTATCGAAAGCATTTACATATTTCCGTAATATAAGAAGTGGACGAAATGTTATTCTTAAAGTTTCTTTATGATAGTATTTTTTGAGCATCCGAGCCATAATATTTGGGCGTTTTGGGGTTTTTTTGTGACCTTCCTGAGGAGAATTAACAGCACATAAATATTCAACATATTTCATGAAACTGCCCGTCAGCAATGTAATACAATTTCCCCCTCATTTCCAGCTCAACAGAGGAGGGAAATACACGAGGTGGCTAATGTTCCAAGTTCCTTTCCCTTTCCACCTAAACTGAAACAGATTGGGTTTGCGCTTGAAGAACTCCAAGACCAGATTATCCAGAAGGGTGAGCACACTTTAAGTTGCGATCAATCCGATGAATTCCTTTACATACATCTGTAGCAAATAATCAACTCATTATTGCAGCAAGATGATATGGGTTGAGCAAATACATTCACTGCATTCAAATGCATATTTACACTGATGGCAACGAGCATGCATCTGTTGTGTCCAGGACCAGTAATGCATATTGAAATAACTATTGATTTGGTCAGTTCATAGCCAGTGTATCCTGGCTACATGTTCTAGGCATTGCACAATGTACAAATGGTGTTTATTTCCGATTTATGTGTGAGTGATTGAAACGGGTAGCTGCAGTGTTAGGGAACAACAAAACACTATTTCCCCAAGTCGAGTGATTAGAATAGGGTTATGTTAGGTGAGGGGTTTTGTGCGATTACAGGACACATAGGGTGGTTTTCAGCGGTCCAATCATATGATTTTTATCACTAGATTTATCTCAAGTTTACTTCATATGACATATTAAATCTGCTGGATTCAAAGACTGATTTTCTCTCGTTGAGGTATTGCATGTCCGTCACATCATGTGAATAATACAGCGTTACAACTTGATAATTTAGACCTCAGCGGACATCGTGCTTGATAAACCTAGAAATCTTAGATACAATTGTATGCATCAGGAACTACCGTGGGAAACCAATCTGAACTGGGGTTTGTGGCGCCTTGCAAATCAAGCAGGATCTTTTCACCTAGATTTCAAAGAGCTTCATACCACACTTGCTTGGAGGTTGTTTGATCAGGGTTACGTCATTTAAATTCTCAGTAAAGCCTCAAAATGCTTCAAGGTAGACACGTGGAGGGCATTTCGATATTTGATGCATCGGGGACAAACATTATGTACGATGCGAATCCCTAATTCAATTTATACCATACATTTATGTGGACAGCTGACTTTGCATTATTATGTTTATGACTGTCATCGTGTCGTATGGTGACAATCACTGGACTGTTTGGTCCAGCTTTGATTTCAAACACCATCGTACAGCTGTAACCCTGGGAAAACAAAAGATATGATATAGTCACAATTGTACAATATACAATTCACTACTTTACCGGCCATTTCTTATGGATGCGGAAAGGCTTTTCTGTTGGACAATTCATTCATCCAGGCGCTACATTAGTTGTTTGGTGACAACGAGATTGAGTATAGAAATCCATTAATACCTGGGTGTTAATATGGACGTGATGTGCTTCAATTTCAGATCGCATCGTGGTCCTTCCAGACAATGAAACAATTACGTCTGACATCAAACAATGTTTGTACAAAAGGATAGAAGCTGTGTCCAAGGAAGGCATTGTTTTGGTCAGCACATCCTTGGCAGCTATGATGGACGTCGACAGACCTTCATGTCCGCATCCAGATGACATTTTGTGGGATGTTTTTATAGTGTCCACTGGTAGACCAGCCATTATTCTATGTTTGGTCAATAAGCCAAACACAGATTCTTATAAACAAATCAGCCACTATGCCTTACAGTTAACGCAAAACGTCACTCACAAAATACGTCTATTCACGGATGAACACTTGAGTGTTATTGACGGTGTCCTTGACATTAGCGCTCTCAAGAATGATCACCTATTCCAGACAGCAGTTGAGGAAATTATCAAAGATGGTTCCAGGTTTTGCAATCCGCATTCCCTGGTTATGGGTGAGAGCAAGTGTGTGAAAGTACAACGAGCTACTCTTGTGTGTATGGCAGTGACAGAGTTAGACGTGGGACAGTTTCTTGAGGGAAAAATCACAGACCAACACACGAAGAAGGAGCTTTGGATTCTCCCAAGAAGGCACTTCAACGAACTGAATCGGCACTTAGACAAACACGGATGTGTCACAACAGATCTCAATGACAAGGACCGAAGATTGCTTGTGGTTGAAATTGCCAGACGGTGGGAAAAGATTCACCCAACCCTTCTCTGTGTTGATAAAACTTGGAACGAGACTGATAGGTGAGGTATACATTGTTTCTTTGCCTGTGTAAATCTATTCCGAATCATTGTCTAATTCCCTTAGATACAACTATGTACTTTTTATCGTCAACAGCGACCAAACCGTCGCCTCACAAGTCATCATCAACGAAGACATTGATGCTGTAGAACTCAAAGAAGGCATTCGACAGGTGGTGGCTGAAAACATTTCTGAGAGAAACATCAGACTCCTTGAGACAAAGGTCAACACGA
This sequence comes from Haliotis asinina, assembly GCF_037392515.1. Lineage (NCBI taxonomy): Eukaryota > Metazoa > Mollusca > Gastropoda > Lepetellida > Haliotidae > Haliotis > Haliotis asinina. The sequence continues at coordinate 51,173,658 of NC_090293.1, read as the reverse complement.
TCAAGAGACACATCGTAATAAATCCTTTAGAAGGTAATATTATTGTCAAATGTGCGGCGTAGTTTAACAAACATTCATCTCGTTTAAATGATTTGGCGGTACCTACAGAATTCTTGCTAACGTCAATCATGGATAATCTCTGCAAAAATCCATTACCATGACATGAAAACATGCCCAGCTTTGTTGGACAACATTACTTGAAGATGCATACGTCACAATAAAACAAGTTGCATACGTTGCGTCTGTGGCTAAATGCCCCATAGCATCTGAGCTTCTACAAGAAAACCAAACTACTATGATGCAACGGGCGAAACAGCCACTGTCTAGTAAAAATCCAGTAATTCCCCCCCAGCCTCTCGCCCGACAGGCTAGTGAATTTTTGTGAGATCATTTCGTAAATATATCACTTTCTCCGGCTTGTTAAGTTATTTGATCATCAGCAATATAATTCAGGACTTCAGGCAATTGTTTTCTTATTTGTTTTTGATGATATTTTATCTTTTGCTTGGTTTCTACACTACAATTTCGGGCATGTGAATTCTCTTGTGGACTAGTAACTTTCAGGCATAGCTAGCTTGACAAACTAGCAACATTTGGCGACTGTTTGGCACACTGTAATGCAATTACTGTGTAAGTTCCTCAGTGTTAATCGTGTATTTGATTTCAGTGTGTAAATTTGGCATTTCAGTTCACCCCGAAGTCACTGTATTCTATATAAAGGGACAAGACTGGACATCTGACCTATTGGATAGGTTCAGCTCGAAATTCTTACATGTAACTTCATTTCTGTCAAATGAGGTAAGTTGACAATACAAACAATAGATAAAAGGTGATAATCAGTGCTGAATATGAATTTCTGTTCTGATCAGTAAATCCGTGAGAAAGTAATTTGTATATGAAGTATAGCTGAAGCAGCAGATATGCCAATAATCTAACACTGTTCAATATTCATCAAATGAGCAGTTCCATCCCAGTTGTACCATCTGGAACAAGAAGAGGATTTGTTTTTCAATTTCGATTGAATTTTCCAATAGGAAAATGCCCCTTACTGTCAGGTAATATTCAGTTTGGGTGTCTACATTTTGAGGAACAAACCAACATACTGTTTTTACATCCCTGGGCGTCGTGTGGTTTTAGCGCAGAAGTTAATTGATACGAAATAACCATACAACACATCGTTTTAGCATCCGAAACATTCATAAGTATGCGTGACAAGAATGAATGACAAAACATGATGTCCGACGGAACTTTTCTGCAGCAAATGTTATTTGTCAGGTCACACACACACACACACACACACACACACTCTCTCTCTCTCTCTCTCTCCCTCTCTCTCTCTCACTCACTCACTCACTCACACACTCACACACAACACACACACACACTCACTCACACACAACACACACAGCACACACACACAAAACGTACACAAAAAAAACACTCAGCACGCACACACACAGGCACGCACGCACACAGGCACAGGCAGGCACGCACGCACACAGAAACATCTACACATACGACTACATATACCTCTAAACATCCACACACATAAAGACACTGATGCTTCTATACGCAGTCACATACACTTACGCACGTACATATGCACGCGCACGATGTGATCTGATTCTGATTCAGTAATGTTGTAAGTTACGCCCCTTAATTCAGATCGAGAAAGTGTTTCGCAGGGACAGTAAACTGGGACAAGCATACAAAGGGTGTAGGATAGAGTATTTCAGGTAAGACTTCTTTCTTTGTGTACAACGTATCATATTATATGTGTCTGTGTAGCGTATTCATAATGTGTCTGTGTACAGATTACGGACGGTTGCGTAAACATGCAACGAGAAAATATTTGAACAAATGGTGTGTACTCTTGGCTGAAGTAGCATAGCTTGAAGGGAAGACACATCATGTCAAATTTATGAGAAAGTAGGATTGAAAAGTGACCTCCCTTGCACGTCATGAGTCATCGTATTTAGTACATGTGTGTTCTTATGGTTATTGAAAGGGGTATTGGTATATGTATAACCTTTTGATAGGCGATGAATACAAGATCCCACGTCTAGTTGGAACAGTCGCCTTAGTTTTTCTTGATATTGACATATAGATGGAGGGGGTGAGGGAGACAGAATCTGTGGGATCCCACTATGCTGCGAAGATCCTGTCCTTTGGACCACCAGAACATATGGGAGTTCGAATCCTGACACATGGGCTGTGGGTTTCATTTGGGAATTAGAATAATCAGACAAACTTTACTTTGGACTATGCCCTACATTGACTTGGCACGCCGTGACATTTATGAAGTGATATTCAAAAACGCAACTAACGTCTATATTGCTAACCTATGTGCACCTTAATATATATTTTAATACTCGTAAAGATATCGTGGTTGTCGCGTTTCATATCATATAAACACAAAAACACACTTCTCTCTACTTGACGTTTTGTGGGGCCGGTGGGCTAGCCCAGTGGTGAAACCGTTCGCTCGCCACACCGAGGACCCGGCTCGATTCTCCACTTGGACACAGTGTGTGAAGCCCATTTTGGTGTTCCCCGCCGTGTCATTGCTAAAATCATTCACGCACTCTCTACCTTGACGTTTGTGAAACAGAACATGCCGACAATACCCACAAGCTTGTTCAGTAAAGAATCAAATAGAATTTATTATATTAATCAGTTAACAAACAACACTACCGATGTTTTCAAGCTATTCAGGACCATTCAACTGTCATATGCTCTTCTTATTCCTTTGACAGTAGAGGCAGTGTTCGTGCTCATGTGAGGATATTTTTCGATGACAAAACTTGCAAGCCCTTAGAGAGAAGGGAAAAGATCGAAGATGCATTCAAGGATGCCAATCAAACCGAAAATCCTTCTGGACAAGAGAATGAAAAGACATCGCCATTGCTAGTTCTGCCCAAGGAACCAATGGCAGATATGACGGATACAAAGAATATGAAAACTGAAGGTATGGTTTTAAAACATATCCCATGCGATTAACACTGCAGCATATATAAGTCTGATTATGATTGTGAAGTGAAGACAAAGCGGGTTCACAGTTTCTTATTTGCTTCTCACATATGAAGGTTTGGGTTAGAAGTAAGAGGAGACAAACGTGATCGGGTAATAAGGTTTGTTGAATAGTTGACACATAACAGTGGATCCCACTGGCGTAGACCAATACTCATTATTTAATCACTTGGCTGTCCGACTCGATTATTTACAAGCTGCCGTCGGTTTCAAATGCATTTCTGTGCTTCAAATACTCAATAACACCCGGAAATTGGCCAACACATGATGCTTATCTCCTAATTAAACAACAAACAACCAACATCCACCATGATAAACAATATACAATATACATGTGCATTTACATTTTCCAGACGGCCAAGAGGAGATTAAGCGAGCCTTTCACGAAGAACGGATTAAAGACTGCTCATATCTCCTGAAAACAAGGATGGAAGTCCTGAAGGGCGTTGTAGTCACAAATAAAACCTGGTTAAGCGCCCACGACAAATACCACGGTGGGAACTTGTTGTATTGGTGCGCTTTATCTAACAGCATTAACAGTGTCAAGCATCTTCTCCACAGCAGGATCATGAACTCAGACATATTACATGAGAGTCTGGCTTTCTGTGTTCTTACAGATAGAAGCAAAGCGGCTTGTTTGATCATTTCACAGTTGAAAGAGTCTGCATTTAAACATGGGATTGATCTGGATTTTTGTCCCGACCAAGGCAGAACTATTCTCATGCAAGCAGCTGACAATGGCCTCCATGACGTTGTAGATGCACTGCTTTTCGCTGGGGCCGATCCTAACGTTCAGGGTATATTTTCACAGACTGCGTTACATCGGGCTTGTAGCCGGGGCTATGGGAAGGTCGTAAGTATCTTTTTAAAGCCTGAATACAATGTTGATGTCAACATTAAAGAGGACTTTGGTTGGACTCCAATGATGGCTGCAGTCAACAACGGTCACAGGGGCGTCTTCTCTCTACTGGAAAAGCTCCATAAGCCAAATAAAAACGATACTGACAAATACAGAATGAACCTTCTACACCTTGCTTGTAAAGGAGATAATCTAGCTATTGTCAAGACTCTTATAGACGACTACCATTTTCATGTAAATTCTTGGAGTGACCAAGGCACCCCTTTGATGCTGGCAGTGGGTCACAATAACATTGATTTGTTCCAGTTTCTTGTTGACAGAAGAGCTGATCCACATGAAAATAAGGATGGTGAATCCATTCTACATATCGCCTGCCGCAGTGGAAGTCACGTCCTCATTGAAAGACTGTTAAAGTTCACAGGACTTGAGGACAAGGGTCAGCACGGATGGACACCTTTAATGGTAGCAGCAGTATATGGTCAATACGAAGTGTTTCGGGTTCTCAAAGACCTTGGAGCCAAAGTTGAAAATCAGGTCGATCCGTCAAAGAACTCTCTGCTCCATCTTGCTTGTCAAGGAGGGAATGAAAGCATCGTGCGTTGCTTGTTACCCTTGTATGGAGAGCAAATAAAGGGTGAGAACGGGCGAACTCCAGTGGAGACAGCGAAAATGTACCAGCAATTTGCAATAGTCGAGCTTCTCAAGAACCAAGTGACATCAGTACGTGAAGACCGGCACACTACTCCCGAGACCTCACGACATCATCGGAAACATAAACTGTTGTGATAATTTGAAAATTGGGTTGGCGGATATCTACATGTCTTCACAATCTGCTGACACTTTACACTGACAGTGTAAGGATACTCGGTGTTGACCTGAAGCCTTCAAGAAGAGTACTAGTATTCTCCACTTGAGAGCATTATCATGTCTTAGGGGGTGCATTCGGGTGAGATTCACATTTTGTTTCCTCAGTATGACAACGGACAACCATCCAAAGATGTTATGGATGTCATTTATATGTTTGTTGGACAGTGAACAAAATTATGTTCGACCTATCACTGCGTATAGACGTATTTTTGGCGTGGTGTTTATTTATTTGTTTTATTTTTTACATGCATTACACATAATACAATATTCTCATCAATATTTTACCATGATCCAAAAACACATACATACTCATAAATCCCGGTATCGTAACATATTCTCTGCTTTAACCAATGGCCGGATGTGTTAAATATTGTTGCTCAGGAATAAGCATGCTTCATGCGATCACATGATGCACTGGATGTATGTAGAAACACACCTGTGTAAAGGAAACATTGGTCCTCAAAATGCTAACTTCTCCCAAGTATGTCATTATTGCTATTGCTTTTATCCAGTGCTTAGCACTGACTGTATTGATGTACGAATTGTGATACCGAGATTGTGATACATACGATATATGATACTGATGTTGTGATATATATGATATGTGATACTGATGTTGTGATATATATGATATGTGATATTACACCTTTCTGATCCATGATGATGATGGTGAAGGAAGCGCATCTTCCAGATGTAAGCGTGTCCACTAACCTATTCCCAAGTCCACCTTCCTTCTTCGGTTAAAAATCTTGTCAACGAATATTTTACAAAATGAAGCATTTTTTAAACGTGTTTGAAAAAACGTGATCGCTGTTTCATCAGCCACATTTGCGTCGATGGTAATCCAAATAATCAAAGTGTTTAACATTTTTCGACCGATTGGCCCGGGATGCTTTTACATTCATATGCGACTCTTTGCAATTGCATACATGGAAATACGGCATTGCTTGGTCACTCACGAACTCTCATATAACTTACAGCACACCATACGTGTACTGGCACATTTCATTTACAACATAGTTGTTACCCACACATTTGTCGGCATTGTACATTCAAGCTTCTAAACTGGCTTGTCAGTGAATCATTTTAGTTAACCACACACGCGCCCCATAAACAAACATTATTTTCGCAACCCCTCAGTGATCCTGAACATCGCGAGTAAAGAAACAGGGTCGAGACTCTCAACATTACAGACAGTCTAACGACACTGCATTGTGCATTTCTTGTGTGTGAGTCATAATCACAATCAGTACTCACGTAATGCATGAGACAGCAATATAGTGCAATGAATGCACCTTTGAAATCGGTCTTAGTAAACTCAGACTCAGTATTATCTGTTGTTCTGCTAAACTGAGTCTCAGTATGGCAGTTTAAAACTCAGCCTACATTTTCTTTGAGTGCTTTGAAATAGAATTTCTGTTTGAGTGGTAAGTGAGGGAGCGCGTTTAATTTTTCAGATAAAGTCAGGGTAGTGCCAAGTCTCGGTTACCCGGTTCGTCTGCAGTATCTCACTGTGAACTACTTGTGATATTAGTCTCTTATCATAAAGTTTAACTACACGTGTGCGTGGCGTATAGGTTGTTATTTGTATTATGACGTTTCCTACTTAATAATATTGTAATGAACAAATATGTATTTTGCAAGACCCCTTGAACTTATCATCGACATGTACATGAGCAGACTTGGCCTCTCCGGTATGTGGTTAAAATAATGACGATCCGACGCAATCATTTAAACATTCCCCAACTTCTTAATGCCTCTCAAAGAAGTCACTCATTTTAGTCTTCACTGACGCCCCCAAAACGTGAATTCGTGCATGATGTTTTTATGCCGCTTTTACGTAGCAATGTTTAAGCAATATCACGGCAGAAATCTGCTTCACATCATGTTCACATTGAACTACTGCACCAGCCCTCCCCTCTCCAGACATAGCCTAACGACCGTCGTATCTCTAAAATCTCGCTTTGGAACACCTTACGGGTGTACAAAGCAACCTAAGTGTTACAACTGTCGTAAGTCTTTCTTTGGTTCTTTGGAAGTTACGATCATCACAGCGTTAAGATCACATTGTGTAAACGGGGCTAGAGTCAAGGGGCTAGATTTTCGAAGCTCTCTTAGCGTTAAGATAGTCGTAAGTGCCATACATTAACATTAACTTACGACTATCTTAACTCTAAGAGAGCTTCGAAAATCTGGGTCAAGACCAGCAAAACCTTCGTTACGTTACGAGCTATCGTACTCTAACTTACGAATGACCTAGTGCTACGAATGCTTCTTGGATCGGGCCCCAGACCTGTATTTGTAATGACAGATTGTATTGATACAAGACTAATGCAAATACAGTTATATTATACCTGTTCATTCAGGTGAATATCGTTACAGGTGCTGTTTCCATAGTGATCGTGGCACTGGAATCTACGTGACTTCCTACTATTAGCGTAGTCATACATTAGTCTTTGTAATAAACACCCATTGTGGAAGTGGACCCTGATATCTGAATGTGCATGCGTATATAATAATAATTTTACATTGAAGACAGTTTGCCTTTTTTCAGTCAGTTAGTATGCATGATTATCAGTTGCTCCAAATACGTAATATTCATGATCAGTTAAATATTCTCTGTGTGCTTTGTTGTTTTGTATTTACATGTTTATCGTTGAAGTGTTGTTTATACCACCGCATTACGTCACGTCGCTGCAGTATAATGTCACGTATATATTTCTGTATAGTTTCTCACCTTCCAAAGACATTAACATGTTTCTTTACTTGATTGTAATAGAACATTTTTAATTTTAAAAAAATGTGAGCCATCTGTCTGATGTACAATGATTTATTATTTGTGATGACACATACCTGCTCAACTCGGAATAGACAAAACATATACGCAAACGATATATTACACTCATCTTCGGCTTAATTAAAGTTTTTTACATATTTTCGCACATTTCGACATATCAGCATATCATCTTAACATGTTTTCATTGACATTTGAGACCGCAATGTCTTATTAACATTCAAGGAAGTCAGTTTCACCTACCAATCGTAACATAACACACGCAACATTCAATCTTGTAGTGACGAGAACAATTTGCACATAAATAATATTACATGTAGATACAGACCCGTGAAAGTGTCAACAACCAATGCGTTATATAAAAGGCGACTATGCTTGTCGTAAGAGGCGACTGACGGGATCGAGTGGTAAGACTCGCTGACTTGGTTGACACATGTCATCTGTCCCCTATTGCGTAGATCGATGTTCATGCTGTTGGTCACTGGATCGCGTGGTCCAGACTCGACTATTTACGTACAGCCGCAATATAGATGAAATATTGTTGAGTGCGGCGTAAAACTAAATTCACTCACTCATGTAGATACATGTTCATTTCACCCATGTGGGTAATCGAGCTTCATCCACCAGTTAAGCACATAATATGTGCGTGACCTTATAATTCTGGTTGACCCTATGATATATGTTGTTTTTGAGGGTATCAAATTACTAAAATGGTTTCAACAATTGAATGGCCTTGTGTGTCCTATTTTTACAGTGTCGTCGTTCAGTGTTTCTGCATAAATAAATATCTCTTCACCGCTCCAAGGCTATTTACTTTCGTCTGTCTTTCGTGAGTGTGCATAAAACTGTACAAGTTCATTGACACACGACACCAGCCCAAAACGGAGTAATTCTATAACCACCTATTTGTTTATTGTTTTACCTATTGTTTCACCAGGTAGATTGCACGCTGCAATTTATAGATAATGTTTTCATTAACTTGAAATTACAGCGAGATATCCCACGATTCAACTAGTATATTCACATTTGAGGTAACAAATACCATGACCCTGAAATAGGTTCACGTGTCTATACGTGCGTACATTCGCCTACTACAGAAATATGAGCATAAAAATAAAAATTCTGATGATTAGTGAAGGGTCTTTACATGTTCATTTTCACGTTGTCAAGGAGCAGCTTGAACACTCCAGGATTCTTGAACTACAGTCACCGATCCCATTAATATGAAAACCTGTTTGGGACACTTCACAATTTGACACAACTGAGGCATTGTGTAATTTGATTTTGACCAGACGGTCCGGAATGTTTTCAGGTAACCAACTGACTAGCCTTTCCGTGTGTTTATGACCAACGTCAGTCCCGAGTAGTTTAGATCATTGCTACTTGGCAGTGATTCGTAAATACATGCTCAGATACAAGGAAAAGCAAACACTTGTCCTTGTGAAGTCATACAAACGCCGCACTCATTAATATTCCAGCTCTATGGCGCCGGTCTGTAAATAATCTTGTCTGGACCAGACAATAAAATAATCAACAACATGACCATCTATCTACTCAATTGGGATACAATGACCTGTGTCCGACCACCCAATGTCATTAGTCGCCTCTATGACAAACACGGGCTGCGGAAGGCCTATTCTTACCTGGATCTTCCCGGCCCAGATGTTCATAACAGTCGGACTCGTACAAAACACTCAAATGATTTACTACAATTTCTTAAATGTTCTGATCATCTATATTTGTATTAGTGTGGCTTCTGGACTTGAAAGTAATAACCTCAAATTCTTAATGGATGTATGGGGAATACTTGTGGTCGTTCAAGAAGAGCGATCAACGGAAATGGTTGATCACGTGCTACTGTGAGAGTACCGCTTTCTGAAGCGAGAGTTCGTCATCCTTTCCTCATACAGTTGATCAAACCACTCACTCAGGGCTACAGAGAACATAGTCTTCCAGTTCCCGATAACACCTACAACAGACAGAGAAACACAAGATTAACTCGTGCATGTTTCTGAATATTACTAATTCTGCGTCTTTTGGTGTACGTGTTACTACAGTAATCTAAGGCCTTCCTTTGCTGCCAGTCGTCAGCATTAGTCAGTGCTAAGAAGACTTCTCTACACTGAAGAATCAATAGTTTTGTCATTTACTAAACACACTGGGCAAAAAAGAAATTCAAAATCCATTTACTCAATACATACTGAATGCTCAAATATGTGATTTCACATGCATCTTGAGCCATTCAAAGCAACTGCAAGTTTCTTGAACGTTGGCGTCATGAAATTCGGTATCTTCACCACCACCAGCAATCGCTGCATCTCCTGGGCTTAGACTCAATGTCCTGAGTCGAAGCTGTCGTATCCTTTTCCATTCTTCATCCAGCGCAAATGTTGAAATGTCTGAGGCTGAGGTCGTTGTAGTCGTATGCGTCTATCGAGTTGGTTCCACAGATGTTTGATAGGGTTGAGACTGGGTGATTCTGAGGGCCATGGGGGTACGTTTGGGTTGTGGTTACCCAGCAAATTCATTGTAGCACGTGTGCCATGTGGTCGTGCATTGTCTTGTTGGAATATCTCACTTTGGACATTAACTGAAGGAAGAAGATGATATGGCGTTGAAGAATTTCGTCACGATAACGAACTGCGGTTAAATTTCCCTGTATGTACACGTGATTTTGTCCTCTCATTAGCGGATATTGTTACTCACGTCATGAGACCTCCTTCCACAAATCTGTCTCTCTTAAGAACGCAGGAACGACTGTACCTTTCCTTTCACCTCCGATAAACACGTATCCTTCCATCATGACGAAACAGCTTGAAACGTGACTAGTCACTAAACCAAATCCTCTTCCAGTTTACGAAGGTCCATGCTCGAATGTTTCGATTCAACCGCAGTCGTGCCCGACGATGGTGGTGCCGTGGAATAGGTCCTATAAAGGGCCCCGTAGGTCGGATGCCATGGAGTCTTAGACGATTCCTGACGGTTTTGTGACTGGATATTTGCAAAGGGAGGGGACAGGCCAAACCAAACATGTGTGCCCTCAACCAGTCCCATTTAACACGAGAATCCCAACTACCCAAGAGACAACCATATCCCAGTCCAGTCATCCCTAACCTGTTCGAGATAACAGTCTGAAGGAGAGAAATGAAATGCAGAGAAATCTCAGACTGAGAGTCGGAGGAGACACGCTGCTCAAATGGAATAGGTGTGACCCCGTAGGGCCTTTCTTGGACTTGGAGAGATGCATCCAGAAGATGGGACAGAACATGGTTTGTCAAAATATACAGATGGACACCCTTGTGTTAATTGAGCCCAAAGGGATTATCCTGTTATATAAAAACCTGAAGTGTGTTTCTCATTATATATTAGGTCATCTCTTGTTTTTCCATTCTATGCGCATTTGAAGTTTTTGTTTGGAGGGAAAGGTTTCACTTTTCGCTAGAAAGACCTCCACCCAGGGTTTACTTTTCGTTAGTAAGACCGTTTCCCAGGTTTTACTTTTCCTAAGTTTATATGAACATCAACATTCAAATGATTCATGAGTGTATGAAATCAACTGAAAAATATCGTTCAAGTTTAAGCACAAATTACAAAGGTTTTCCCAAGAAGGATTGGAACCGCAGGTCTCAGATGCGTAGGCAGACGCTCTATCGCACGGCTTCCGGACAGACGAAGGTGGTGGTGTTAAATTATCTACTTATAGTTACTGTCGTTAAATTGATTTTACGAGTGCTTGTAATTGTTATGTAGCTTCAATAAATGATCATCTATGTTGTAATTACCCATCACTGACGGTATACATGGAACAAGACACACTCCTCTTCGGTTTGGATAGACAATGTGGAACCAAAACAATGTATATCCCAACCAAATTTACAAATATCGGAAGGTATCAGTCTGGATGTGAACGAAGTAGAGACCCGAGTCAGAAGACTCGGTGCCAAGGCGTCAAATGCGTGGCCAGTGTTTGACTGTCTAACCGCTTCTATATATGTTAGAGAAAACACTTCTTGTTTTTGGTAGACAATGTAAAACTATCGGGGTCGAGAAGTCCCTCCGGTTTTACACTGTCTACCAAAACCGAAGGGAAGTGGTTTTTCTATGCAACTTTGACCATTCTTATGGCGGTCATCACTGTTCCCGCTCCAGTAGGTCTTAGACGTAAAGTGACTACATTGAACACGATCTAAGGCATTCATTCAGTAGAACACTCCGGTCAATGCTGGGTGGATATACGCATCCTGTGGTCCGCATACCAGCATGTTGCAGGGAGCTCCAGCCACGCAGGGATCATTCTGGATATTTTTAAGATGATCGTGCACATGACCCTACAGATAGGCAAATCGGAAGATAGAAAGGGTTCAGAAAGCTTCTCATAGTCCTTTATCTGACTTGACCGCCAGGTACTGGATAAAGCTGCAGCAACTACGAAATGTGTGCCATCAGTGATGTGCGTGTCACCCACAAAATAGCACCCCAGAGAAGACTCAAGTTCCACACTGGTGTCTCGGATAGGAACAAACTTGTCCTTTACGCGAGATGCATTTCTGGGCGCCTTATCGTCGAATCTGAGCATGGGTATGAGATTCAGGAACCGCCTTTCATACATTGCAGCCCTGACAAAATCCCATACTCCACAACACTTGTGAAGCCACCATCGACTGTTTCAGGTGAACAAATGTCATCAGAACTCCTATCAGTGCCAAAATGTCATCCTCATGTTTCTGTCCAAACATTTCGTGTGTGCCCCTTTTTCTCACAACTCTCTTCTCCTCAATGTTCGTAGGGCGGTGGGTGTCGCCTAGTAGTTAGAGCGTTCGCTCGTCACCTGGGTTCGATTCCCCAGATGGGTATAATGAAGCTTTATTCTAGTGTCAACCATTATGATTTTGCTGGACTACAATCGACGTGCAAACATATTAACTCATTCACACACTAATTCACACTGTTCGTAAGAGAAACAATCTTTCTAACCATGTCGACAATCATAAACACAGCATTCTCAGGGATGATATGATCAACTTTCACCACCCATTGCAGTGGACCTTGTATGACGTTTTGGGTAGGTGTTATGCCTGGTGGCAATGGAGTGGTTGACTACCATCTTTTCCAACCATAACCCATTGTCCAAGTTCATGATTATCAATACTGACTTCCTGCACTGCACCGCTGGATGATGTGCCATCACAGGAAGTGGACAGCATGAAATTGCTGTATTCTGTGAAAGTGGTTCTGCTTCATCACTGGCCTCATAGTGCTTAAAATAGTCGACTACTCATTAAAACCTTCGCAGCTCTTCCTTCGTTTGTCCATTTTAATGTAATAAAACCTACAGTCAACTACTTACCTTTACTGCATGGATGAAGAACATAACACTTGTAGCAATGTCCCAGGGTCTGTCAGAACCATGTATGCAGTTAACGTGGGTAAAAAATTTAAAAATGGTCGTGAAACATTAATCAAAAAATAAATGTTGATGAAAACGTTTTTGAGTCACGTTTTCACACACCTTGAGGAATACATAAAGTTTCAGCTAGAATTTCTAATTCGCTTCAAAGATATAAGAGCAGAAAAAGCTCCGTGCCTCTCAGGCCCCGGGATACAAGGTAAGTGTTAGCAGGTAAACGGTGATATGTGGAATAACACTCACCCTGAATTTAAGTCACAATCTCTCTTGACAGTTGTGTGTGTGTGTTTGTTTGTTTGATTGTTTCACGAAGCAATATGTTAGTTATAGAGCGTCAGTTTGTAAATAATCGAGTCTGGACAAGACAATCCAATGGTCAACAGCAAGGGCATCAATATACGTATTTGGGGTCAGTGAGTCTGGCCGCCCCATTTTATAACAAACATGGGTTACTGAAGCCTTGATAGTATTATTTAATGAAGAACGTACCTTTATGGTAATGAACTGCATCGCCTGCAAATCGCTCTGTATAGTCTTCCTTGTCACGTATCATTTTCTCGAACTTCGTCTTCTCAGCCACGCTTTTACAAAATTGTTCATCTCGAGGTACGCCCAGAAAATCCTTTATTCTCGTGATTTCCCTGAGTGGTTCCTGAAGGATTTATCACGTTTATCGTTCAACTAATCCAGCTTTTATTTAATGTAAACACCAATAATCACAACTGATGAATAAAGTGGGTTGCAATGCAACATTCATTTTAACTCTCTTGTTACAATTGTTTCATTTCAGTATTAGATCAGATCAACCGAAAACGTAAAGTTTTTTATCCTTTCGTCCAGAAGAATTTTGCTCAAAATCATAGCGGTTTAGTTTTAGTTAGCATTCTTAATAACCGACTGCACACATTAGAAATTCTCTAAACGGATTTCAACGTAATCAATCAGCATGACGTGTGTGGCGACTAGGGGCGGTGTGGTAGCCTAGTGGTTAAAGCGTTCGCTCGTCACGCCGAAGAAAGGGTTCGATTCCCAACACGGACACAATATGTGAGATCCAATTGATGTACCATACCAAGATTTCGTATGACCATCTTTTAATACATGTTGATAGTTGTGTGTCCAGTACTATGATATCGCCGTCGAATGGTTGCAAAACTATGACGAACAACATTCACTCACTAATCGTTATAACATAATGTATTTATAACATACCTGTTTCATCTCTTCATAGTACACAAGAAGTATTGGATGGTCTGGGTATTTCTGAAGAGCTCTTTCCCAGCTCGTCATATTCTCAAACCAGCTACCCCACTCCACTGTCACAAGGGATAAAAAGACAGCAAAATGACAATAAACAAAAATCTTGCAACTTCATAGTTTAAGAGGGAAGAAACATATATATTTCTCCATCCTCTGTAAAACGCTCCAAGTATAAGGAGACACTAACGAATGAATTCCATAGTACTTATTGTCTTTAGTATGTAATAGCGACTATGCTTGTCGTAAGAGGCGACTAACGGGATCGGGTGGTCACACTCGCTGACTTGGTTGAGACATGTCATCGGTTCCCAGTTGCGCAGATCGATGCTCATGTTGTTGATGACTGGACTGTCTGGTCCAAACTCGATTATTTACAGACCGCCGCCACATAGCTGAAATATTGCTGAGTGCGGCGTAAAACTCACTTTAGTGCGAAAAATCGAAAATCTGATATTTATATTTGGAATTAATAATGAAAGCGATTTATGGACAATAAATTAAATATTAAACCGTATGTGATCCTTATTGATATTAATATTTAATAACAAATACGATTGCTAGTAGATAATATGATCAGGCCCTATCCAAAATAGCCTCATAGCTAAAAGCCCTCTATTCTCACGTCCTAAAATATATTAATGGAACATGCATCTCGTTCAGGTTGACCTGATCAAGTGAATACTGATGCATTGCGTGCCCGTGTTACAACTGGCTAGGTCTATTATTGTGAAGGGGTGCACCTTTGACAGTTGATTGTCAACATGTTCGAACAGCCGAGACAAGGTTGTCGTTTGACACTTCAAAGCCGAGAAAGAAATCGCCAGAAACGTCCCAGCTTTCTTTAAAAAAGAAGCTACAGTTGGTTTACTGTTCCGATAAGGGCTTTTAGCCCGCAAGCAGCAATATTAATGTCATTCTCTTCTCCCGTATTAACAAGAAATTAATTCGACCTTCCGTTTGCGCCATATGGCCTCACAGGTTATGCATATGTTAGCTCATCCTGTACTTGTACGTCAGACAAGGTGTGACAATGACAGTTTTGCTCAATGACAGTTCATGGAAGACATATTTTGTAAGGAAGAGTTATCTCACACTTTAGGTCTTTAAAATTGCATGTATCCATTAGGTTACTGCGGATAACTGGTAAATGCAAGAAGCAAAATAGACTCACATTTTCCGCTGATACTTTGTTCCAACCAATCCTTCAGTGGTACATTCCACCGCTCGTCATATGAACGGTTTATCTTCTTGATGCATGTATACCAAGATGTTAAGGCGTCTCTCGGGTCCCGAATGAGGTACACAATTTTCGTCTTCCGGTCTATTACCTCCCTTGGCAGCTCTTCAAATAGAAGGTGAGAACTAAGAACTCTTGGTGATGGGTACTTGTCGAGTTCTTCCTGCGATGCCTGCTCCAGATGGAAAGATTCCTTCCGGGCTGGAATGGTCTCAGTTGATCCATTCATCAGCATGTTGATGATTTCAAAGTTCCAGTGTGTTCCTGAAAAGAGAGCAAATCCGATACATTAACATAAGGTACGTCCACTCTGCAAGTTCCACTATATTATGGGCATGTGTTTACGAATAACAATCAAACAGTCGTTAGAGGTTTATTAGTCGCACTGGTGACTTGTCCCACCGGGTACCCACTTTCTGATGGGTGAACAGGGGCAGTTTCGTACAAACTCACTTGCCAATTCGACATTTAAACTCAAAATCATATGTACGTGTATAATGAAGCCGACTTTCACAAACAATTTGCGCGCCATTTGAGACTGGGAACCAGGTATTGCTACTTCCATACATGGCACCATGGATTGAATATCTGGTTTCTTTTAAAGAAGAAACTGACTTTGCAGTGATATACATGCACATGACCCTTGGTGGTTAAGCTTAGGCTTGAGACACATAGTTACAAGCACGTTATTTATGCTGTAAAGTACAACATAATTTGGGAAAACGGCATTTAACATCAAATATAACAGATGGGCTGGTGGTAATGGAGACATAAAAGAGAGATTCAAGGGATGGTAAACAGATATGGAACCCTGTCAACGTACAACCTGGACCCGAGGCTGAAATGGTTTCTCAGTTGCTTGGTGGAATGCTGAATAGCATACATTAATGGTCGGTTGTAACGTGGACGTTGTAACGGTATAGAGCCCGTAGGCAGGTCACGAGATCTTACTATTTCCGTTGACAAAACTTTCCAAATAAGCCATCCTCAAATTAGCCAACTATTACGACTGATAAACATCTGTGACAGCCAAGTAGTACACCTGGTCTGTTCATGTGAAGTTATATCCTCGATAGCGCCATATGGAACAAGAACTGACTAGCTTTTCTCGAAACGTTCGTTGGTCTGCGCACTTCTTAAGCCCATTCTTATCACTCTGAATTCGATCAAAGTTAACAATTCTTAGGGCTACGAACGTTTCGAGAATAAGGGCGCCGGGCTCTTATTCTGATTCTTGATTTTACATTTCTTACCAGAAATCTGGTACCAGAAGTGAGGTGGACCCGGCCAATCCTCTCGCAAAGAGAGCCCGGGACCGACTTAGAGACTTACAGGCCCAGCTGTGTAATGGGTTAGTAAGCATTTTTTCGCCGCTTTTCGGGCAATATCACGGTGGATTACATCAGAACTGGGCTTCACGCATTGTACCTATGTGGGGAATCGAACCCGAGCCTGCGGCTTGACGAGCAAATGCTTTAACCACTAGGCTACCCCATATTACAGCGTAGTGACGTCACTTACCTGACCTCATGTATCCACATATCAAGACGTCATCATCACGGAGTTTCAAACTGGGAATATTCAAGAGAAGGTTCTCATCAAAGACAAAAGGAAATAGTCTTCCATTGACGTCTAAGATTTTCTGCTGTTGGCTGGGGTCAGTGCGTGGAGGAATTGTGATCACTGGCATGGTTACCGGCCACCTGTGACCTAGAAGATAGTAACTACCTGCAATATCGACATCCACATCTCTCCTCTCGGATCACGAAACTATCGTAACCATGGCAATAAATTTTGCACTATCAACCAAACCCTGTCTTAACACCCACCTAGAGTATTCAGTCATTTGGGCAGTTTTGGGCATCAATGAGTGAGTTTATCTTTACGCCGCACTCAACATTATTTCAGCTATATGGTGGCGTGATGTACATGTCGAGTCTGGACCAGACAATCCAGTGATCAACAGAATGAGCATCGATCTACGTAACTGGGATACTATGGTGTCAAACAAGTCAACGAGCCTTTTCACGTTAGTCACGTGTTGCTAAGAATCAATTCTAAGTCTGGGCCTATACATCTTCGAAGCTCACTCTGTGCTAGGATAGTCGTAAGTTAATGTTAATGTATGGCACTTACGACTATCTTAACGCTAAGAGAGCTTCGAAAATATAGGGTAGACCGTTCTGTGGAAGTGGTCAAACCACGTTCACAGTCACAGAGCATGCAAGAAGTCTTCTCGCTCATCTTCACACAATATTTCTACACCGGACTCTCGTGGGTGAGAAATATCGTCGAATTTTATCCAATATTGACGGAAACTCCGTGAACAAATTTCGTTCCTGTATTTACACCCTGCCAAAAGTGTTAACAAAAACATGTTTAAATCTCATTGTAACTTAAGCTGGAAAAGTAGATACACAGCCTTGGAAATAGCAACAAAAACGATTTTAGAGATCAGAATCAATGGCACAGGTAAGATACTAAACACAGGCTAGTGAGTGAGTGAGTGAGTGCAGAGTGTCAACCTAATGCAGTGGAAGCCTGACATACTCACAGCCTCACATACTCAAGATCAGAAAATGCCATGATAACCAAGAATACTATTACGTTTTCAAACACCCTCCGTCCTTCACCCATCAGTCTCCGATCCCACAGTTACAAGCGTTACATTGCTAATCTCACAATCGACCTACTCCATTAAATAAGCACGTGAGCTGACACCTAATTGGGTATTCCAGAGTCAGACCAACGAGGAGTGAAATGCCAACATGAAGACCGTTCGTTAGTGCAAACTATGTGCTAAAGTTTCAAGAGCCACAGTTTGTGCTGGCATGTCCGGACATTTACGAGGGACACACGTATGCCAAAATGATGCAATAACGGTGCTGATAATAAACATTGATGTGGCAATGATTAAACAAAGACGAAACATCAACCTTAGAGTCATTTCAAATCAAAAGACCTGATACATTGGTTTAAAGACAGCAGTTTGTGATAACAGGTCCAGATATCTACCCAGGACGCAGAGAGATTGTCAATAATGAAGCAGTTGCGGTTCTCAAGGTAAAGGTTGAAGTAACAGTTATTGCACCACAACGCATCATCAACCTTTGACCCAATCTCTAACAACTGTACACGCTGTTTTTAGGTCAGTGGGTGGCGTTTGGACATATGTTCTACTATTGCCGTAAACATGACTATCATGAAGTCTTGATACAGGAAAACTTTACAAAACTTGTTTTGCTGACCACCTACCTGCTGATTGCTACAGTAAACTGACGGGCGGTTTTAACTGGTCCCTCCCCCGATGTTGCAGCTCATTAAGACTATACAGCGTTTAAGTCGGCTGCGTTTCTGCGATCAGATTTAGATTCACGAACAATGTTCTCATCAGGGATGTCTAAGTCGGGAGTTTCCTAATCTTACTCTCTGATTCGAACCCATTTTCTGCTTATAGGTGATGGTGCATGAGCAATATATATTGAGCCACAATAAATAGGCATACAGTCAAAATAACGGTTACTTGAATTTCATTTGACTGAGTCTAGCTATTTCAATGAACAGTAAACTTTAATTTTTCTAAGGTTAGAACAATTCTTTAGTGTCAGTAGGCAATATTGTAGTGAATTTTCTTTAAAGAGAGTCACTTCTACTTATATTGTTTACATTTCATTCAGTGGTCAAGAATGATCTAAATAGAAACACACGAAAATAAAAATAAAATGATAGTCTGTCTATCACTGACTCAAATCAGATAAATGTGACTGTGGTTTAACGCGTGTTTAGTAATATTCCAGTAATATCACGAACAGGGACACCAGAGATGGGCTTCACACAATGTACCCGGTGTTACGAGGCAGTATTTTCTGTAAATTGTATTATTGATTAAGTGAGAGTTATTACTCAGTAGTGATACTGCTGTTCACCTATGTTCCACCAGAATCGAGCGACTACTGCGATGGAATAGAGACTCTAGGAGCTCATCTGGCTGTCCTCAAGACTGACTGTCCAGATAGTGACATCTTGCTATGTGGTGATATAAACGCCAGACCTGGTAATGAGCTAGATTGTTATCGAAGACGACAGTATCGATTTCCTGCCCCTTGAAGAATTTATGTACGATGCTACCTCATCACTCAGTCCACCCGGTGTTAACAAAGACAATGTTGTTAATAATTATGGGAAGCAGGTTTTAGATTTATGCAGACTATCTAATATCAATATACTGAATGCAAGATGGTCTAACGCATCTGGTGACTTTACCTACATCGGTCCAAATGGACTCAGCACTCCAGACTATATATGCATGTCATGTTCCTTGTACCCAACTGTGACTGATTTTAAGGTTATATCACGCAGCGAGTCAGACCATCTCCCATTAACACTGACCATTAACCTTTTCAGCGAGAGAGATGTGACATTACGGTCCTCTGTACCACAATATGCTGACAGGTTAGTTTACAGATGGAAAGGTGAATATAGAGAAGGTAAAGGTTGAAGTAACAGTGAGTGCACGACAACGCATTATCAACCTTTGGCCCAATCTCTAACAACTGTACACATTGTTTTATTAGGTAGGTGGGTGGTGTTTGGACATATGTCTTACAATTGCTGAAACCCGCCTGTCATGAAGTCTTGATACAGGAAAAGTTTCTACAGTAACATGGCGGGCTGTTTTAAATGGTGTTGCAGCTCAACAAGACTATACGGTGATTAAGTCAGATACGTTTCTGCGATCAGATTTAGATTCACGAACAATGTTCTCATCAGGGATGTCTAAGTCGGGAGTTTCCTAATCTTACTCTCTGATACGAATCCATTTTCTGCCTATAGATGGTGGTGCATGAGCAATATATATTGAGCCATAATAAATAAGCATACAGTCAAATTAACGGTTACTGGAATTTCATTGGACTGAGTCTAGCTATTTCAATGCCTTGATCACTGGCATGGTTACCGGCCACCTGTGACCTAGAAGATAGTAACAACCTGCAATATCGACATCCACATCTCTCCTCCCGGATCACGAAACTATCGTAACCATGGCAATAAATTTTGCACTATCAACCAAACCCTGTCTTAACACCCACCTAGAGTATTCAATCATTTGGGCAGTTTTGGGCATCGATGAGTGAGTTTATCTTTACGCCGCACTCGGCATCATGTCAGCTATATGGTGGCGTGATGTATATGTCGAGTCTGGACCAGACAATCCAGTGATCAACAGCATGAGCATCGATCTACGCAATTGCGATACTATGGTGTCAAACAAGTCAACGAGCCTTTTCACGTTAGTCACGTGTTACGACAAGCATGTGTTGCTAAGAATCAATTCTAAGTCTGGACCTATACATCTTCGAAGCTCTCTCAGCTCTAAGATAGTCGTAAGTTAATGTTAATGTATGGCACTTACGACTATCTTAACGCTAAGAGAGCTTCGAAAATATAGGGTAGACCGTTCTGTGGAAGTGGTCAAACCACGTTCACAGTCACAGAGCATGCAAGAAGTCTTCTCGCTCAGCTTCACACAATATTTCTACACCGGACTCTCGTGGGTGAGAAATATCGTCGAATTTTATCCAATATTGACGGAAACTCCGTGAACAAATTTCGTTCCTGTATTTACACCCTGCCAAAAGTGTTAACAAAAACATGTTTAAATCTCATTGTAACTTAAGCTGGAAAAGTAGATACACAGCCTTGGAAATAGCAACAAAGACGATTTTAGAGATCAGAATCAATGGCACAGGTAAGATACTAAACACAGGCTAGAGGGAGGGGTTTGGTTTTACGCCGATTTTAGAAACATTCCTGCATTATCACACAAAATGGACTTCACGCATTATACTCATGTGGGAAAACGAAATCCTGTCACCGAGTTGACGTTCGAATGCTTAAACAGTTAGGCTGCCCAATCGCTCCACGACATGGTGAAAACTACTTTCGATAATCAACGTGAGTGAGTGAGTGAGTGAGTGAGTGCAGTGCAGTGGAAGCCTGACATACTCACAGCCTCATATACTCAAGATCAGAAAATGCCATGATAACCAAGAATACTATTACGTTTTCAAACACCCCCCGTCCTCCACCCATCAGTCTCCGCTCCCACAGTTACAGCGTTACATCGCTAATCTCACAATCGACCTACTCCATTAAATAAGCACGTGAGCTGACACCTAATTGGGTATTCCAGAGTCAGACCAACGAGGAGTGAAATGCCAACATGAAGACCGTTCGTTAGTGCAAACTATGTGCTAAAGTTTCAAGAGCCACAGTTTGTGCTGGCATGTCCGGACATTTACGAGGGACACACGTATGCCAAAATGATGCAATAACGGTGCTGATAATAAACATTGATGTGGCAATGATTAAACAATAACCAAACATCAACCTTAGAGTCATTTCAAATCAAAAGACCTGATACATTGGTTTAAAGACAGCAGTTTGTGATAACAGGTCCAGATATCTACCCAGGACGCAGAGAGATTGTCAATAATGAAGCAGTTGCGGTTGTCAAGGTAAAGGCTGAAGTAACAGTTATTGCACCACAACGCATCATCAATCTTTTTGGCCCAATCTATTAACAATTGTACACGTTGTTTTAGGTCAGTGGGTGGCGTTTGGACATATGTTCTACTATTGCCGAAAACCTGACTATCATGAAGTCTTGATACAGGAAAACTGTACAAAACTTGTTTTGCTGACCACCTACCTGCTGATTGCTACAGTAAACTGACGGGCGGTTTTAACTGGCCCCTCCCCCGATGTTGCAGCTCAACAAGACTTTACAGCGTTTAAGTCGGCTGCGTTTCTGCGATCAGATTTAGATTCACGAACAATGTTCTCATCAGGGATGTCTAAGTCGGGAGTTTCCTAATCTTACTCTCTGATTCGAACCCATTTTCTGCTTATAGGTGGTGGTGCATGAGCAATATATATTCAGCCATAATAAATAAGCATACAGTCAAATTAACGGTTACTGGAATTTCATTTGACTGAGTCTATTTATTTCAAAGCCTTGAAAACGTTAAACTGTCCAAGGTAAGGACAATTGTTTGTTTGTTTGTTTCTCCTTATCATAGCATGATCCCCAATATACATGATGGTGTTACATTTTAGGAAAATACATGGGGACATATATAAGGTAAAACAGCCTCTTAAGGGCATAAATGTACATAACGGTAAGTAGCCTCTTAAGGACATATACAAGGGTAAATAGTCTTTTAAGGACATCACTGAACCGCAAAACAAACGTCACTCCCCTTCTTGAAATTGGAAACCAGTTTAATTCATACGCATGTAAAAAAATAATAATTGTCGGAAAGATCTAAAAACTGACAATTTTGATTATCAATACTTAAAGACGAACTTCAGACAATTACATGTCAAAATAACCACAGATGGCGTGACAGTGCGATCCGAAAGTCAGTAACATGTATGGCCTCTTTGAGCGTTGACAACAGCCTCGCATCTTCTGTACATGGAGTGCATGAGACGGTCGGTTCACCGTACTACAAGTACACGAATCACAAATGTAATATTGAACAACTGGAGCAATATCTACCAGAGAATCTTCAGGACTTTCCTGAATGTCACACCGTCATCTGTGATGATATGAATGTCCACACAGGAAGACAAAACAGTGTGTCCCCTAGTCTTGATGATGATAACATGAATCATATACTCCAAGCGAGCGCTGATGATGACAACTATCCTTTTGATGATCGTAATTCTCACTACAGTGTTGCTAATAATTTTGGTAATCTGTTACTTGATTTATGCTATTCCTTCAACCTATTCATAGAGAACGGTAGAGAGTATGGAGATTTACGAGGCGAATATACGTTTCATGGGCAAGAGGGATCAAGTTTCAATGACTGTTTATTGGCTCACCCGACTTCTTCCAATTTATTAACTCGCTAAATATTGGAGACTGAGTAGACTCTGATCATTTGCTATTAGAATTGACTTGCCAGTTTCCGATTATGAACAAGTCGAGTGACAAAACCCATAATGACGATTATAAAAAAAAGATTGTCTGGAAGGGCGCCTTCTGCGAAATATGTTTAGATAATTTGTAAAGTAAAATTTCATTTTATAATGACCGTCCCCTGTAACAACTTGAGTTCGATCTAAACTCATCTTTGTATGAGTTTGTCCATGTCATATTAGATTCAGCAGACTGTTTAAAGAAAAATACTAAGCCGTTTAAGCAAAACTACAAAAACACATTTAAGTGAGTAGTGTAAAACTGCACGATGAGACGCGAGCAAAGTACATAGAAGTTTTCGATGTAGACCGTCGGATAGAAATTTGTTTTTGTAAAATGAGAAACAAATACAAAGCTTCATGTAGAAAATTCTGATCTAACCTGCTTAATCAAAGATTGAACAGACTGAATAATTCTACCCACAATCCCGCTACGTTCTGGAAACAAATTCGTTCATTTAGAAAGAGATCAAATACTTCAAAAAGTGAATGGATAACACATTTCAAGACCGTTTTTTTCTGATGATGCCGTTTTTTCCAAGTGCTGGTTATTCCGTGGATGATGATGTTATCTCTCCGAATGTTATCTATGACACGATTGCTCAAATGATTTTGGAAAGACCACGTTCAATAGATGAGATTAAGAATGCTTTGAATAACTTAAAGAGCTGGTTCCGACAATCGTAGCATCGAAATGTTTATATGGTCTCAAGCAGAGAGAATGCCCTTTATCCATAAGTGTTTTAATACTGTATTCGAAAGTGGTTCGTTTCCAGAAAGCTGATCTCGCTCAATGATCGTAGCTCAAGGCAATACAGATAATCATAGAGACATATCTTTAATGAGTGTCATTGGGAAAGTTTTAGAACTGTTTTAAATAACAGAATCTTAAACTGGTCAAATCCAAGAAACTTATTTTCTGAATGCCAGACGGCTTATAGAAAAGATTACTCAGCTACTGACCATATCTTTGCACTATGTGCGATAATGCAAAAGTGTCTGTCGCATAATAAACAAAATCTTTATGTAGCGTCTGTTGACTTTAAGAAAGCCTTTGACTCTATGGATCGTTGTAAATTATGGTACTGCTCACGAAAGTCCGGTTTACAAGGGAAAATGTTTTTAATCTATGTATTTGAATATTAAATCATGTGTTCGTTGTGGTGATAATGTCACCGAGTTTTTCGACTGTCACATGTGAGTTCGGCAAGGATATGTTTATAGCCCTATATTATTTTCCTTCTTCATAAGCGAACTGTGTTATGATCCTTCTAATTCAGGTAAACACGGGGTGCAAATGTTTCCAGATATGATTGAAATTATTATCCTCCTTTTTGCTGTCGATGTAATTTTGGTGTCAGATACTATTGTTGGTTTACAAAACCAACTGAATATCTTGGAACGCTATATAAATGAATGGATGTTATTTCCTAATTTCGAAAGAAAACAAACATAATTATCTCTAAAATGGGCCTGTCGCCTCTAAAGAAAAATGTTTTTTGAATGGCAAAAGTTTATCTATTGTTAATCAACACACGTATCTTGGGCTACTGTTTTCCCATACCATGAACCATGAAAAAAGTGCTATAGATCTGTAATCGCGTGCTAAGAAGGCTCTTATTAATCTTACGTCAGTCTAACAGAATTTCGGAATTTTAAACCTGAAAATGTATTTTAAATTGTTTCATGCACAAATCCAACCGATTATGCTCTATGGGTCTAAAGTTTGGGTATTTCAAAGTCAGGAATGTCTAGAGACGAAAAGATTTTTAAATGTAGCGCAACGCAAACTCGTATGGTTTATGGAGAATTCGGCAGGTATCCGATATATATAAATTCACAAATCAGATGTTTAAAATATTGGTTTAGACACCTGTGATTTTCTCATGGATTTGGATTTCTGTGGCTGAATCAAACAGTTGGTAATATCAATCTATTTCCTAAGAAAGGACAAGGTATGATAGAGGCCATTATTGGCCCACAACATGTCATGATTATCAAAATTTTACAACACAATAATTTTAGCATAAAAAGAGCTAAACTAATTGTTGAAGTTACCTCCAATTGCATTTTTATGTTTTTAGTGTTGTTAGTTTTCCTCTTTGAAGACCTCAAAGTTAACATATTTTACAATATCTTCTAGAAACCTACATTTTCTGATTTTCAGAGTGGTAGAAAAGTGTGAGCAAAAGCGTGACCCATCCCAATTTTTTCACCACATATGAAGAGAGTAAATTAGAATGCACACCTAAAAAATTGTGGTGGGTCACGCTTTTGCTCACATCAAAGTCTTTAAAAAAGTACATTTTTTTCGGTTTATGAAATTGCCCCATACAACATCTCAAAAAATAAACATTGACATAAACTAACATCTTTAAAAACAATCCATCACATTTACACATCTGTGCCATGATACATTATATTTTGAATGTTTTTTTTCGCTAAAATACACATATCAAACATCTTTATTAAAATTTTCAATATCATAAGGCACTCACAAGGCTGATTTATGAGAGGTAAACATTGGTTTTGGGTTGTTGGTCTCTGCAAGAAAAGTAAGAAGATGTATGAAGATTTTCAAAATATGATCAAGCAGTACTGTAAAGGTGAGAATCTTTGTTATTATGTAAGAATTTGATCATAGTTTTTCTGTCATCTGTGTATCAAACACCTTTGAGTCACCTGTTACTGTCAAAATAAACATATGGATTTTCCAAGACCTTATGTACCTTGATGTTTTCAATGACATATTAGATTTAACCAAAATGACTGCACTTACTGTATGAAAAGGATTTTTTTAGCTAGAATAAGAACATTGTATCAAGGTCAAGCAGATGATGAACACAAGCAGACGTCAAGTCAAACATAGTTGTAAAGTGTAATATATAAGCTTAAATTCACACTGGGAGGCAAAGGAATATGTAGCCTAATGGTTGCAACAGTGGACTGTCGGTATTTTTTGTTATCAGACATGCAAGTTCAAAGCCATGTAACTTTTCTTTCTTTTATTCAAAGTTTGTTTATCAAGTCTACAATGTTTAATTAAACTGTTTCGCATCAAATCCAAATATTGTAATTTTTTCTTAAGTTTGGTAATCTATATTACAACACTGTTGAAATAAGCTTTAATTAACATCATGTAAATCTTTTCCTAAGACACTGACCATTCACCTTTTCAAGTCAGTCTAGTTGCCTTTGTTCCCAATATTTTAAATTCATATTTTATATATTTTGATCTACTTTAGGTTTATACACTCTTGAATACTGCAGTTCTTGACAGTGAATCAGAAACTGAGATTGATGACTGTGTGAATGAAAAGTAATAGGGGATGTGTTTTATCTTTAAAGTGGATAAGTAGTGAATAGTTACTCTATGAAGTCTTTTGAATACTGACTTTAACGTGTGCATGGAGTTGATATGAACCTGCACTTACAATGAAATTTCACCTGAAATGGTCCCCTTTGAGGTCAAGACCTGTGATTTTTAGTGCAACATGGTTGGCTATTGTATTAACATATGATGATTGAGATGATAACTGTATATTTGCTAAAACTGGTTGTAAATGCTGACTTGTAACACTTACTAGCTGGAATGAAGCTGTGCCCAAAATGTAGCTTTACGCAAATCAGGCCCCTGTGATTCTTAGTACAACATGTTTGTCATCATGCTTACATGTTGTACAATGAAACCATGGATTACATTTGCAAAGAATGCTGTGAATAATGACTGAGTTTTGGGGACACAATTGGCAAGAAATTGAATTAACAATGTTTTGCAACCCTAATTGGGCCCCTTGGGGTTAAAACAGTATGATTGACATTGATATGTTTTTCAGCATGACTACCTGTCGTAAAACTGCGGTAATTTGTATGTAAATAAAATGACAGTTGTAAATAAGCCATTATGGCACACTGATATTTCAGACTTTGTGTTATTTTTCATGGGAACTGATAAAACCCATTCTGGGCCCCCACTGCAGTAAAATTACACCTTACAACATATAAAATATAGCATTTTTATGCAAAGCTAACATGTCTCTAAACAACTAACATGTTTTCAGCCAATTCTGTTAGTGGGCCAAAAACCACCCTTATCATACCTTGTCCTTTGGAGGACGATCTGTTAGCCATATGGTTTATGGAGAATTCGGCAGATATCCGATATATACAAATCTACAAATCAGATGTCTAAAATATTGGTTAAAGATCTTTGGAATGCACGAACAAAGAATCCCAAAACTAGCTCATAACATGCTTGTATTTATAGATGATACAAGCGTCTCATATTAGAAACCTGTGATTTTCTCATGGTTTTGGATTTTTGTGGCTGAATCAGTTGGTAATATCAATCTATTTCTTAAGAAATTTGGCGGACAATCTGTTAGCACGTATCTTCAAGAATGGCATTCATGTCTAGACAATAGTTCAAGATGTCAGTTGTAGAGATCACATAAGAGCTTAATTCAACCAGAACTATATCTGTCTGTTTTGACATCTAAAACAAATTAGACGCACATTTGTCAAGCTTATTAGACTCATCAGTAGATAAGGGCAGACGACTTTCAATAGAGAGACGGATATGTCCATTATGTAACTTGGCCACAGAAGATGAAATGTACTTCGCTTTTGTATGCCAACATCATGTTCATTTAAGGAAAAATATATCCCAAATAACTGCATATTAAAATATCCCTCAACTGCTTTGTTTCCATTCTGTCCTCTAAAATTGAAAATGTAATACGTAATTTTGCCCTCGATCCTTAAAAGGAATATCTCTGAACTGTAACTTCTTTCGTGAAATGTCTGTAACATTTGCTGATAACATACTTATATTACTTGTATATGGGCCATCTGAACGTGCACCCACACTCGTTGATACGCATGAAAGAGTTCAGCTTCAGATGTCGGCTTTGGTCGCACATCATTGAGCCTCCCCTGAACCTCGACCTACAAGCCTTGTGTCGCGTATAGTCTAAACTGAAGGCAAGCCATTGGAGAGTTTGCATGCCGTGTTGACGGGCTGAGTGCCTAGTTGCTCTGGCATTCCATGACGATCAAAATGTGGCACGACGAAGGGTCTCAGCACTTGATCAATACAGGGGACACGTGCACCATTTTCTCTACCAGGACCAATATTCTGGAACACCATAGGGCCTATAGTTTGTAATTTAGAGCAATAGCACCCCACACCATTATGCCCGCACCTCACTACGAGTCTCTTTCCAGGACACGATCATCTGCTAGACACGATCATCTGCTAAACACTCCCCGTGTCATCACCACACTCTCACACTGCCATCTGCCGTCGAGACGCTATACAGGCTTTCGTCGAAGAAGACTACAGTTCGCCACTCCCGGTGACGCCAATTTAGATGATGTGTGGCCTACTGGAGACGAACATGACACGACTTCGAACAGTGAGGATCGGACCCGGTAAGGCCTGCGACAATAGACGATTTTCTGCCTCAAACGCCTCTGCACTGTGTCGGCGCTGATTGGTTTCTGCTGATTGCCGATGGTTTTCCGTAGCCCTAGCGAAAAGATTTTGCAGGTGACGACGGACAATCTCCCGATTTTGCCTCAACGTTGTCACGGGTGGTCTTCCACTGCGCGGACGGTCGGCTGTGTTTCCAGTGGCTTGGACTCGTTGCTGCAGGCGGTATATGGTCAGAATATGAATAGAAAAAATATGGAACGTCTTGCGGTCTGGCCAGCATTCAGTCTTCTTAAAGCTTGGCCCATCTGTTTCCTTGATAAGCATGATATGACAATACTTTCGAACAGTGAATGATTCAGCACATGTTCGGTGGCTCTTCTTATAGAGATGACACCTCGGGATGCTAGTGCATTGTCATTTTCATGATATGCGCACAAAACCGTATCAAATACGGAATTTGAAACTTGAACATTGGCTTCGAACCAGGTCTAGCTAACATATAAAAAAAGAAAAAAAAAGAATTAAAATTAAGATGAAATGGTAATAAGGCGTAATATACAAGGATAAAACGTCTCTTACAGACACATATAAGGGTAAATAGCTTCCCAAAGGCCATATGTAAGTCAAAAGTGGTCTCTAGGACATACATAGCAGTGGATCCATACCAGCAACCTACTGGAAAAGGTATTATATATTCTAAGCATGATTTGTAGAACAGTTTCATAATGGTACAATCCATCTGTAATGAACGGAGTTTTCGTAGTAAGTGTGGGCGGGACTGCCATTACTAGTAGGAATTTCAAAGGTTGCATTAGCCACCCATAGTAGCAACAGCGGCAAGGACATTCTGACGTCTTTTCAAAATTTCGTCTTTTCAAGTACTAGCATACATACAAGTGAGTGAGTGAGTGAGTGAGTATGGTTTTACACCGATTTTTTAGCAATATTCCAGCAATATCACGGCGGGTGTACACCAGATTTTACACATGCTTCACATCTTGTACCCATGTGGGGAATCGAACCCGGGTCTTTGGTGTGACAAGCCAGCGCTCACTAGGCTACCCCACCGCCCCTGTGCACACCTGACATCTCTACACCCTACATGCTTACAAGAAAAAACAGTCACCCTTGTGTGGGGTGAAGGGGAACACAGTTGCTATACACAACCAAAAGCACATTCAGACAGGCGTAAAAATGATGGATGGTCGTTTTTTTCCTTCGACCTTTCTCGTTATTCGGTTGTTTTCACTGTTAAGTATTGCAGTCAGTAATGTTCCAGCTGCACTAGCAGCATGTGCATAATCAGATCGAAGCTAGTCGATCCAATGGTTGATACTGTGAGCAACGACTAATACGCAAGGTAACAAAAACACCATGTCAGTCAAGTCACCGAGCCTGACCAGTTATGAATACTTAGTACAGGATACTTAGGACATTTCCAGGTAGGTGTTGGCTAAGTGGAATCAACATGCATGCTCAGCCTCTGTGTGCTGTCTATAGGTCGCGGCCCATGACATAAAACTACGTTTATCCTCAACGGTTTATGATGCAATAGGATAATCATCAATGGTTCCTAAAAGTCATCAGCGTGCGTAATAAATCTGGTTAAGTCGATAATCCACTCATACACGCAACCTATGCGATACATATCACTGGCACACCATTACTCCTCATAATGGGGTTATATAAGGCATAACACGATTATGGTCTTTACGAAATGCTTGCCCCTGCGATATATATGCTTGTATATCCCGGCTTTGAGTGACAGTAAGTTTGTTATGACCTCGCGTCTATGTTAGGCTAGTAACAACGAAAGCGTTTTGATTGGTCTGATCATTCATCAAACATTAACAGAGATTCTGTCTGCCGGAATCTCGATCATCGAAACAGGTCTTGATGTGAGGCAAATATCACAATATGCCATAGTATAACATGAGGACTATTTCAAGTGGCCCTCTTTCGTATATAACAAAAGTTCCTGAAGTATCCTCAAATAGGAATATGAAGTAATGGACAAAATTTTGCTTTGATAAGGTGTTATGCAGGGTTGTGTTATTCCATCGATATTGTTACCACTATTTCACGATGGAAGTTTCTTCTTCACGCGGTCCATTCAACCGGGCGTTCAGGGAATTGAATAACAGGAACAACTTGGCCGGTCTGAAGTTGAGGAAGCAGCTGGCGAGCTTTGATCGAGAAAAGAAGTTTCTTCTTGACCATCTCGACAAGGACAAGATCGACACATACGGATTCCTGAAACAGCTGAAGCTATGTGAATCCAACCAAGTCCCAGCGTATACAGAGTAAGACAATGAATTCTGTGAATAACGCTATCGTCTATGATGATGTTTGAAGAGACATAACAAATAGCAATGATAGAAGTTTCAATCACTGAGCAGTTGTAGCTACTGGTTTGTTAATAGGGATTAATTGAACGTATATGTAATGATGTATATGCCATGAAATGTTATACGTTATGATTATAGTATGGGGGTTTGCGAGTGAGTTCAATGTTAACCGAGTTTAGCAAATGTGTTTTATACAGCAACATCACAATGGTTTGCACGACTGCAAGTGTTTCGTGTTCAGAGTATTCTTCACAGGAATGGTTTGCAAGATGTGCCCTCGGAATGCCCTTAAAATTTAGCATCGTCTTTTTTGGGGATTCTTGTATTAGAACACAATTGTCATTGAAATTTTAAATATATTTCACCAGTTTTTTAACCACAATAAGTTGCCTTTTCAGCGGACAGATTCCAAAATATTATCTGGAATGTGGTAACGCTAATCTGATTGATTATTAGAATTTTCAATAAGCCTTTACATTGGCAAACGTATGCTGCTGTTTAAAGGTTGCCATGGCAGCGTTTGTCATAAGAATATATGTTATTCACACCGACAAGAAATCCATGGGAAACATTCTTCGTTTTCATGTTCCAACGAAAACGACTTGTGTCAGAGGTACGATAGGTATCGTACCATTGTACGACCAGCGACAGACTTTCTGCGGGTTCGAAAATGCATCTAACTTAAGGTGTCTTATCTTCAACGGTTAGTTTTTAAGATTAATCAAAGCTAAGAAAAAAATCTAGGCTCAGAATATTAGGATTCTCACAACTACTTTTAGAATTTTCTGGTATCGCCTGTATCGTTCAAGTCTACACAAGTTCATTAGACGAGCCATTCATTCTTAAAAATAAAAAACTTAAAGGTAACTTTCGTTTTTACAGCCTTATTCAAGGTATGGTCAAAGGCCCCTGCGTGTTCAGACGACGACTGCGAAAGGCTCACACAGCCCCATCAACACACAGCAGCTCCGGGGACGAGCAAACAGAAAACTGCAATGGGAAAAAACCTTTTGTGCCCAAATTTACGAAGGCTCAAATCAAGCTTCTGCAGGCTCGTAAACCCACATTGTCCAACCACGAAAGAGCCGAAATGTTCCTGAAGAGACTTCGTGATAAACACGTGGAAGAACTGGAAGAGGAAACTGATAATAATGACCTAGAACATTCGTTCAGCAGAAAGATTTCCCGATTACTGTCTGTAGCCACGGATGACTGTGATCCACACCAGGTAGCGGAACGATGGGCGCGTCCACGGGGTAGTGGATTCCATTCTATTGAACGCCTTGGGAATATTACAAGTAGGCATCGTCCAAGTGAACTCTTTGACGGGCCTGGATCACGTATATCTCAAACAATCCCCGAATTAGTTCCAATTAAACCCAAAGACTTTCGTCATTCTGTAGCGTCTCCTGTAGAAGAAGAACTAATTTGTCCACCACTCCGGCCAGTCCGAAAACCCCCGATTGAAATGAGACTTCGTACGTTTTATGAAAAGTTGGATATTCTCAAAAAGAAACAGGACGAGCGAATGGCTGAGGTTCCAATATGGGAGAAGAGAAGGAGGTGGATTTTGCTAACTAAAGGCCTTGGGGCTGCTTTAGCAGAATCCGACTCTGATTCAGAAGTAGAGATGGACAGGTTCTAGCATTGCGAATTTCAGTATTCGGGGATTTCACCGCCCTTATTCTTTTGAGGAATTGCCAATTAGCGGAATATAATATCACAAAATCCACGTTGTAATATATTTCATATATGTTTTGACCAGTGTCTGAACGTAGTCAATCGAATGATGGACTCTGTACTTTAACTTTCGTTTCTTTATTACGTATAAAGATATTACGTCTTTGGGTGCTTTCTTAAGGTTAACAGATTTCCATCAATTCAAACAGACCACAATGTCCCTTTTCTAAGAGTTAAAAGTATTTGTTTCACCATCTGGACGAGTTACTCATATACGTTTCCAAAGAAACTATCGTTTCGTTTCGGACTTTCCGATTTCCCAGAATGTCAAACACAGTAAAAACTGTCAGTCATGATTCAAACAAGGTGAACTTACTTTACGTTGCCAAAAAACGCCCCCTTGGAAAATTCTTTTCATTTTCGATATATTTCTTGAAAGAAATCATAAGCGGGTCTTGATGGTAGGAGAAAAGACACACTATGTGGAACGGGCAATAGCGATACTTGTACCTTTCCCATGTTTTATCTGTTATATTTTGTGAAATACTTTGTTTTCCTAACCGAAATTAAAATATTTCAAACTGGGACAAACCAGTGTTTCCTTGACACTTGAGAAAGTACGTTATCCAGCCTTGACGTACACACTGGTGTAACAATAAGCAGATTGGATTCAGCAAAGTCAAACCAACCACCACAAATCGCATTACTGTTCTTAATCGCCAAATCTTTATCCGAAATACGATTACGGTACCTTCGGGATTGATAACAATGGTAAGATATCAGGTATAACTGATACCTCTTAATCAGCAATGTATTAATAAGGTACCTTGGTAACCATATTGGAAACATACCTGGACAAATCACAGTGCACTGTACAAATTCGCTGTATCACCCTAATGCATTAATCACTGTCGAACTGTGACATTAGCTGTTTCACAAGTACATGAGCATACTATCCTGCCCCATCCGAAACTGTTCTACAAAATGCTAGAAATTGTAACAGTTCCTTCATGTTACCATTCAACATGAATTGCGTGGAATATTATTTACCCAATAGCCACTGATGTATCAACAATAATGTCTACCATAAACCTCTCTGAAAGTTTCAAGGCCATGAATCTTATAATCTTGATCTGGAGTAATGTCGGAATGTTTCAAATTTATCACTACAATTTATGCGTAAGTTCGGTGTAACTACAGTTCCAGTGGTAGGACGATAGGAAACGTATTAGGACTTGAATGTGGAGAGATTAGTGCAGATATGAGCAATGCAGACCTTTTCAAAGTCCAAAGCGACCTATTTGGAACAGATTATGGTTTTATGTAAACTAGCGTGCGATGATATTGTCTTAGAAAGGACACTTATAAAACATCTACTTTGAAGTTAGACATAGCTTAATTCTTAACAATAGCTGGTTTAAACAATAATGCCTTTCATGCTGAAGCTATTGAGGATGTAGCTACCGAGGATGTAGCTACCATGGAGAAACAGCAAATCAAAAGCAAAACAAGGACGGTTGTAGCAGACGATGGTTGGGGTCGGCCTTGGGGATAGAGATAGAAACTAACAAAATGCTGATCTCTTCGTGGAAATAAACTGTGGAAGCACGTCATAACAATTTACAAATAATATCCAGTCCTGTCGATCTTGGGTGGTCATAACACCTGCATTGTTTGAGACATTTAACACGACGCTTTTCTGGGAGTATCAGGTATCATACCCTTTACATATCTCAAAATAAACTTTATGAAAGAATGTCATGCAAGATGGTAATCAATAGATTTGTTATATTCAACAAATATGAAAAAGCAAAGATAAATTGTCTTTGAAATGGTCCCCGTGCCAGTAGACAGCGC
This sequence comes from Haliotis asinina, assembly GCF_037392515.1. Taxonomy (NCBI): domain Eukaryota; kingdom Metazoa; phylum Mollusca; class Gastropoda; order Lepetellida; family Haliotidae; genus Haliotis; species Haliotis asinina. The sequence goes on along the minus strand of NC_090293.1, from coordinate 51,138,893 downwards.
ATGCATTTCGTGCCAACTGAAACGTCATACCTGGCTGAGCTACCTAATAGCCATCTGTAGGCTGATTTATTATTTTCAGCAGCTAGTCGTATTTTTGGAAAGACTTCCCCTTGAATAACTTCTCACTCATCCCCACTGAATGCCCAGTTAGGCCAATTTAAAGTGAGTCATTTCGACATACCCTATTTGCGGTTATGCAAATTTTAGAGATAGAAAAAAAAACTGGTTTTAAAACAGTTGTTTTTTTTTTCTTTTTCCAACAGTAGTTGAAGCAATGCCCGTGTAAAAGATGCTCTTTGATATCCTGGAAGAAAGTGCATGTTCGATTCAACCTAAAAAGTTGTGAAATGTGAACACCAGTGGTCAGAGCTGCCGGAAATGAATACATGGCTAATTTTTATTTAACATCGCGCAAAAGCAATTTTTCAGGTTATGATGGTGGTCTGTAGACAGCTCTAGACCTGAGAACCAAGAGGTAGCCATTATGAACATCAATCCACTTGTGAAGCTGCATCAATAAGCGATGTCAACGAGCGTGACCATCCGCCCACTGTCTCACACAACCATGCACCACGGACGTGGTTCAATGCAGATTACTTCATTACTTTGATACACACACAACTTGATTAAGCATCCCATGTACTTTAGTAATGAGTGAGGGGGGGGGTTGTTTTTCGACGCACTCAACAACATTCGAGCTATATGCCGGCGTTCTGTACATAATCTAGTCTGGATCAGAAAACCCAGTGATCAACAGCATGAACATCGATCTGCGCAATTCGGAACCGATGACATGTGCTTAGGCAATTCCGTTAATCGCCTCTTACAAGCATAGTGGCCTACCAAGCTGAAGGCAAATTCTACCCCTTCACGGGTCATTTTCGTAATGATAGGTTTCCTTATGTTCCATATGATACTTAGACTCATATAAAAAAAAAATAAAATGACTGGCATCCATGTTGGTTTCATGAATTCATTTTAAAAAAAAACAATATCCCACCGATTCTGATACAAAACTGTCTGTACAAGCATGGTCCTGGTGTACTTTATGTTGACTTTATTGGTGAATGCGAACAACCAAAATGTCATTAGACGATTCAAGGTCAGTACAATTGTAAATCCACGTGAATGTGCGTCAGCCAGCACTCTCCTCCCCATACTCCATCGGCCTCCTGATCCTTTGAAAGGGCAGTGTGCGACATGTATCGTGTACAGCTGATTTCAATTAGGCCAGGTTCTGTACAGGGAAATCTGTTAGTTGCACACCACCAATCGTGTTCCAGATATGCCCCAACGGAAAGTTCGATCGGAGCACATCCAGTCTTGCGATGTCAGTTAGTGCCCAAGATAGATAGGTAGGTAGGTTCTTATGTAGGTTTGTGTGCGTGTGACCGAGCGTAAATAGGTGATATCCGCAGGTGTATAAGAAACAAACATAAAAATGATGAGTCCAGACATTTCCTCTTGCAAAAACTCTTTCAGACCTCCACAAGATGTTTCGACATTCAACGGCTCTTATAACATCACGAGTATGGTATAAGGATTGACGTTATTGTCACTAACTGTAACGTCATACTTAGTTGTACGTCGCCTGTGACGACACCTAAGTTTCCATTAACCACACGGAGAGCCGTTGAACATTGAAACATCTTGTGGAAGTCTAAACGATTATTTACAAGAACTATCTGAACTCATCATTAACTTATATATATTTCAGCCTCATTATTAAAGTTCACTTAGGTTTCTGAATATCTTTCATGAACATCAACACAACTGTCAATCTGGATATGTTGACAATGCAGTCACCTACTGAAGCATATCTTCTTCGTGTGTATGTCACTCTGCTTCAATGCTTCTCCTTTAAACACACAAAGACCCAGCTTTGAATTCAGGCTGAAGTAACACAGTTAAGCCTTAGTGAAAAGGGAAAATAACAGACGTTGTGGGTAAATGATTAAATCCAAAACTAATCCTGGTGAGTGAGTGGAGTTTAGTTTTCTGCTGCACTCAGGTCTGTAAATAATCGAGTCTGGACCAGACAATCCAGTGATCAACATGATGAGCATCAACCTGCTCAATTGAGAACCAATGACATGTGTCAACCAAGTCAGCGAGCCTGACCACCCGATCCGTTAGTCGCCTCTTACAACAAGCATAGTCACCTTTTAATGCAAGCAGGGGTTGCTGAAGGCCTAGTCTACCCGCATGGCTCACATCACATGAGAGTCCCAACGAGCACAGGCCTGAACTATAGTAATGTTGAGCGATTCAGCAGAACATCTACTTGTTTGCAATCGAACAAGGGTTTCGCTCAGTCAAGCTTGGTTGACTCAGTTGAAACTGATGCCAACAGACAAATTCACTACCATGGCTTCCTTCCAAGACTGACATCACCACACTTCATCTTTCAGACAGTTCAACTTCTTTCACCTATAAGCATGAATTGTATGGATGACCATTTTTAGACCTACACTACAGCCTTGTTCTTGTTATTTATCTTGGCAGTATGAATACACTTGATAATAGAATATGAGGTCTCGTAAATATCCATTAATCTGGAGTAATAATTCAACAGCTGAACTACCAACACTTTATTGGCAACAAAGTAAACATTCGTAAACAACTCAAAATAAACCTTAACCTCTTGCACATTGTCTGAAATCATTTTATCAAAACAAATATATAAAAAACAGAATACACTGGTCCTTCTAATTAAAAATCAATTCATTTGGAAAAACATGTTCCATAACAATAAATAATTACTTCCTACTTCAAAATACATACCACATGTAATCATAGACTTGGCTTGATTTGATTCATGCAGAAGAACGAATGAACAAAGGAATAACTCTTACGTCATATTGGTGTCATACTAGGTGTTATAGAAAAATACATCATATAAGCAAATAGTAAAATCCCAAGATAGTAATTCACCTATATTGTTGTATGTTAGTTTGTTTTTCATCACCACCATCCTCCCTCCCAAATTAAAGCATTCTGCGAGTGGTCCGTAATTAATGACACTTTCATCATGTTAAAACATACAAGAAAACAAAACCAATATGTTTATCATTGTGCAAGTTAAAAAAATCATATTGTAATTTGCAAGACAATTATTAATGGTACCCTGAGTAAGTGGAAAGTGAACCAAGAACCTCAGCAAGTTGAGTTAACACATAAACCACTCAGCTCTCTATGTTGTGAAAAGTTAGCTGTGCAGCTTCCTAATACTTCATTCCATCTGCATTCTTCACACTGTAATGAAGCCATGTCTCATCCTTCAATCACTTGGGGCTATGTGTCCTTTAACCTTCATATGATGTCTCAAGGATTTTTTACTCGGGTACATTTTACTGCAAACAGAACACTGAAACCTTCTATCATCAGAGCGCTTTTCTTGGTCTCTTTCAAATAGCTTAAAATCCTCAAGTACCCTACCATGAGGTGCCTTGCTACAGTTTTGTATATGCTGTACCAAGCTTGTATGACGATCAAATCCTATTCCACAAAAGGTGCAAGTATTTAACAGCTTATCTTCAGCTGTGTGTTGTTGCATGTGGGCGTCCAGTTCCGTCACAGTAGGAAAACCAGCAAAACACACAGCACAAGAATGTCTATACTTGTCACCATGCACCTTCATGTGAGCCATCAAACTGTCTGGTCTGGAGTACACATGATCACACTCCCTGCATCTAAATGTCCTCACATACTGATGCAGTTCCTCTGACCTATTTTGGTGAGTCCTGGAATGGTTGCTCAGGCTCTTCATTGATGAAAACTCCCTTTCACAAACCTCACAGGTAAACAAACTTTTGCCTTCTTCGTTTACAAAGTCTTTCTTAGGTTTTTGAATCGTCAGACTGTTTGGTGAAGAAAAAGACTTCTCACTAACTTTCACTTTATGATGACACTTTTCAATGTGTCTCTTCACAGACCAGTCTGTGGAGAATGTCTGCTTGCAGACAGGACATGCTGATCGTTTGCCAAGATGAATATTCATATGAATACGGAGAGTATGTTTCGCAACAAAACATTTCGAGCATATTTCGCACCTGTAATTCTTTTTCTGTTGGCCATTCACAGGATTCATCTGGCGATTGATTGAAAAGTCAGGGTCATCAGCATTACATGACAAATGAAAAAGATCCCCATGAATGTCTTCGTTCCCATCGCCTGCATCAGCATCTTTCAGATGCTTACCTAAATGCGCATTGAGATGTTCCAACTCTTCAAAACTTTCACCACAAAAATGACATTGCTGTTTGTGAGAGATCAAGTGTTTCTCTAGATCTCCATCAACTTCAAAAACCTGTCCACAAATGCTACATTTTTGGTCAGACACTCTACTATTGAGAGGCATTTTTCTACAACTTTCACCTGATCTTGGTCTTTCTTGAGAATGCTGTTCAACAGGAAGACTGTTGCAAAGGTAATCATTCTGTTTTTCATCAAACAACGGTGAATCAGAATTGTGACTTTTCTTGTTACAGTCAATGACTTCATTTGTGTTATCAGAGCACTGTCTGTTTATAGCCAAAGGTTCTCCTTTGTGACCATCCTCAATCATTTGTGGTTTATAAATACTGTAACCTTGGGAGTCTGGGTTCTTTTTCAGCATAAATGATAAATTATCAGATTTCCAATCTCCATTTTCATACTTTCTTGGTCTTGACCTTCCATGTACATAATATTGATTTCTGCTTTGAACAAAATGTTTTGGAACAGACCTTGTGTTGTGATTCATATCAGTTTCAAAGTGACATTTGGGCATTGGCCTTGCACCAGGACATGTACTAACGTCAACAGTTAAACTCTGGCCCAAGTTACATATGTTGGTAACTTCTGGTTTAACGTCCATTGTCCTTTGGGTAATATCTGATATCCTCTTGAACCCCCTTGTCTGTTTATTCACCAAGAAATTCTGATCGCAAGGAAGCATCCTACTCCCACATGCATTGCCAGGAGGCACTTCTCCTGAAAGTTCTTGCCTCTTTGCAGCACTGTTCAAGCCTCTAACTCCAAGACAGTCTTCTATGTCAGAATCAGGATGCCTCCATGGACTGTCTGACCTAACAGCCACCTGTTGACTGCTACTTAGAGTTTGATCTGTTTGAAAAGTACCATCCCAGAGAGATCCCCTGCAATCTATACCACCCATAGTGTTATTGCTTCCTTCACTACTGTATTTTCTTTTGTCAAGTAGTGTATTCAGATAAACTTTCACCCCATCCTGACACTTGGTGTTAAACATCTGTCCCATTCTGGGATTTTCAACTCTGTTTGACTGGTAGAAATTAGGGTCACTCATGTCGTTTACTGGTGTGTCAGTATTCTCTAGATTTTCATCAAAAATATAATCATATCCATCATACTTCTTGGATCTCAAGCCATCAGTGGATTCATTCCTATTTTCCACTTCAGGACTCATAAGTTTCATATGAAATCCAGAGGCTTTGTACTGATGTTCATGACTGGATACAAATTTAGTAGGACTCTCATTAACCTCATGTTCGAGATCAGGTAATTTAAACACTCCATCCTGTGATTCTTCATCTGTACCTGAGAACAGAACTCTAGAATTTTCTGGCACCTCAAGTTCAGATCCACTGGGGTATTCACAGTTCTGATCAGTGTGTCCCAAGTGACCTGAGTTAAGATCACCATCTCTAATCAAACATGCCCTGAGGTCATCCATTCCTGCAGTGTCATATGTTTCATATTCTACTGCTGATTGATCACATTCACCTTCAGAGGGAGGCTGGTGCAAATGAGAATTCCAACCAAGAGATTTCCCACATTCGCCATCAATATCTAGTCTGTCCCTATACTCATTAGCTTCAGTCTCGTTCTTTTCATCATATAGAGCGTCATCAGCAGATGGGTTCCACCTATCGGAGGAATATCCTGGTGAAGAATTAGCATCAGCATACTTACTCTGATCAGGGGTATCTCCATCACATCTCTGTAAGAAGTCCAGGACCGACTTGGTTCTAGCTGTGCTGTCTGGTGTCTTTGTGAAGGAATGAGTGGTCAGATGGTGGACTTGGGATAACATATCACCAAACCATTCTCCACACTGTCCACATACAATCACACTCTTGAAAGAGTCTGAATCCATATTGGAAAGATTGTCAGTGATGAAGAGGTTCCCACACCTAAAAATACACAGAAACATTAACAAAGAAGGTCAACACCCCTGCCACCGCAAACATTGTGCAAGAGCCACAGATATTCACCAAAACAAGCAAACAAAACCTGTTCGCATTCAAGTGAAACTCTTCACCCATTACCAAAATTCTTCCCAAGAATTCAAACTGGTACAAGGGGTGTGAGTGTGGGTCAATGTGAGTGTGAGTGTGAGTGTGTGTGAGAGTGTGTGTGAGAGAGAGAGAGAGAGAGAGAGAGCGAGTTTGGCTTCACTGTAATATTTCAGCAATATCACGCCAGGGAACACCAGAAAAAGGCTTCACTACGCTACCCACCACCAGTGGTATACAATGAGGTGAAATCAGGTTTGAGTGAGTGAGTGAGTGAGTTTAGTTTTACGTCGCACTCAGCAATATTCCAGCTATATGGCGACGGTCTGTAAATAATCGAGTCTGGACCAGACAATCCAGTGATCAACAACATGAGCATCGATCTGCGCAATTGGGAACCGATGACATGTGTCAACCAAGTCAGCTAGTCTGACCACCCGATCCCGTTAGTCGCCTCTTACGACAAGCAGAGTCACCTTTTATGGCAAGAAATCAGGTTTGAGAGGTTTGAGGGTAATTGAGAATATTTAGCTCATATAAGTGAGTGAGTGAGTTTTACGCCGCACTCAGCAATATTCCAGCTATATGGCAGCGCTCTCTAAATAATGGAGTCTGGACCAGACAATCCAGTCATCAATAACATGAGCATCGATCTGCGCAATTGGGAACCGACGACATTCGCTTATATGACAATGTGCATGCATGTGTGTCCGCTTGTACCAATTAAAACTTTAGCTAGTTATGTTGTGCCAGCTCACAGAGATCATGCTGTAAGTAAGTCCAAAAACCCCACTCAGACACATTATACTGACTGCCCCTTCTTCTTGTGCCCATTTATAACGTCAAGTGCCAGGCAGTGACCATAGCCACAGATCAAACCCACGACCTTCCGCTCTACCAAACTGGTACAAACATGTACATACTATTGAGTGAGAGTGAGTTACAATTTAATGTCACATCGGCAATATTTCAGCCATACCGTGTCAAGAATAAACATGATTATACAGAATATGTAGATATTATAAAACCCGTCATCAAGGGCGCTTCAACTGGAGATCGTGAGCGTGTGGCAGTGCTACTCCTACACCCTGTTTGTGAAGGAGAGATCTCCATGTCAAGCGGTTCGAACAGATTTTGAACCACCCCAGAAGGTGTTAAATGAGAAGACTCTTCTAAATGCTGAAGGGCTCTGGTCTTTCTTCCACAGTTTCTTTGCTTCGAAGTATGAGATATTATTATTGCACTTCAGTTTTAAGATTTTGTTCTCATGCTCAAATTTTGGACACGTTTTCAATGATGTCATATGCTCACCACTGCAATTGGCACACTTTATCTCATTACTACATTCAGTGCCTTCATGGTTTCCACTCCAATGTGAGCATAGTGATTTACCCGTGCAAGATCTTGCACCATGTCCAACCTTTTGACACTTTCACACCGGAGTGGATTTGGTACATATACCCCGACTCCAATATTACAACACCCAACTTTTATGAATTTTGGAAGAGTTGTCAGACAAAACGTGAAAAGATAGGTATTTTTTTTGATCTTTCAGTTCTGCGACAATCTCATCTTCTGTCATATCATACAAACAGCGTGCCCTGTCTCTAACAATACCTCTACAGCTGTTGAGAGTTTTGTGAACAGAAACAACAACCTGGCTGTTTACAAACTGCTTTACTCCCAGCAGATTGATTGTTGCCTACATAAACATTCAATAAAAAAGAGAACCATTTCGTGAACGTGTGACGTTTTTCATCTGCACAGATACCTTGGATGCCCTTGGAGACAGCCAAAGGATTGATATTTAAAGGATGTCCATCAGAACTTTCAATGACCAAAAACCTTGGCCAGGAATCATTTGTGAAAGTAGATATCTCTTCATCAGATGAAGAAGACATATGACGTCATTTGCTCGTTTTAGATGAACCAGAATGATATATCAATAATTTGTATACTAGATTTTAAAATGACCAATACCCAAAAATGTAAGTGCAAAATGTAAGCAATTTTTATGGACAGGGCATGGCGTGACCAGCCAATTGATTGAATCAGGCCCATTCAACCTCCCGTCTAGGTGAAGTCAGGGCCAAAGTGGTGTGTTGAGCAACAGGACCACGGTCACAGGCCCCTGTTACCCTCAACCACCAGGATCCCTTCCTCCACCGACACAGGGCCACAACCCACGGCTAACGGGCTGTGGACCAAATATTCCCCCTGGTCCACAATGGGGATTTGGCGAGCATGTACATACTATTGAACAAGAAACACGATGTAAAAGTTTGTCTGCAATCATCAACTATACACTAACAAATTAAAATTAAGACAATCTGTTTGATCTGAAAATTCAGCAAACATTTTACTCATGACATTTTAAAAACTGGATGAAGCTTGCATTTACCCCAAGCCTGAGAAACTACAAGCCTTCTAAAACTTGGACTTCATGCCATTTGCATTTACAAAACAGAATAAATATACAAATTAACCTCTTGAAGACTCAACCTTCAATAAACTCAAAGCATGTCACTTCAATGCCCACACCTTTAGATCAGATGTGATCACTTATTTGTGTGTCCCAGCCTCATATTTTCAGACCACTGTCTCATAGCACTGTCACACAGCAAGTGTATTGCCAAAAGAGTGAGTATGGTTTTACACTAGTTTTAGCAATATTCCAGCTTATATAATGACAGAAGAAACTAGAAATGGGCTTCAAATAGTGGACCAATGTGGGGAATCAAACCCAGGTCTTCAGCGTGACGAATAAACACTTGAACTACAAGGCTACTCAACTGCCCTATATTGCCAGATAAAGCAATTAAAAAACTCAATAGGCAACACTTCTGTATTCATCAAATACAGAAAAATGTCACGACCATTAGATGAATGAATCTGACTTTTCAGTAATGAGAATTTCAAGACCACTCTCAAGTGCAATGTAGTACAACAGGCCAATAAGATATTATTCTTAGGTGTACTTTTCAGGAAGATGAATATCTTATTGTTTGTAGTTTTACACCACATTCTACATCTTTCCAATTATATGACAGCAGTGTGTAATTGATGAACCCTTCACCAGACAATCCAGCATTGATGTAGTGAGTGAGCTTAGTTTTATGCCTTACTCAGCAATACTCCAGCTATACGGCACTGGTCTATAAATAATCTGGACCAAACAATCCAGTGATCAACATCATGAGCATTGATCTGCACAATTGGGAACTGATGACATGCTTCAACCAAGTCAGCCAAGCCTGACCACTTGATCCCATTAGTCGCCTCTTACGACAAGCATATTATGGCAGCACTGATGTACGCAATTGACATATGATAGCATGGGTCAAAGAAGTTGGCAAGCTTGACCACCTGTTTCCCTAAAGATAAATTGTAACCCAGATCTTCATGGATTCTCAGTGGGGATGCAACTTAAGGTAGAAATTTTAGATCTCATAATTTCATGAACACTCATGAAATACTCACTACTCATTACCAGGATGAAGGTCCATCACAACTTTGAAAAGCAAGCATGGTACTAACGGTACCACTGCTTTGTTCATGTCATGAAAGCTGACAATGTACGCATATGTAACAGCTACACTGATGTTTAGTCTCTGAATATATATATCATTTAATTGAAACTCATTGAGAAAACTGATTTAAATAGGAAAGAAGCCACAGGTAGGTGGTGGATTCTGAACCTCATGAAATCTAGATTTACTTCATTTAGGGCTTCAAGATCAGTGTTTTGGAGGGTTTGGGGTTTTTTTTGTTGTTGTTTTGGGGTTTTTTTAAAGCCTGGGAAGATCTCGAATTTGACCAATCATCTATATTGCTTACGCATTGTTGTAAAGTTTGAGGACCCGAAATAGCAACCTGGAAGAAGGTAGCTAGCTATCTTATGATCATTTACACACTCTAGTCTGGCATCAGTCTATCCTGTATTGCGGCACAACAAACGCCGGCCAATTGACTTACAGTAATTAGCTCTCTCTATACCCACATCCAGTGTCTCAGCTCTCCTGTTAATTGGCTAATTGATAACTTACTGACTTGTTCACCTATAATGTGAATGGAAGCTCTATTGTACATTTGTGTTGTATTTTACTGTATTTACCTTATTACAGAATATCACTGAGGCTGAAAAGGGAACTTTCTCTAAAATGGTGTGACAGGCCAAGCTCTGCCCCTGTGTATATTACATATTATTATTATAGTATGTGAGATTGAATATTTACAACTTATAGTTGCATGATTTCGACAAAAGAAGAAATACTGCAATGTGTATTAGATGAGTATATGGATGACAACTTCTTTATTGCATACATGTATATTCATAGTGTTATACAACACCCCCTATAACAGCATTTTTTTTGCCAGTTCTGACCAATGCCAGTTTAGAGGGCTTCCACTGTAACTGAAAATATTTCTTCAACCAAAGTTAAATAAATTCATTAAGACAAGAAAAACAAATCTCTCCTCATAAAAAGTTTTCATGAATCTGTCACATTTTCAAAATTTAAGTTTACTTCAGACAAATATTTATTTCACTTTACAAATTAACAACATCTACATAATTGGCAAAATGTCTCAATGAGAAAGGTGTGAAAAGCAAAGTATAGTTACCTTATTAAAAAATATATCAACAAAATTAAAAAAAAAAAATATAAATAAAGCCCAGATCAATGCACCAGGAGCTGGAAGCAATCAAGGTGAAAATTTCAAAGCTTATAACTTGGATTCATATTTTGATTCATTTGTGGTATTTGCAGGAGTCTGTGGCTACAGTCAGTTTGGCTTAAGAGCAGACCAATGAATTGCAGTTATTACAAATAAGCTTGTTTATAAGCAATGTTTAGTTGTACTCTTCACAAATATTAGGGGACCCTTAACTTGGAAGTCTGGTAGAAATATAACCTGTTGAGGAAGGTTGCAATGACATTCATTTTGTGTATACTGCATCATTTCATGTTATCAACTCACGCAAACACCATGCATGGGAAGCACGCACACAACATGGGCGACTCCAACACATGCATGGAGTATCATGATGAATCATGACGTTTTTCAAACAGTTCGACAAATCACTGTACACCATTTTTTCCCCCAGATTTTCTTTCATGTGCGTAGTCAGTGTTTTCATGGTCAAATCAGACACTACTGACTGAAAACTGTAGTTTTCATGTCACACTCCAGTCACTTTACAAGGGGGATAACTGAACGAACATTCTCAAAACATCCATTATTATTGTATCAACATTGATTCAATCCCATAGATCTCCCAATTTCAACAATCTTACATTGAAAGTACAGTTCCCTTACTTTTTTTAAAGAGAATGTTTGCAGCAAAATGCTCGTTCTTAAAAAATATTGTGAAATTCTCTAATTTGATGATACTGTAGGTTCACAATAAAATGAGAATCAGTTTGGATTGAATAATGTGTCTGATTTTATGACTGCTTCACTGCAATCATTGCTGCACAACTTCATTTCACTTCCAACATGTCTCATCTCACCAAAACAAACATGATGGGGAAATTATTAATTTTTGACAATATATAAAGATTAGACTTGCTAGAATACTATGGCACTCTTGATTGTTTTTAGTTTACGCTGCACTCAACAATGTTACGGATACGTACTCTTGGAGACTAGCACGTTAACACACAAAAGTACATGTGTTCCTTTACTCTTTTCCAGGTATCCTAAAAGGTATGTATTCCACTGTGGGAGAAATTCTGGAAATAAGGTACACTTGTACTTTCACGTGTTCCCTCTGAGGCCCAGATAAGCTGGCTATCCAGGTAAAATAAGGTACACATGTACTTTCATGCAGTGTTAGATTTGGGTGAAATTTTGAGTGGGCCCAAATTGATGAAAATAATGTTTCTGGACCCCCTCCAATGTTAAAGAGATAGGCAGAAGTAAAATAGAGGGGTCCTCACTGAATTTGATGAGTCAAACATCCAAAACCCTCTCTTGAGCCAACACTGTTTCATGTGTTCCCTCTGAGGCCCAGATAAGCTGGCTATCCAGGTAAAATAGACAATCACCAATTACACACTGAAAAATATTTGTTGCGTACCAATAAATAATTATGAATTTATAAAAATTGCTTACATAACCAAAAAGACATTGATTGCTATTAACTTGTACTGTTAGTATATGGAGAATGATGTTTTGTGAAATCATTTCCATTTTATTCATGTTGGTTCTGATTAGGTATGAAAAGACAGCCCAGTCCTGCTTAGTAAACTTGCTCAATGACATGCTGAGTAAAATCACTGGAATACGCACATATCCGAAAGCAGCGGGTAACAGAAAATGATATATCCATTCCACATTCATATTACCACTCTAAAAATTACAGTGGGTACAGTACCCACAAAGGAAATCTTATCTGGAGCTCTGTTCCCTTCCTCAATTCCATGAGTATATGTGGCAGCGGACTGTAAATAATTGAGTCTGGACAATATAGTCTGTTGATCTACATCATGAGCATCAATCTACGCAGTTGGAATACAATTACATGTGTCAAGCAAGTCAGTCAGTCAGTCTATGTATATGATGCCATCAATCACCTCTTTCTACAAGCATGCCACTCTGGAATGCAATGACAATGTTTTCTGGTCTCTCATTGTCAGATATATTACCTTGAACAGATGTGAGCATTTTGCAAAAATATCAAAAATATCAATGATTATTTTATATTTGTTTGTTTCAAGCATGTTTCCAGTTTTGATCACATCAGACTTTGACACATGACACACAGAGTGGTAAATAATCAGTATTTGAGTATAATGACCAGAACAGGTGCACAGATTCTAAAGAGATATGCACTCATGGCATTCCGTCTAACTCCCAATAAGACCTTGTTTTGAACTGTTCTACAACAAGGAATGTTTCCACAGTGAGTGAGATGTGTAGTTTCACTTTAAGCACTATTCCAACAATTTCACAGCAGGGACACCAGAAATGGGCTTCACACATTGTGACTATGAGCGAAATCAAACCCAAGTCTTCAGCATGACCAGCAAACACCTTAACCTACCCTACAGTCCCCGGGTTTGTAAGAATGAATGAATGAATGAATTTAGCTTTACACCACACTCAGCAATATTCCAGCTATACGGCTGCAGTCTGTAAATAATTGAGTCTGGACCAGACAATCCAGTGACCAACAACATGAGCATCGATCTGCACAATTGGGAACCTATGTCATGTGTCAACCAAGTCAGCGAGACTGACAACCCAATCCCGTTAGTCGCCTCTTACGACAAGTATGGGTTGCTAAAAGCCTATTCTAGCCCGGGGCCTTCACGGGTCTGTGTTTGTAAGAAGACCTACAGGACATGATAATCATACACATCAACTTGTCTGATGCATTTCATTATATACCAGCTGCATAGATCAAGTCTCAAGTCAATCAAAGGACTGTTTGATCTTCATTTGCATGCAGACTATTGTCAAAAACTTGGAACATTGACAAGTGTATCAATAAAAAACAAATACAAGTCCAGGTTTGACCACTGAAATCAGTTGAATAACTTCTCCTGACATTCCAAACTGTTCCAATATTTACTAAAATTCCATGAAACATGTCCACAACTTAGGTGTATTCGCAAATTATGAGGGAACACCAGAAACAGGCTTGTGGTGTACCCATGCGGAGAATCTGACCCAGGTCTCTGCTTCAACTACATTGCTACAATATCACCACTATTTCTTCAGAATGATTGATGAAAATGGACTACGCTTAGTCCTTCAAACACTACTACAATCCCTGTTGGCGGCAAGACCCATGTTTCTGCAAATTTTGCAGGATATACATTTTCGCATTGGTCAAATTCTAGCTACTAATAGCATTTCTTTGATGACCAAATTTGATAAATACAACAATAGATTATGAATTATGTACTGTTTTCATTGAAAATCATCTTACATATTTTATGCACATTATTATCTTTGCAAAATTTACCTTTTTTTCAGCTGTTGCTTTACATTTTTATCATATAACCATCTGTCTGAATTCTCTTCCATAAGGGAGGCAACTCTGTTACATGCTTGAAGCTGCAACACAGAATTTATGATATCAGTTCTTCAATGCCATTATATTAGGACCTGTTACTGAATCATGGAATTATCGAAGCTTCTTTTTTGGCAGAAAGTTCAACACTTTATGTTGGAAAATATTCAGAGAAATATTCTAAAATATACAAACTGTTTTGGTTGCATAACAATCTAATTAATTTACTGATGTTTATGTAATTTGCCAAACTAAGTTTCAGCGGTTTTTTTGTATAAAAGCATTATTGAATAAAATATGAAAATGGACCTTGCTAAATATTTTTTCAGAATACCAATTAATACATGTCCCCACTGAGTGTTGTGTGAATGAACGGGTATTAATTTTACAATGCTATAGTAATATAGATCTGTCAGACACTGGGGTCTTGAAGTTAAACTGGAAGTTTGGGTTTCGGGTTTGGGGCAGAATGAACCACATGTCCTAGAGTAAACATAGGGGTGTAATGTTGACCTTGCAACTTGGGCACATTTCATTAAATTTATGGCTGGGGAGGGTGATGATGATTTCATAGGGTTGCATGTAAAATGTGAATGACACCCCTAAAATTAATGTACCAAGAATGTGACCCCTCCCCCACTTGTCATGTACGAAATCAATGTGCAACACCCAAGAACGCCTGCAAAACAGATAACCCCCACTACCTCCCCAGAACAAAATGGGTGACCCCCATTAAAATCACCACTCTACACGCGCCACTCCCCAACCATAATTTAGAAACGGTCCCGTAGTACAATAAACACGGTAACGAACCCCTGCACGAAAGGCTTTCAACTGTCACCGAAGCGCACATGGCTATGGTGACTCGAAACAACCAGTGCAATAACAGCAAGGAGTTATGGTTCCTACCCATCGTTCAAGTCAAAACAATAATTTAGGCCTACTTGTATACCAAACTGTAAGTTTGTTTGTGTGATTATCTATACATGCTCGAATGTTTAGGTCCGCTGGCCGACGGACAATACTGAAAGATATTCTTGCCAAACCTCAAAACAACTGACGTTGAATCCTTCTATTTCTGAAGTGACACACGGATGGGATAAACGGTAATCTAATCACTAATCGTGACTTTGAAAATCTAGATCTACAACTTACTGGGTTTGAATCCGTACCAATTAAAACCTGTCTCACCTGAATCCTCACGCATCAGCGTTCCCTTTCTTGCTAACTTGTTATCACTTCTGCATTCTCGTCACAAATCACGTTTCCTTTGAGATGCACGTGCGCTGTGCCTTTCCATGAGTTATCTCCCCTAAATGAGCGATGTGCTCCTCAAGAGTCTCTTTGCAGTTACTCCAAAAGTGGACCAATGGTTGTAAGAATACAGAAAACATTTAACGTGTCTGGAAATTTGGGTTACACAGGTTTCTTGGATACGCCATGTTATGTTAGTACTCTCTTAAAACGACATGAAGCAAACTTAAATTTCAGTTCATCACAATTTCAACGGACCACTTTGACCGCATGTTTTAGTAAGAGATCGCATGTTTTAATAGGCGTGTCACCTGCTTATTACATGTCATTAATATCGTCTATGATAATTGATAATTTAAATTAAAAACAATAGTATTTAAAAATATCATAAAAGAAAAAAATGATGCCTTGAGGTGGCTTAGTGGATGAAGCGCTCTTTCGTCACGCCGAAGACTTGAGTTCGATTACCCATATGGGTACAATGTGTGAAGCCCCTTCCCAGAGTCTCCTGTCACATATTGTTGGAGTGTTGATAAAAGCGGCCAGAACCACACTCGCTCACGACTAAAGAAACACAAAAATATGCATTCAACCTTTATTTCGAAGTGATTCAACTGGGCAGACTTCATTGACATGTTAGTGTCTTAAATCCGACATCCAGAGCTCGATCACCTTTTTCGTGTAATTTTAAACCCGATTGGACTGATCCATGAATATTTTATGATCATTTAATGTCAAGTGTTTTTAACACACCTTGATATTTCCTTAAGTTTGAATATTACCTTTGTGATGTGCACAACACAGAAAACACACCTGTCAAGTGCGTGCTGTTCCACCTGTCTGATTTCACACCAGGTTTTGACCCGTGAAGGTCCCAGGGTAGAATACTCCTTCTGCAACCCATGCTTGCCATAAAAGGCGACTCTGCTTGTCGTAAGAGGCAACTAACGGGATCGGATGGTCAGGCTCGCTGACTTGGTTGGCACATGCCATCCTGAGAGGCGACTAACAGAATCGGATGGCCAGGCTCGATGACTTGGTTGACACATATCATCGATGCTCATGTTGTTGATCACTGCATAGTCTGGTCCAGACTCGAATATTTACAGACCGTCTCCATATAACAGGAATATTGCTGGGTGCGACGTAAAACTAGATTCACTCACTCACTCTTTAAACCCAAATGCTGCTTTATATTAAGTTTGCATCCTCATCTTCCCGGGGATTCATACAATCTAAGAGGTCCAAATGGTAATTATACCTGGTTGATCAAAAACACCAGTGACTCCATGGCATCATTTGTCTGCATAACAATGTGTTGCCTTAGATCTTACGTTTCAGTGTCAAGTGTACGGTTTCTGTCCATGCCGCAGATGGAAATAAACAATGAACTGCTGTTGTATGGGAATGTTTCTTGATCAATTCATATTGTGGATTTTAAACAGGAGAGTCCTGTCAGACATGTATCCGTGTCGGTCACGACAAGCCGACAATCGGCTGATCGGATAGGTGTCTGCACACAGTGAACGAGCACAAGCGCGGACTGCGTCACTGCCTGGACTGAGCACTCTGAAACAAGCACTTTAGACTTATTCTGAACTAGCGTGTGCAGCTGTCGCTTCATAGGCGCAGTTATCGTGAACACAATATTTGGTAAGATTTATTATGATAGGTGAAATATAGGCTGCTTGTGAGTGAAAACTGCACATGTCGTGACTTACAAGGACCGCCTCCGTGGTGTAGTAGGTAGAGTGTCTGTCATGAGAGTGGAATGTCGGTGGGTCGATCCCCTGGACACCTCCGTGGTGTATTAGATACAGTGTGTGTCTTGAGCGTGGAAATCGGCCGTTCGA
The DNA here is from genome assembly GCF_037392515.1 of Haliotis asinina. Taxonomy (NCBI): domain Eukaryota; kingdom Metazoa; phylum Mollusca; class Gastropoda; order Lepetellida; family Haliotidae; genus Haliotis; species Haliotis asinina. The sequence continues at coordinate 51,121,506 of NC_090293.1, read as the reverse complement.
TCCTAATGGCCGCCTCCTTGGTGCAGAGCATAGAACATATGCCCGGAGAATGGACGGTCAGTGGTTAGATCTGACCATTTCTTTGGTAGTAAATGCACTATCGTGTGGCTTGTGTTTTGGTTCCTGGCTTGATTTTCTGGTTCGTATACATGCTGCCTGCCGCAGAACTTCTGTGTGTACTTTTGCTTGATAACGGTGTTAGAATCTACACCGAAACGTCGCATCTACTGCAAGAGAGAAGCTGTCTATCCAGTTGGCCCAGTGGTTATAGCGTTCAGACAAAAATTGAGTTCGATTACCCACAAAGTGTGAAGCCCATTCCAGGTGTCCCAGAAAGACTAAATTCACTCGCCGCAAAGCTAAATTCACTCACTCACTTCTTCTTTAAACGAGAGAATACGATTTTACGCCACTATTACCAATATTGCAGCGATATCACGGCAGGGAACATGTGCTTCTCCTTTAAGAGAAAACATGTTGTAAAAAATTCACTTTTTCACAGATGTGTCAACACAATCCTAATATGGAGATTATAGATTACCGCCTTTAAACAGGGTCCCAGCAAGATCTGTCGGTCGTGACGGGCGGTTTGATCACGTGGTCAGTCGAGGTGATGCGTTGACCGTGGTCACTGGGATTGGGTGGCTGTGTCTGGACTATTCAATTTGGAGACGATTATTTTCATACCGTCACGACTCATGAAGATCCGTACTAGCATAGTACTTCAGCAACCCATGCTTGCCACAAAAATCTACTAAGCTTGTAAGAAACGACTAACAAAATCGGGTGCTCGCTGACTTAGTTGACACATGTCATCGGTTCCATTTGCGCAGATCGATGCTCATGCTGTTGCTCCCTCGATTATTTACATACCGCCGCGATGCAGCTGGAATATTGGTGAGTGTGGCGTAAAACTAAACTCACTCACTAATACCGAATCATATTGCTGACTGACTCACTCATCCAATAACATACCCTCTCACCCGCCCGCCAGCCCGCCCGCTCGCTCACCCACCCAATCACCCACTCGAACTCACTTGTCCATGTTACATGCTTGCAACATACCGTAGTTTCATGCTGGCGTCCTAGTAGATAATAGTTTGCCCGCTGCGGAAAATATCCAGGTTCGATCCCACATACGTGTCCTTCTTTGGTGTTGTCCTCCCTGAAATATCAGCAGTGTGCACAGCCGCCATCAACTCTTAAGTTCACAAGTGTTATACCCGTTTGCTCTTCCGAACATTCAAACCGGTGTGTAAATATCCCAATCACTGATATCATGAGCACATGAGCATCTATCTACGGAACTGGGATACGTTGTCAGGCATCAACCAAGTCTCAGTGCCTGGTAGGCTTGCAGTAGGTAATAATTAACAGGCTGAATGATAATTTACAGGAATCTACATAATCCTTTAACAGACTGACATCCTTATACAGAGAGATCTCTGTAGTAGGCAGATGTAGTTTGTCTAGATTTGCCTCTTTCCGTCCATGAGCTTATATTTAATTAGTCTTCAGGACAGCCTTCGCACAGATCTACGAGCCTGGGTACCTGATTGTTGTTTGTCAATGCAAAGAACCAGAAAAATAAAAACAAGTCTGAAATTTCGTTTTATTTTTCAATTGTTCACACACAGAAAGAACACAATCTGATTTAATATATACACATGATAAAAGGAACGTGTATCGATTGTCTTGGTTTAACTTTTGATTTTTAGTCTGTGTAAAATGAGCATACACTTATTATTACAAGACCACATTGCGCAATTTGCGCTATAACAAGGAGTAAAGGTTTACGGGTCCAGTACTGAGCCGCATTATAATGAGACAAAGAAAGCGATACACCGTTCGTATAAGCATCTTCAAATGGCATGAGACGACGCCCACTGGCTCTCTAACAGTGTCCTCAATTACGACCGTTTCCAGAATATCAGGTTAACGAATAGCTATTATTTTTTAACTCATTTAATGGCACAATGAAAATGTCAACGTGATTACAAATATATACAATGTTACAACATTCATGAAACCTACATGATGTTGAAATCAATATGTACTGTCATCGTCAGTCGCAAGAACTGTTTGAATATGGCTGCAAGACAAGATTGCAAGAGGTTGTCTAACAAGATCAAAGTCTAAACACATTTCTTCTAAACAATGTCATGTAAGAAGCCAGTGCAGATGAATATTGATTTTGGATATACAATGTACTGAGTACGCTGTACATATATTATGCATCTGTATTCAGGACACACTGCGTGTTATTTGTTTCCGAAGAAATTACGTAAGGGAGGTAACTGCAATCAAATACAAATACTTTAGCTCGTTTACCCCGGCACTTCTGTAGAAAATGAGTGAGTGAGTTTAATGTTACGCTGCTTTTAGCAATTTTCAACTAACATCATGGCAGGAGACACCACAAATGGGCTTCACATCCAGTACCCATATGGCGAATCGAACCGGGGTCTTCCTGAATACTTTAACCAATAGGCTACCCCACTGCCCCACAGATGATGAAGTATCTGGTTCATGACTGTGGTCCATGTAGTTGACGAGGCATTTTACAACGCTATCATCAACGTACACGTAGACTGGAGTCGACGTACCGCAACATATACCCATTCTGTACTGGCTATACTCTCTACTGTATCACTGGGTATACAATAAGAAGTAGCATTAACGAATATGAAATCGAGGAAATTAATCTTAACTTAACTTAATTAACTGAAAATTACTCATTTACATGATACTCTTTACATAATTCACATTTGCACAAGTCAGTTTGAGTGATAATTCCTGATACTTAATATCTACACGATCAGTTCTGGAGGAGTAGAATCCTTGGTACTTCAAAGATTAAATGACCTCTGAGTTTCTCTATGTTTCTCAGATTTTGCACCCGCTGACTTCACAAATGTCACACGGTGTGACATAACGCTACGTCGAACGGCGTGATTTACTCACTTTGGACTTAAACACACAAAAGACATTGGCTTGTATTACATCAATGATTAAGGGCATGAGGAAAGTCATAATATTGAAATCGGTTCAGTTCTTTTCTGAGATAGATTGCATATAAATATTCATACCCTGTATTGTGTTTTCACGAATGAATAATCATTGCCGTCCATTGTCTGGCCTCCGAAACAATGGGGGAAATCTATATGTATAGTTGATACTGATGTTGCTAGCGTGTTGAATTACTATGACGACCTTTTCTTTGTCAGAAGACACTCATTGATTTTGTAAGATCTTCAATTAAATTCAATCTAGAAAGAATAAAATGACAACAAAAAGGAAGTAAGCCAAAAATCGATGGAGCAGTAGATTTGAGCCCAGACTGGATGAATGGCCAGAACATTTGATATTCGGGAGTGGGGAGGGAGGTGTTATAGGGGAGGGATAGGAGCCTAGTATTTCTTTCAGTTGCAGCTACAAAATTCCACATTTGTTTTCAAATCAATAGAAATGTTTCCTCTAGAGGAAAATATATCACCAAAATGTAATTTTGTAGTGGACAATTTCTGTTATTTATGTTGCACATGAATCCGGACACAGACAGAATCCGAACACAAATAGAACGCATTGCGGAATCCTGGCACAGGTAGAGTGCATCACAGAATTCTGACACAGAAAGTGAGCATCACAGAATCCTGACAGATAGTGCGCATTGAAAGATCCTGGCACATATAGCGTGCATCACAGAATCCTGGCACAGATATAGCGCATACGGAATCCTGGCACAGATCGTGAGCATTACAGAGCACGTCACAGAATCCTGGCACAGACAACGCGCATCGTAGAGTCCTGGCACGGTCAGATCGCATAACTCAATCCTGGCACAAATCGACCACTCCACAGAATCCTGGCACCGATAGATCACTCCATAAGGTCCTGGCACAGATAGAGTGCATCACAGGATCCTGACACAGATAGAGTGCATCACAGGATCCTGGCACAGACAGAGTCCATCATAGAATCGTAGTTCAGATACAGCACGTCATAGGATCCTGGCACAGATAGAGAGGATCACAAAATCTTGGCACATATAGATCGCCATAGGATCCTGACGCAGATAGAGAGCCAGCGCAGATAAAGATGGAGCGCATCGCAGAACCATGGCACACATATACCTCACCATAGGGGTCCTGCTATACAATGACTGAAAGCTACTACACAGGACTGAAAGCTACTCTTCAGCTTGACCTGATAGCGCTAATCTACATGTGCATGACCCGAGAGGTCAGATGGCATGAACGAGTTAACTTCATTAAATGGGGGAGCAGAGAATGTTATAAAATTAATACTGCTTTCGTGCATAACACGCAGACATCGGAAACATTAAACCATCCGTAGCTTCTTTTTAAGGGAAGATAGGACACTGAGATGTGAAACGACAACCTTAAGCTTGTCTCGACTGTTCTGGCATGTAACAAAGGTGCACCCCTTCACACTAATCGACCAAACCAGTTGTGACATGGTCACGCAATGCATTAGTATTCACGTGATCAGGTCAAGCTGAACAAGCTGAACACAATCAAGAACAGAGTAAATGGGATACACAATAATGCATGCGAACACAGTCTCTTGTCAATCAAACATCAGCCTATCAACAAACACAAACCGCTTGCCATCTAAATATATTATGCACTAGAGCGACGCTACTTATTCCATATAGAACCATAAACACCGGCCATTCTGACCCGTATGACGGAACACTACCTGTGAAATGCAGAATAATCCGAATTTTGAAAGGTTTCACTACAGACAGGTTATCGGTTATGAAATGATCACACATGATACATGATAAATTTTACAAGTAAGATACGAGCAGCAAGTTATAGTTACCAGATACGCAAGTCGTACGCACTCAATATACGTATATACGCTGCATCTCGAATCATCGTACAATATTACTGTATTTGATATATGCTAAAATGATATACTGTCTAAGAAATCTGTTGTCACAAAATACGTTTCTCTCTTCCAAGAATCATTTTGCTGTTGACTTTGTGGAATAGATCCAGTATTCAGGGTGGTGTACGTCCAAAAATACATACATCCTCGATGCATGGCTTATGACTATTACGTATGTAAAGTTATGTTTTAATGTAAACATGAATTAATACACTTACGATATGTTTTACTGGACGTGTAGATAGTAAACCCGTACAGGACATGTATCCATATGCCACTGTCTTTTATCACATCTAGAGTGCTAAACGGTGAGTGTTGTTTTAGAATGCAAGTTAGTAGTGAGTGAATGAGTGAGTATGGTCTTACGCCGCTTTTAGCAATATTCCAAGATTATCACGGCGAAGGGCCCCAAAATACAAGCCAGTAATATTCCAGAATGCGGGTTTGCCTTTTAAAGCCGTACTCAGCAATATCACAACTAGGAGCACAAGTGATTGTCTTCACCTATAGCGAAACTGCGGGGAATCGAACCTGGGTGCTACCACCACCAGACTACATCCGCAGTGTGATTCAATACTCTATGTAGGGTATCCCATATTCATTTCATGAAATATTATGCTAACATTTCTTTCCGTATTTTGACTACAATCCTGTACGAAGCATCGCCATACGCCATCATCTGTTACCACATGCCTATTAAACGTAAACAGTATACTACACGAGCATTGTGACAACGTATTTTATCTTACCTCACTAAGAAATGTCGCTTTTTTAGTTTTGAGTGACTGAGCGCTCTTGCATTATTTTTGATGAACCCCAGTTTCCAAGCGAGTAACATTTCTATGTATCCCGCTGGGAATGCCAAATTCAGTTGGTACTTTAAGACAGAGTCACGTATAAAGTATGGAAACTACCAAAGGGAGATAACTCTAGATCTAAATCTGTTTTACTTCTTGGCGCAAATAGTTTTTTTACTGGTCCATGCCGCCCTAAAACTGTAAAACCAACCACCTGTTTTTCTTGTCGTCTGCAAGATCTAGCGATGGCTAGCAAAAATGTACCCGCGCTTCAAACAATTCAAAATGAACATTGAGGTGTTTGATGAGATAAATGCGTTGTTCACTGGTCCCTCGAGGCCCATGCGTTAATGTACCCTCGATGTTTGTTTATAAACTTTCATCGAGATTACATCAACCCAACCATAATGTACGTATGCAGGTTTATGAGCCTGGCAGGGAAAATGGGCACTAATGCGTATCGCTTCGTATAATACGTTTGTGACACACGTGTTGGTGACACATTTTATTTAGAATATTCACATATACAATATTATTATGCTTATGCAAATGAAACAGCAAAGTGAGTACACATGTGTCTATAATGTGTGCAATCCAGCTGGTATTCTGATTGTTCTGATAATACATTACGATACACATGAGTGTACTCTGCTTTGTTAAGAGAAAACAATCAGTCATACATCGAGTACAGGATATATACGAAACAAAAATGAAACTTCACCTGTGTTACTTTTGTGAAGTGTTTCTGTATATTACATATAATGAAGCAAAATGGAAATACAATCACTTTAGGAGTGACCCACAATAGTGCCAGATATAGGAAAGTATACACATATGTTTAATGCTGGTTAAAATCAAACAAAATGGTTATTTCAGTTATATATTTTGTGGCTATCATAACTGTGTTCGAATCAAGTTTGCAATGTTTTTGGGGGTGCTCTATTGCCGTTCTGAAACTATTTGTGACTATTTTGTCAAATGCAAATGTTAAATGTAATCTTTTGCCCTTCGGTTTACTTCAACGTCATGATAACGAGCTGGCTGGTTGTTTCACTAATAAGGGGTATCGGTCATATGTCATGTCACCAATGGACCCGTGAAGATCTGGGGTAGAACAACCTGCAACCCAAGCTTGCCATAAAAGGCGACTATGCTTGTCGTAAGAGGCGACTAACAAGATTGGGTGGTCAGACTCACTGACTTGGTTGACACATGTCATCGGTTACCAACTGCGTAGATCGATGGTGATGATGTTGATCACTGGATTATCTGGTCCACACTCGATTATTTACAGACCGCCGCCATATAGCTGGAATATTGCTGAGTGCGGCGTAAATCTAAACTCACTCACCCATGTCCCTAATGAGGACTATCGGCCATCTGTCATGAGTACAAGTGATATTGGATGTATCCCGTGAATCATCCTTAAGTCATACAAGTCAATAATTTAATGAAGAAGTGAGTCTTCGACTCATCTCAATGCTCATCTCAAATGCCACTATGGCAGCACGTCCATTTCGTAAGGACAAGAGGATACACATAATGGTCGACTTTGGCCACAGTTGTATGTTCAAGTACCTTTCTATGTACTATTTTTGGAATGCTAAACTGAAGAGCAAAAGAATTTATTTTAGTTTTCTTGGAATTGAAATTCGGTAAAATTAATTTAACCATCATTCATTTCTGAAACACATCGCAAAGGGTAAGCTGTGGTTTATCAATTGTCTGTACAACTACACTCGTTAAATAAAGACCTACAATGTTTCAACTGATGAAAAGGCGATTTTTGTTGCTTTTTTCTAAACGATTTACTGAAATTGTATTTAGCACAATAAACCAAGCATTCTTTGAAAGCTTCCTCATCGCCAGTAGAGATCTTTTGGGGTATGATGTTTTTTTTATGGTAAGATAACCAAAAACAATTACGAAATGAAACATGTCAATTACGAAATGAAACGAAATGAAACAGATTTCAACTGACAGGTGTGTTTCCGGGTTTTTTTCCCTCGTATGCACTATATGTGAACAAATATTGTATTTACCGCCAAAAATGAAAAGCTATAACATAACTCGAACAACAGTTTATGCCGGAGGTACACCATTCAACCTCACTCGTATTACTTATATCAGAATAAGGTCGTGTGTACATACAGGCAAAACATCTGTGTTTCCTTCTTGCATTACCTACACGATAAAAATACGATGACATAAAAGGCACATACATTCTATTAATTCTTCAAATTATGATTATTACATGCAATATCATGATGTGATAAATTAACTCGTTATAACTTTGGCTAGTATTTAGCAACAGTACAATTTAAATCTGTTTGAAAGGACACAGTGAAACACAGCCACATATATGACTCATATACATTCTTCCAAATACTTATACAGCACCAAATTAGTAAAAGGAATGTGTACAATACGTGAGGACAAAGAGCAAGTACTACATGACATTAACATGAATACGAATTCACTGGTCGCAAAGTTGCCATGTTCTACGCCTCAATATACATGTATATCCACATTATTCACAAGCTCATTGTTAGTGACGATGTAACTTCGAGAAAATAGATAAATATGATTTTTAATAAGGTAGCAATACGACCCTTACAAGATACAAATAGTTGCAATCAATGATAATAACATGACCATTGATGATATACATGCATATGACTAAATGTCATCAACTCGTGTCATAATTACCTGCAGCACCTTTACATATCCCAATGTGGCTATGTATTTGATACAACGAAGTATGTCCTCTGAGACACGACTACAGCACCTGGTAAATGTATCTAAACACCAGCATTAACTGTGCACAAACGTGTGCTCAAATATCATGCTTTATGACAAGACAGATGGAACCGGACACAAAAACCACGACCACCTAAATGGGACTGGCCATTTGGATTAGGGGCGGGAGGACATTTTACAGTCCTTCCATTTTATGCATAATTTTGTTCCTGCCTCTCCCATTAACACCTTTCCCATTTCATCCACGGACTCGTGTTTCTCATAACACATGTAAAATGTTATTCTTTGTCACACCAGCCAACAGATAATATGTCATAAAACAGAGCAGTGACATTTCTACATGGCCCTCCTTTATGGTGGTGACAAATTGCACAAATTGCAAGATCCTTCATGACACACTCGATCTGCCAGAATGCAGAACCCCAAACCTCGGACTCCAAGTCCCCGAACCCTCAAATCCCAAAACTCAAACCCCTAATCCCGAAATTTCGAACCCGTAAATCCTGGCATCCAACCCCAAACCCCAAACCCCTAACCCAAAACTTCGAACCTCAAACCCCAAATCCTGAACTTCGAACCCTGAACCTTGAACCCAGAACCTATAACCTTAGCCCCAAACTTCGTACCTTAAACCCGAACCTCGAAACTTGAACCCAGAACTTCGAGCCCTGAACATCAAACCCAGAGCCTTCAACTCCGAACCAACAACCTTGAACCCAAACCCAGAGCTTTGAACCCAGAACTTCGAACCCAGAACCTAAAACCTTGAAACTGAAACCCAGGATCTCGAACACATAGCCCAGAACCTCGAACCCAGGACTTTGACCCCAGAACCTCAAACTTGAACCCCAAACCCAGAACATTCAACCTCATACCTTGAACTTCAAACGTCAAACGTAAACCCTAAACAGAACTTCGAACCCCAAACCCCGAATCTTAAACCCCGAACTTCGAGCCTCAAACCTCAAACCCCAATCCCAAAATCCCAACCCTCAAACCCAGAACTTCAAACACAGAGTCCAGAACCCAGAACCCCAAGCCTCCAATCCAGAATATCAAACCTCCAACCCAGAAACCTGAACTTCCAAACCCGAACCCGAACCTCGAACCTCGAATACAGAACCCTGAACTTCGAACCTCGAATCCCAACCCCAAATCTCGAACTCTGAACACACAACCTCGAAACTCAAACTTCAAACCCCAAACTCGAACCTCAGATCCTTAAACTTCAAACTTTGAACCTCAAGCCCCGAACCCAGAACCTCTAACCCTGAGCCCTTAGCCTCGAGCCCAAAACCTCGAGCCCGAACTTCAAACTCCTGAGCCCCAAACCTCCAACACTGTACCCCAAAGCCCGAACTCAAACCTCAAACGTCAAACCCAGAACCTCAAACCCTGAAACCTGAACCTCGCACCCCAAACCCAGAACCCCCCATCCAGATCTTCGAACTCCTAAACAGAGATCGTCAAATCCAGAACTCTTAACAAAACCCAAGCCCGAACCCCGAACCAAATCCCCAGACCCCGAATCTTGAACCCGAAACCCTGAACTTGGAACCTTGAACCCCAAAACCTGAATTCCGAATCCCAAATCCAGTACTTCAAGTCCCAAACCCTGAACCTCAAACCATAAACTCAGAACCTCGAACCCAGAACCCTTACAATAAATGACCGGTCCCGACACTTACATACAAACCACGTAACATAGATGATTGTGATCATTTGTAAAAGTACACGATCATAAAAGAACATCACATTTGAAACATTAACGAAAAGATCATATAAACTGGTCACTCAAAAAGTAGAACCATACAATGAGTAGTGTGAAAAAACGAGATATAGAGATATGTTTAGTAGGTCTAAGATGCTTCAGTCGTTTTCTTGAATGCAATAGCTACACGAAAGAATCCATAAAATATAGAATGCGTGCATGTACATAAGCACAATAACTTTAAAATGCTCTTATTTGGAGGATTATGTCGCCAATATGTCTACGGGATAATTACATCACATTTGGTCATTTAAGATGGGCAACATGTTCGTGGGTGTACCAAGTAGGAAATGACATTTTATGACTCGGCAGATCGTGATATTGTTCTTGGTATATCATCGCACAGGGAAGACATAGTTATCTAATCATAGATTTTACCATATGATTCCCCTGTTTATATTCTTAAACACATTTTCAGCAGAGCACAATTGGACACACTAATTGCAACTGTGGTTTTCAAGCTCAGTACAACTTTTACACGACATGTATGAAAGTACTTAAAGTTGCCTTTTTTCAGAACACATACGTACATTGACATGTGTGTTTACATGTGACAATTTCAGTTTCACACAGGCACCTCTTGTGGATCCTTACCAGACAGTATGTGATCCATTTATCATATTCTCTATCAATATGAACCATTTCACCAGCGTTTAGAGATCATATATGTCTTCCAGTGATTTGAGAATATCAAGTTGCATCATAGTTGCATGCGATTACCACGATCACTTGCTCTTGGTGATGGTACCTTATTTATCATCAAACGGGTCTCTTTGAAATGGTTCACTTACGACATACCTACCTCGTCTTCGAGCAGATTCGACTGTCGCGATGATGTCAGTCTGATCATACATGTGTCCTCATATGAATATAGATATGACTAGGATGGTAGAGCGCCTTGCCACAGATAGAACATGTGTGACACACTACATGTGGTGGGTGTTTGTTCTGTCTGTGTCGGTCCAGAGCACTGGAACAAGGAAAGAAGCGATCACAGGAGGTACACTTGTAGGACTTATACCCAGCTTCAGATTTACTTCTCTTTGAAGATGCTGATCCGCTTCTTCTTGGACGCTTTTTGATTTGGGTAGGGTTGGCCGCAGATGCATCGGGGTCGTCATGCAGGTCATCTTGTGAGTTGACGTCAACGTTACCAACGTCTCGAACAGAAGAAACGTCAGCAGTTGATGAAGACGTGTCACTATTAGAGATATTCCCGGAATAGACATCACCAGCAGTGGTGACACTGGTGTCAGATCTTTCCACGGCATTCTTGTTCATGACATTACGTCTTATGAGGGAGAGCTCGTCGCCGTCACCTGTCGGCACTTCGATTGATTCCTCATCATTGGACGTTTCTGAGGTGGGAGTTGGTCCATACACAAATGTCTCCTTTCTGTGGGAAGTTTCAACATGTTGCACCAAGCTGTTCTTGTCAATATACTTCGTGGCTTCTTCCGTCCGCGTCGCTTCCACAGCAGTGTATCTTTCTACAGGAGCCTGGGCATAGAGAGCGAGGTCCTTTGCTTGAGCAATATATATAGTTGTGTCCTTAGTAGGATCAACATACAGGTTGCTATCCTTTGATTGAGCAAGGTACAATGCAGCATCCTTTGTTTGAGCAATATATAATATAGTATCTTTTGTATGAGACGTGTCAATGTGGAGATCTCTCTCTGTGATGGGTAAGTCATTACTTACATGAGATGAGACATTTGTTATGGGTTCACCGTCTATCTCAACCGATAAAGGCTTATCGCCTAACTTCACACTGTGCGCTGCCTCCGAGGCAGCAATATCTTCGGCTTTCTTATTGACGATATATCTAATATGAGGTAGTTTATTTCTTGACTGTGAATCGATGATATATGACAAATCACGCTGGAATTTTCTATCATTTCCACTGGAATAGAAATTGGCAATTGCAACGGGAATTTGACAGTCATTAATCTCTCCGATTTTGCCACCTTCATCACAAGTATCCCCCCGAGAAAAAGATTCACCATCAGTGCCCTCTTGGTCCAGATCAGTTGTCCTGCATGGCGCTTCTCTGTCTGCAAATTTGTCCGGAGCTGATTCCCTGTTGTCTACTACGGGACACATCATCTTCCTCTCAACCGAGCGTGCTACATTCTCACCAGGCACCATTTTGAGTGACGATGTAATTGCATCGGATGTTATGATTTTCCGACATAAATAACTCTGGCGGGCAGGGTCATGAGTAATGTTCTTTTGCAACTCAGATGCCCTCTGATCTGTAATTTGTGTCTCACCTGTGAGAAGTGCCTCTTGATGGGGATTACTCTCACTATACAGATGAAGATTTCTCGAGTCTATTGTCGCATTCTGCAACAAGACCATGTTGATCTCTGAAACATTTCGTGGTTTCTCTCGCGGGTTTGAATTAATGTACACCTCCGGAGAATCTTGTGACTTCGTACTCCTATAAACTTCTGGAGTTTCTTGTGATATGAAAGTGTCATATCTTGTGTGTTTTGTATACGTCTCGGGTGTCTCCTCAGGGTTCTCGTAACCGTCGTGTGTCTCCTTCGTTCTGAGGGTCTCATATGGAATGGCCTTTTCATATGACCCTTCCTTAGCTTTATCATATAAACGTGATTCTGTGTGTACGTCTTTTCTCCCGTTGATCGACGAACTATAAGCTACAGCCATCTTTGCCACATCAGAGGCTTCAAAGTCACTGGAACTTGAACTCTTTTGTAGACTGACCATCTCATGTGAGGGAGTTAGCCTGACCTCTGCGGTCACACGTTCATTTGAGGAATGGCTTCTTCTGGTTTTTCTGGTTTCCATGGCATTATTCCATACTGACAGCGTCTGGTTCTTTTCCAAGACTCACGAGATCATTTTATCTTTTATATTTGATTTAAAAGGTTTCCTCAGCATCTACTTGTTTCCTAAAGGTTCCCTCGGGTAAACAGGAATGGCATATTTTCTTCTCTTGTGTGAATTTCTCAGATAGATTTTGTTACTGGGGATTGTCGGAGGAAAGTTTTCTCAAGGCCCTCTGGGTGCATTGTGTCATCACATGAACCAGTTTTAGGTGACGTCATACTGTGTCAGCGAGTTGCCTCCCACGCCTTGTCACCAGGTGGCGGTACCGCCACAAGGAGCCATCCCATGTCAAAATGACGCTGTGTGTTTTACATAGTCCTGAAATAGAAAGAATAGTTTTGAAATTTTGTTGACAGTTTTGCTGACAACGAGACCAATAACGGTGGGATTTCAGGACTACTGTGGACAACGATTACAAAAGTATTACATTAAGTATGTATTGATTAGTTTTTGTATGTGTTCATAATTCTTAATTAGCTAGTCACGTAATTTTGCAATCAGGCTACTTTCGGATAACTTTCACCTCTAACGATTGTCGGAAAACCTATATACAGTAGAGAGAATTCCCCTTTTGTGTACCCATACTATTAGTGTACAGGATATTACATTTTTGCAGATATTCATCCATATTCAAGACAGTGCAAGTCATCATCGAAGCCATACCCAAAGCCCGGAATGGATGAAATAATATACATGCATCACCCAGGGGCTCGCTCGCCTGGGCTACGAAAATAACATATGTACGGAGTTTCTTCCTGAGTAGCATTTTTCCATCTTTGTCTACTCGTTCTGAGGAGAAACTAATACCTAAATTTGGCAGGTGAAAAGTATGGACATCAACGTCTGTAATATGCCTTCAGTGACCTCTGCTGACAAATAAAAAATAAAATAAAACATGACTAGCATTTTGTAATGACACTCGTTTAGGGTGAAAATGTATGGACATCAGCTTCTGTAATGTGACTTCAGTGACCTTTGTTTACAAAATCGAAAAATCTGAAGTCTTTGAATGGCCCTTTGAAGTGATAAGCGTGAAGGATGAAAATGTATGGACATATGTGAAGTGTCCTCTGTCCATTACCTCTCACGACTACTTTCACCTGGATGAATTCCTGTCGTCTAAGTGTTTATTTCCATTACTGTTTGGCACCGATTAACTAATGGATTCCCTTGTTAAGTGTGTGCCTTTGTTATCTTATCCTTGTTATGTGCTTGACCTGATGAGGGAGTAAGAATATACTCCGAATATTACAGAAGTTGGCTGCATTTTCACTCCACAGGGAAAAGCAGGGTCACGTGGTATGCAAATTAGCCTGTTATGCTTAGATAAGCTGCCACGGAGTTTGCTGCATTCTGTGACATCTGTTTATCAAAATATGTAGATGTGTCAAAGATGGCACAGATGAAAAGAATCAATATAATGACTGAACTGTGTGAGATGTTCCGAACCGTCATGTGACATAGTACAGGTTCCAATACACTATTTATTTTTTAAAAAATATATTTATATTGCTGACATTTATTTGTATTTGTATATTTCCTCCCTCGATCATTGGATGTCACTCTCAAAGTCACATCGTACTATCAATCTCAACTTCCCGGGAAGCACACAAGCCACAAAGCGCACCGAGTTTATTATGGCTTTCTCATCCTAACGAGGTACTTAATTCACAGGTGGATGGACTGGGACACATAGTCGCAGTACTTTGTCCAAGTTTACTGCAAGCTGTGCGTACTCATGCGGCCACAACGGAATCGCGAGTTCTTTAACTGCACAACGTTGGGCACTGTACGCTACCACAACACTGAGTCTGCCCACAGAGCCACAGGTGGGCTCGATCACAACATCACAAGCTCGCTCCCTGAGCGAGTACAGTATGTCAACATTTGAAGAGACACAGACATGTGATATATGTGATTGGATGAAATAGTGTACGATGTTAATGTTTTGTAAAAGCACATGCATCCAGTAATTAAAACTGACCACAATTAGAAGTATTTAGTGCTGTCATTTTTATCAGGTGCGCCATGCCTATTGTGTGTACAGATATTTTCCAGTAGGTGGCATTTTGTGCGGAACTGGGGTTGATGTATTCAGCTTCCTGTGCTCGGAACAATACTCGAATAATTTAGACGGAATATGTGTTTCTATTGTAGTTTTAAGGCTAAAATGTACACATGTGTACATGGAATGGCTGTTGACAGATATGATTATTTTTTTTCAAATAACATAACGGTACGTTACTACAGAAGTCTATGGGAATAGATTTGGTGCTGTATAACCAGTACAGCTTAAAGGAGCTCTTATCAAGATGTCCGGTTATCAGTGAGTGAGTGAGTGAGTTTAGTTTTACGCTTTAGTTTTATTTGATATCCTCAAAAACAACATATATCATAGGGTCAACCAGAATTATAAGATCACGCAAATATTCTGTGCATAACTGGAGGATCAAGCTCGATTACCCACATGGGTGTAATGAAAATGTATCTACATGAGTGAGTGAGTTTGGTTTTACGCCCCACTCAGCAAAATTCCAGCTATATGGCGGTGGTCTGTAAATAATTGACTCTGGACCAGACAATCCAGTGATCAACAACATTTGGGAACCGCAATTGGGAACCGATGACATGTGTCAACCAAGTCAGCGAGCCTGACCACCCGATCCCGTTAGTCGCCTCTTACGACAAGCTGAGTCGCCTTTTATGGCAAGCATGGGTTGCTGAAGGCCTATTCTACCCCGGGACCTTCACGGGTCGTCCGGTTATCAAGACTTCAAGGGTAGAATTACCAGTATACACCTGTGGATCTTGTTCAGTAAAACCGTGGCTGTGACAAACGTTATTGTCATGAAACCAAGGTTACAGTTTAATCATACCATATATGCCCGTGTCATCACGAACTATTTCACACACCTGTTCCATTACGCATTTATTAGTATGCCTCTGTATAGGTCTGTCTATAAATGTTTGTCTCTGTGACGAATAGTAATCGTTTGCGGTATTAACAGTGTGTGATGTTTATTTGTTTTTAAAATGTTTGCTACCGTGTGTCAGTGTAGAAATAAATTATGTTTGCATCCTTCCGTCATCCCATGTTGTGTTCGCATGTCTTAATGCGACGTGTGTGTGAGTTGGGTTTTACGCCGCTTTTGTTATCAATCCTGTGATTAAAGCGTTCGCTCATCACGCCGAAGACCCGGGTTCGATTCTCCACATGGATACAACGGGTGAAGCCAATTTCCGGTGTCCCGCTGTGATATTGCTGGAACATTGCTGAAAGCGGCTTAAAACTTAACTCATTCACTCAATATGTTCAAAACTGTACTCTCTCACTTTTGACTCTCGTAAAGGTGTATGGTTTTTATTCCTGTAAAACCTGATATAGGCTATTTATACAGACAGTGTATTCCTAAACTGCTATAGCGATGTATCGTGTATCATGAATTATTTACTGGCAAAAACAGATCAGTTTGACGAAAAAATGAATACAAACCTAATGGCTGTGCCAACTGGACAAAACCAATTCCCATGTTGGTGAAACAGAATATGTACATCTAAACTAAAACTTAAGAACTAGAGAATAACCAACCAATTATCCAGTAAAACAGATTCCAGCGGGATTAAATGGTAAAATGGCGCGGAATTGATATGGATTGATCCCTAAGTGGATCACTATGCTGCCGCATACGGCTCGGGTAAATTGTCCTTCTCGGTACGTTGACTTGGTTCAGCTACTTTGTCTACTAACAAAGCCGTCCTGAAGAATGGCAATCTGACAGTTCACGGTTACCTGAATGAGACATTGTTTCAGCAGCGCTAGGCGCTTATTACAACAGCCTTGCCTCGACACGGAGATCGGGGAGATGGACCTAGCATAAAAAATCTCAAGGTTCCAACTCCTCTAAAATCCTGAACAAACGACATTTTTAACAGATAAACCTGATCAGATCCAGCTTGACTGTACCGAAACAATCTTGAGGGTTTTAATGGCACGTTCCCCCTGTGCTTGTGTCACTCTTTCACTGTGGTAACCTGGATACACAATGGGGACAATATTGTTTTACACCGCGCAATATTCTACTGTGTACGGTATCCATAATCGGCACGGTATCCATAATCTGTTCCTGGTTTACAGTTATGAAGGAGGGGGGCTAATTCCCCGATATATTATGACCTCGATGTATGCCCTACATCATCAGCTATGAGATGGAATATCTCATCATATATCATCATCGTCGTTGTCGTCATCATCATCATCATCATCATCATCATCATCATCATCACAACAAAGATGATAATCAGTTATCATTGCAATATTTTGATGATACAGTCTTTAATATAATTAGTTGCATATTTCTATGGGTTGTTATTATTTATTCACTATTTACCATTGAACTGCAACTTTTTAAAATCGCATATTCCATTGTTTTGTAACATTTGGTGCAATATCCACTAAATTAGACTCAGTTGTTGTGTCTAATCAAATATAAGTGTCGTCCGGGTTCGAATCTCATTCGATATGTATCAAGATAGAGCACAAAATACCTTGATGATGATGATGATGATGATGATGATGATGATGATAATGTGTGTCAGAATTTGATACTGAACAGATTATCGTTACTACATGTCTATGTATATATACACAATGTAACAAGCGTATTACAATGGTATAACTAACATTTAATCAGCTCTCTTATGCGAAACAAACTGTTTTTTGCATTCCTTATATAAGCTATAAGCAATAAAGTATAAGCAATAAACTCCCTTCTGTATCCATGAGATATATCCTATAAAAGCGATCACTTTGCTCGATTCCGAATATAAAATGAGCGTAGGTATACAAATCATTCTACCATGGTTTCAGTAAAAACTGGATTGTGATTGGTTAATAAACCAATTGGTTAATTCATTCCGAGGCATATCATCACGTTATATACTCTGATTTTCAAACACAGTGTATGCATTATATTTGTTTTTAAATCTTAATAACGTGATTATGGTAGAACGGCGTTGGAAGAGCAGAGCCACATAACAATATTATAACAGCTCTTATGTTTTATACTTATCATTCTATTTTATTTATAGCTCTAATGTTTTGTATTTAAGCGAAATCTAATTTTATAGACGGTACCAGGTGTTCGCTAACATTTTACACCATCGACGGCATGCGTCATAAACACGTGCAATGATAAGCCAATCGCCAAACCCGAAAAACAAGGGACCGTGAGGAATTGCATCAGATATCAGGTGAATTATTGATGCGTTAAACTATTAAATACCCTTCACCTGTATGGACAGAAATTTTCCACGTTTATATTTCGTTGGGGGTATATCTCCTGTCGTGTGGCAGATACACAAGTTAATACGACTCGGGCTTCCATAGCCACATCTATGCAGCGCGTAATTTAATTCAATATTTGTAACATTAGATCAACAAACTGTCTTTGTCGCGTCAGTTAGTATTTCGTTTGAAGGAAAACGGGTCTATTTGTTTTGGAAAGGTTCATGCTGAATATCCGCTCTATGAAGTCAGGCTCACAACAATGATTGCCGACGAGGGAATTCTGACATTCAATCTGTGCATCACGCCGGGATGGAGATTACGGATGCGAGCAGCTGGGTGTGACAGTACAATCACCAAACAAAGGACATTCAATGTTTTAATTCAACTGACAATAAACAGTCTGTCCTTGTGTCAGTACAACGGACGAGCTGGCCTCACGGATTTACAAGCGACCTTGACATTGGTAGGAAAATCAATAAGGCGAGTACCACCGTTCAACGAGATAATACATTTCTAACTCGTCATAAAGATACCATTCACGGCACGTACAGAATCGCGGATCATTTCACGAATATGCATATATCATCAAAACGGTTTTAGCAAATAATCGATAATTTCAATTTATAAAACTTTCAAAATTTGAAAAATCGTCATTATACTTGATCTGACATGTAAAGGTTTTTTACGAAAGGATTCATATAATTTCGATCCCAAACTCGACCTTCAGAGAAGCTGATGTGCGTGGAGTTGTCTGGTTAAGCATACTAGGTAGGATGTTTTTTCTCTATGCAAATTAAACTGTATATATACATATTTCTAAACAATGACCCTGGTACGATAGCAGATGTACCCATTTACGGACATCAAGATGCACCAGATCAGACTCGGAAACAAAAGAAATCGATGAGCGATCAATATATCTTACCGTGAGGATGAAATATCAAAGATATACGTTTGTTAGTCCGCTTATATCGATGGCCCCTTTAGAACCATTAACTCCCCATCTGTGTAGAAAAACGCTCAGACTGCTGCACATGCGCAGCAGCAGCCCGTATCGATTTTTACATGGCCCGAGTTTACAGGGCGCTCATTATGCCAGACAATCTATTTATAGCTCAGAGAAGAAAGGGGGAAGTCTTTGAATCGATTTTCGGGTGTGTCTCCCTTGAGTATTCTTGCTTCAAATAAATAGCTGCCAAAGATGAAAACAAATCACATAATCATAACAAATACATATAATCTAGTTATTGCACACTCAACTATTCAGTTCCGACTGTCGTGTATGCATTGACAATCAGGATACCCACGAGCGAGTCATGTGACCAACTGCAGCGTACGAGTCACGTGGTCCGTTATGACCTGTTGTGGATGATTTCCATTTTCTTTTCATATTTTCTCCTCAGTGTTTAGAGGTTATATTCACATTTCCACGCTTCGACAAATAACATGTTTGGGGTCGATAGATAACTAACAGATGCACGTTGTGGTAGTGGGTTAAACAAACGAAAGTTAACAGCATCGGTTTCCGCCATCGCACATCTATACCTACATGAAGGAAAGAGTTCTCTCCCTTCTCACATTTCAATCAGCCCACTGTTTTTCTGCTCGGAGATGGCCGCGGTTTATTCATCAAATCTGGGTTTTTTTATTTGTGGATTGTTATACTTGGAATAAAAATTTAAGCTCCATTTGGTATCTTTTGTCATTATAGGCTGTCTGATAGGAAATCTTTCAGAAACATAACAGTTATTTTCATAATTAGGTTTAGTACTTTTCAGTTTTAAATCAAAACCATTTTTGAAATTATCTTTTTCTTTAAACAGGGTGTATGTGCTTTTGGAAAACAGGCATTACATGTGTTTTTCTCAAACAAGTTACCTTGTTTTGAAAAGTGAAAATTAGAAATGACTGTTTTATAGTGATATAATTGTCATTTGCGTACACGTGAAATCCAAGTTTAGTAGTGTTGAATAGGCAGGGTGGGAATAATTATTTAGATTTTAAAAAGCAGTATCATCACATCTTTAAGAACATTTCCTTTAATTTGAAATACAAGTGATCATGGTATCCCTACATCAATTACCAGATCATCCTTTTTCTAAATATGGATTGGTCTCCCCAATTGTTTTTGCCAAATATTTCCACAGAATCACGTCATCTTGGTTTTGAAATAGGCTGGCGCTTAACTTTTTTATTCTGGGTATATGTGAATCGGACAGAGAGTGTCCTCACTGTTAAAGTGTTCACTCGTCGCGTTCTGCATGTGTTCAAGTTGAAAATACTATTGAAGCATATGCCCAATCTGACCCCACCCTCACAAAATGTCTTCCTGTCTAGTCAGGCGGTTCTTTAGTGATAAGGAGGATTTTAGTAAAGGTTATAATGATTTTAGTAAAGGTTATAATGATTTTAGTAAAGGTTACTGACACAATTCTGCAGGCAAGTCGGCTGAAATTTACTGAAACAGATCATCAAATTGGAGAGATGATTGCGATTACTCAATCCCATGATGACACAATGTTATTTAAAGTGGTCAAATGTGACATATGTCATATTGCATGTGGGATAACACTTTCTTAGTAAAGTACAAATTTTAGTATCCGGGATTCGACCCCGCATTCTCGATTTGTGCGTGTGTGTGTGAGTGAGGGATATAATCTCAACTACTTTCCTATCCCCGATTCTGTACTTTTCTTGGGAAATGTAATATTTGTCAAATTACTATTGCTACAACTGAAGTAAGCATATTGTTAAGGTGACTTACATCAATAATCAATGACTCACTCATTCTTTCAGTCACTCACCCACTACTTATTCACCCCTTCACACTTCACACTTCACACATTCACCCACCCGCTCTATGAGTCACTGACCTACCCACTGGGTGAATCCGCCTGAACGTTAGTGAAGTCAATGTGTGAAGTCAGTGTCAACGACTTTGGTGTAAGAACTTCATACATATATTCGTCATTACTCATGAATATTCATCATTCACTGAGAAACAACCCTACCATGGACATGCATTTGCATACCATCCATCGCTCATCGACTGGAAATATCCAACGGACAGATGCTTATGAGGTCAAATATGCCTGCGTGATAAAATCTAGCTAGACAATCTGATCGTGGCGGAAGCCAGCTGTTGTACCTTTGTGTTGATGTTAGTTCTAGATCAGTAGAACAAGTACATGGAATAGCTAAACCGGCTGAGCTCGTTAAGTGTCTAATTTCCCTTAAACGCTTTTGTTCAGATGCAGTGGGGTGGCCAAGTGGTTCAAGCGTTTGCTTGTCACGTCACGGGTTCGATTCCTCACATGGGTACAATGTGTGAAACCCATTTCAGGTGTCTCCGGTCGTAATATTGGTGAAATATTGGTAAAAGTGGCATAAAAGTAAACTCACTCATGTTCACTGTGAGGATCCAATGTACACATGGCATCACAACTTTACACATTACTCCAGCTTCCTTTCACGGGAAATTCTTCTTGGATGAGGTCCAGCATCACAGACCATTATATGGCGCTTCGCTAAATCCGCCGACTTAATACTGCAAAAACGTTTAACATGAATGGATGATACAGAATGACTTAGGTAGTCATGATCTTACCATTTCAATTGTATTACATTATAATAATTTTTATTTATTTATTTATTTATTTATTTATTTATTTATTTATTTATTTATTTATTTATTTATTTATTTATTTATTTATTTATTTATTTATTTATTTCGTTCGTTATATTTTTCGTTCTCAAAAATAATGTGATGATCTTAGTAAATTTATGTTAGTCAACAGAAACCGTTGCAACAGTTTGTTCTTTGGTGGTCTGAAGCCCATGTCTCCGTGTGTGGAACAGTCTTGTGTTGCCATGTGCACTGTTTGCTTGTGAACTGTGGTGTGAACAGACATCTAAAGGATGTGAAATATTGAAAGAGAATAATCTTTCTTCTACAAAAACGACCAGGAACTCTCAAAATATTTTTCTACAGTTTTCACACGAGACCGTTCAAATTTATGATCAGTCCAAGCATACGTAGAAAAAAACTTTGTCTTATGTTCCTTGTCAAATTATGTACAGGTAATTTAAACATAGTATTCAAGAAAGTATTAAAGTATAAACTTTGTCAATTCTTACTTGACGTATGTTAAGAAAGAGACGCTAAAGGTACAAAAACACCTATCTACCATAAGCTATTATTAACATAAAAATACGTATGTATGTATTATGTAAATGCATACATTGTGTCCGCCAGTTTTCCTAGTAAATCACAGTGGAATGTCCATGTTATGAAAACATGTCATGATGCCGAAAATATAGGTTAATGTAACGAGTAAGCATAAAGGGAAAATCAACATAGATCCTGTTCAGTCCGAGACCAGAATATACATGGACTATGGCAAATATCCATCCTACAACCTGATCTACTTCATTGTACTGCAAACGTAGTGCAAATTAGTACTCCGCGTATCCATTCACAATAGTGTATATGTGGCACATTTGCCTATGATATTGTCACACATGTTTTTATGTACTGCGAACTGAGAAAACGCCAGAAAGATCTTCTTACCAAATCAGTTATAGACATTGTAGATGCAAATGCGTTTTCCAGGCTTTGGAACAATGATGAAGAACTGATTCTTTGTTTCTTACTCGGAAGACTGCCAACGAAATATTGTTTATCCCTTGATGATGATGTATGGTTCGAATGTATGACAAATGCATGTATAACTGTCAACCACTGGAAGCATTTCTTTGTAAACTGTTTGTAACGACATTTCCTTATTTCCCTGTCTGCATGTAAATCTGTCATACTACATTGTATCTTCATTCGCTAGAGGAAATAGAGAATATCTATCTATTTATCTGTACATAACATACAGTGAGTGCTTCAAGTGAGGCTAAACGTTTGAAGGGTAGTATATTATAGCTATAGCACGAGGACACTTGCGTCTGAGGGAAAACTTTATTTTATGTAGTGATATCAGCGGTTACAGTGGCGCCTGAACCAATAGAGAATATTACAAATGTTCTTGCTCGATGCCCATCTAAGGAAATGACCGTACATAAAAACATTTGTTAGTGATATAGATTTCATCATCCGAGCTCCCCACCCACCATGGAGTATCACAAGCTCAATGCTAAGACAAGTGGATCTCCAGCTTGCAGCACCAATGATACACGGATGATACACACTAGCAGAATATTTGAAAGATCACACATACTCTAGTGGGTGAAAATACATAAATCACTCATTGGGATCGTCTTTGAATGAAACCCCAACCTTAAAGTTACTCATTTCGATCTTTAATTACCTTAAATCGACCTTTTTGACAACAGCGCACAATTCTCAGCCGCAAACGAAATTTCAAACGATCAGAGCGGCGCGTCTCCGTGACATAATATGAGGTGTAGATATGAGGGCCTGTGCAGAATTCATCTACATTTCAGCGGGTAAACTATTTCGTTTGCAGGTTTATAAAAACCTGAAATCGCGACAGCTATCGTGAAAAATGAAAGATAATATGTTCTCACAATCTACTATCATTTAGTTTTGGTCTCCTGCTTTGTCTAGTTTCCGAGTTACAACCCTTGTTTTCATAGACGATTTTGTCAAAACCGCTTGGTGTCGCGAGGTTGTTATCCGTGTTAGGTGGTATAAACTACACGTTATTTGTCATCATTCACTTGATGCTCAGTTAATGAATTTAACAGGTATAAATAGTGGTAAAGCCACATAGATTACCCGATAACGGTCCCCATTTGGCATTTGTTGTGTCTGGATCGATCAAAGGATTAACCGATAACACGCTGTTTGATTAATTACTTTTATGCGGATTATAATGGGGATTTGTCAAAAGGTAGTGTTTATGTATGTACATTTACTATTTTATACTGAATACACTCTGTCGTGTCAGTGTCTGTGTAAAAAAAACACATTTCTTTCAAAGGATTAACCGCCAATACATTGATTGATTGCTCATTATTGGCTAACTAAGTTACTTTTTTAAAAGAATGACGGACATTATGCTATTAGTTGTTAGGTGGGCTATCTTGGGTGACCAATGAGACTATACAGCAATGTGAAAAACTCTGAAACGATACATCACTTTTTAGTATATTAGACTGTTAAAACACGCATCACTTTGGAAATCTGCAGATGAATGGTATATCACTCGTTTTTGTGGATATTATTGGATATATACCTCGAAGGCTAATAGCCTGACATTGCTCCCATAACTTTACTTTGTTTTAATTTTGATATTTGCATTTTTTTTCAATTAAGTTGTAGCATTCAACAGAATCATTGTTTTCGTCGTGAAGTGTAATGGCACGGACAACATATAATAGGGCGTGCGTGCGAATTATGATTCACGTTGGCAAAGTATAAACTGTCTAGATATTAAGTTTCAAAATGCATACAAGTATGATTATAAAGTGTTTATGATCATAAGACCAAATATAAAGACGTACTTTGGCAAGTGACCACTTACTGACGAGTGAACGTTTACAAACCAATTAAAGAAATGTATCGTGCAGTATTTTCACTTCGACTCCCACCTCGTGTCCGTCGTTATGTTACAAGTTGTGTCAATCAAAATCCTCTTGGTCATGATTCACATACATATATGATCCAAATACTAGTAGAATATAGTTTTGATTTTCTCACTTGATGAATTCAAACCATACCCTGTCTGAGGATAAATGCTATTTAAGTTTGTTTTCACCGACTCATCAAAATTACTTTCTTCTGATAGTAACATATGTATTTGATTGATGGACAATAGGACTATAACATAACAATTTCACTCTTGGAAGCGAGGCGGGGGTCGATATAATATTACTTACGATAATATTGTCACTTCGACCACAACCTCGCTTCCGAGGAAGAAATCTTTATGTTCATGCAAAGTCCTTTTGGTCAGTAGTAAGCAGTCTTGATTTTATAACAAATCTCAATACCATTTTCAATCCTGGGAACGAAGTAGGGTGCGAAAGAAGCAGACGGCGTTTTGGCAGCTTTTCATCGATCGGTATGAATTAACCACAAGTTTTTAAAGAATGAGTTTGGTGTTCCGCTTAAGACTAACCGCAAGTCTTTCATATGTAATGGTTAAAAGAGAACAAAAACTTTGAGTGTATTCGTGTTTTAATGGTTCCACCAGATTGGCCCAGGGCTTCCTGGGCATAACACTCTAGGAAACGTTCATGATAAACATATCACGAAGTCAAAACCATAATTTCAAATAAAATTATGTGTTGTAGTACATAATCCATGCACAAGGCTTGGCATGACCAGCCGATTGGTTGAACCGGATCCATCCAACTATTCAGTCATGTGAAGCAAGGGACAAAGTGATGCGTTGAGCAAAGGGAACGCGGTTCCAGGACCCCCAATGCCCTCAACCACCAGATTTCCGTCCTCCACGCGCTGTGAGGAGGTAGGCTGTTCACGGGTGCCACACCGTATACGTTTCTGTTGACCCAGTTGTTACGGTTAAAACTTTGCAGTGACAAAAGGAGTAAGATTTCGGAATCTCGCGCTCATACGATCATCGCCATCAACGTGGAATATTCTCAAAAGAGAAAGGTCACGAGAAGGGGCATAACTCTAAAGCACTTCCTTAAAGCCTGCTGCGAAAAGAAATGAACATTGATGATACGAAATATGACCTATA
Organism: Haliotis asinina; assembly: GCF_037392515.1. Taxonomy (NCBI): domain Eukaryota; kingdom Metazoa; phylum Mollusca; class Gastropoda; order Lepetellida; family Haliotidae; genus Haliotis; species Haliotis asinina. The sequence continues at coordinate 51,095,439 of NC_090293.1, read as the reverse complement.
ATAATTACCATTCAAATCACTAAACGTTGTGACCCTTATTATAAATATATTATAATTATTCCTTAATTAATAATACAATTTACAGAAAATACACTCTCGACACTCTCGTAACACAATATAACACTGTATATGGCTGACGCGTCAGCATCACCATATATGTTTCTACTGACCGTATACCTCTGACGTATCGGCCAATATATTCCTGCTGACCTAATATAACAACGTCGGACGCCTCATTACTTTGTCTATGAATTTGGATTTGGACATTAGCGAGAAGAGATGCTGGACACTGACCTGTGGGTGGTTTGGTTGATATTTTTTCGGGCTTGGAGTTATTTGTCATGTCAAGTGATTTCTATGTTATATATGTGTTAAATAGTCCAGTAAACCCCACATTTCTGCATTTATATGAATTCTCTTCGATTGTAGAATTGGGACTATGTCTTTAGCATGTATTTATTTCCGCAGTTTTACAACTTACGATGTTTTTTTTCATTTGTTTGTTTTGTTTTGTTTTGTTCGTTTCATTTCATTTTTCTCTTTTTTTTTTTTTGGGGGGGGGGGGGGGTGATGTTTGTTTTCGTTTGGATTCTTATCGATACAAGTACAGTCTGGACCAGACCAGGCACTGATTGTCAGCGCTTGTCATGATGAATCACTAGTAATAGGGATAATATCAGGTGTTGGCGAATAGGTGATCGTATCCTGCCTCACTGGTGGTACCCGCCATATACATAATTTTATTATGCAAAGTCTTGTCAGTTGTTCATCTGTAATACAGGTTGTTCACCTTTACTCGCATTGTGATTCACAGGTTGGTGGTTTGTCTGTGAAGCAGATGTACAGTGTATTCTCTCTTTGTCTGCATTGTTATTAGCTGTAAGAAAAGTAGTATCAACAGTCCAGTGCCTGCACAATTATAGTATGTTCCAGTAAGAGCAGTTCACTCACCACTAAGTTCACTCTCTGACCACACTTCATAATGATTAATGAACTCGGTCAATAAAGGTGACATGAGACATTGGGGCTATCATACGGCAGTTTAGTTGCTTATACACTTCACGCTTGGGTTTCCATCAAGCATTCATATCATAGATTACTGAAGACTGACACATCTTGAAGCGACTGGATCAAATTGTTAACAAACCAGATGTTTGTATTCACAGTGAGTTTAGTTTTACACCGCACTCAGCAATATTCAAGCTGTATGGAGGCGGTCTGTAATGGTGTAAAATTAAACTCATTCACTCACTCACTCACCACGGCCACTGTGTAGTCTGGGCCCATTCATGCCCTTCATTGCTCCAGCTGTAACCTATTTTGTTTCTCTGGACACTTCTATCATCAACTTATCCGATGATCTCGTCATATGGGCACGTTGTATTTGATATTTAAAACCATTTCAGGATTATCATGTAACTCTTACAAATGGACGTCTTTAAAATTTGCTTCGACAACGTCTTGGTATACCTCATTGTCGTGACGAACGAGTTCGGGGACATTCGCATCTCCCCATTTCTTGGTCTTAACAACACTGCCCCAAGTCTCTCGAATTGCCTTCCTTTCTTCTACATGGTCATGCATTGTCAACACAAGCACTAGCAGCAAAGGATAGTTCTTGCTGTAGCAAACAGGCGATCCAGTTATCTAGCTAAATGTTTTCACTAAATTAGAACAAAACAACACGCATCGAATCGACTTGCTGCCATGTTGACACCAGCTGATCGTTTGACCTCAATGCACTGCACGTTACTAAAGGCTTGTCGATGCACGCTTTTCTCACTTTGCGTCGTCACCGAGGCGTAGCGGGGTGATATGACTTTCGCAGCGGGAGTATACGACTTTTATACTCCCGCTGGCGGATCGTGATTGATGTACATGGTATTTTATGAGAGTCGCGTGGACCAATCAAAACTCGACATTCTTACATGAGGCTAGATAATCGTTTTTGGCGCTTGACAAAATATAATTCTTCCTCACTAGACACATTGCCTTTGTGTGCATATGTGTATGGGATAACAGTTTTTCTTGATGGGATTCTAGCACGGTGTGTTTTGACCCCTGTCTCCTTTGAATGCTTTCCTTGTGAGAACCTAATACATTAGATCGCGTTAGGTGTCGGTTTTGGTACAGACGGAATTGACGATGCCTGGTGACTGTGTATACCGTACGACTCCCGACTTGACGACAACAACGACCACACCCATTACATATCGTATGCGGAGGCGCAAAGCTACAGCGTTAGTCAGGGTCTGAAACAAACCAAATGGGTAAAAGTGGATCTCTGAGATAGGAACACCAGTATTCGTGCCTCTGGGGGAGATTTGAATCCGCGCGCGCGCGCGCGCGCGCGTGTGTGTGTGTGTGTGTGTGTGTGTGTGTGTGATAGCACCAGGACCATTATATCGATGAATGTGTTTAGCACAAGTATTGGTGCCTCTGTGGATGATTTACGAATATCTCTCTCTCTCTCTCTCTCTCTCCCTCTCTCTCTCTCATGTAAGCTTGAGAGTGGATGGTTAAAATCTTACACTGCTTCGCATCTGCAATATTACAGACATATAGCGATGAAAACAAGGAAATCAGTTTAAATATATCTCGACAAAGGACAGTAAAGCTAATTAGATTATCACAATTGTATACAGTTTAAAACTAGTAATGAAATTTAACTATAGAGGGCGATACAATGCCAGAAAACTGGCTATAGACCACTAACAATTGAATGTAGATCACCATTCAAGGGACCATGGGGACTAACGGTACCTTGGCTACCTGCATTGACCCTAGCTGGATTTACACCATCCCATCAATCATTGGTGATGAAAGACATGTCTAGCCAGAAATTAAAAGCACACACATTCCACGATTAAAAATGACAAGGGGTGAAAGACGTGAAGATTTGTTATTATACAGATCCTCATACAGATGATTAAACACACAGCTATAAGCTTGGTTGGATACATTAGAATAAAGTTTAGTGACATACTGCATTGATAATTTGATGCCAGAATGTTTCAGCGCTGGTTCATAAGCTTCGACAAAAAGACTTTTTTTAGGTTTAAAAGGATCCAAGACACAGTCATAGACCTTGGCGATGAACGGAATCAAGATTTTTAAGATTGCTTTCCCAGGCTCCTCCATAGACAATGGAGCCATAATCTAGTTTTGAACGTATAGGTGCTCGGTAGAGTTGGAGGAGGGTTTTCTGATCCCCTTCCCACTTAGTGAGTGAGTGAGTGAGTGGGTTACGTTTTACGCCGCACTCAGCAATATTCAAGCTGTATGGCGGCGGTCTGTAAATAAGCGAGTCTGGACCAGACAATCCAGTGATCAACAACATAAGCATCGATCTGCGCAATTGGGAACCGATGATATGTGTTAACCAAGTCAGCGAGCCTGATCACCCGATCCCGTTAGTCGCGTCTTACGACAAGACTAGTCGCCTTTTATGGCAAGCATGGGTTGCTGAAGGCCTATTCTACCCCGTGACCTTCACGGGTCCCACTTAATAGTAGATACAACATTCAGCAAATCAAGGGCTTTCAGACATTTATTTCTTAAATATTTAATATGAGGTCGAAAGATCAAGTGCTCATCAAAACTTAAACCTAGGAATTTAATAGGTGTGCCATCTAAGCAAAAGTCTATGAGATTTATATTTGCGATGAAAATGAACATAAATAGTTTTTTATTTAAATCCATTTTCCAAACACCATTTATTGATCATGTTTAAACAAATCTGGAGTTGCCGTTCAATAATATACATATTCTTCCTATGACAAAAAAATATTTAAAACATCCACGAAAAGTGATTTATCGATTGAGTTTGGTATTTCTGAAATAATGGAACATGGTTATTCGAGGAGAAAGAATGTTTTGCAAGTGTTTAGTGTTTATTTGCAATATCCTTTTCATCAAGTTGATAATTGCTCACCAATCTTTGGATGGTGTATGCTAGATAGACTTATATTAAATTTTCTGGATAATGTTCCATACCTTTGACATCGGCGCTCGCGAATTTATTTTGGAAACATAGCTTTGCCAGGACTGGCGGTTTTGGATTTTTTGGGGGTTTTGGTTTTGTTTTGTTTTGTTAAAACCTATTGTTGACTTTAGCATTTAACATTTTATACTTATTTTAATTATGGACCATTGGATGGCGATGGAAATATGTTCAGCTTGCTTCCGTGCCTCCCCAGGAAGGGATTTTTGGATTCTGAAAGCGCAAATGTGAAGAGGTATGTTTGTGTTTATAATTCTCTCACCTTCTTTCTTAGTGAACCTTTTCACTGATGTTACACCTTGGTTCTTCATCTCTGCTGCAATCACCTCCTCAGACATGTCCGAGAGACACTTCGCACGGTCACGCACAATGCCTCTACATGTATTTAAGGTTCTGTGCACTGAGACAACAATTTCAGTATTTGCAAAATGATGTGCAGATTCAGAAACTGTTGCACATTCCAGTACAACGGGGCCGGTAACGTGACGTCTCTTCGGTTTAGATCTAGAACCAGTTAGTTGTAGGGTAGCCATGATGAAGGAAAATGTTTGACTTCCCTGCTTCCCACCCACCATGGAGTGTCAACAAGGACGGTGTCGAGTGGAAGCCAACTACAAACACCAGGGTTATAGGGATGCTATACGTCAGCGAAATGGACACCGGTAGCTATTTTTACCAAACAGGGCATAAGTCAGGTTGGTCTGTCCCCTGGCAGATTCCTGAAGACAAGTAAAACCCGGAGGTCAAAATTGCCACATTGGCCCATGAGCCACCGCCTTCTATCAATATTTTGGCAACTTCAAATCAAAATCCTAAACCCAGTAACAAATATCTGCATAAAATAATCGCCACGCACAGGGCTTTGGGTGACCAACCGATTGACTGTATCGGGTCCATTCAACCACCCGTCTAGGTCTAGGTTAGTCCGAGCCGAAGGTGTGTGTTGGGCAACAGGAACACGGTCCCAAGCTCGAACTGCCGTCAACCACAAGGATGCCACCCTCCACCGACACAGGGACACAACCCACGGTAAACAAGTCGCCCAATTTGGTCGTCTCCTACAAGCTGCTGTGGACACACTCTGTATAGGGTCCACACGGGAGAAGAACGCATAGCGTTAACCAGCACCCACCACGAGGAAGTGACTCTTCACGGGTGCCTACAAAAACATGTACACCAGAGCGGTTGTGAAATGAAGGCAGTTCTTATAATATCTACAATCGGTAAATGTAAATGATCAAAGCCCACAGTGCAGTTACACCCGACGAGCAGCTCTGTGCAGCGTTGGAATAGAACCCGGGAGATATCTACATTTAGTTTCCCGGTGACAATTGGTTGGCAGAGAAAATGATATCCAATCTGCCAGGTTAATAAGTTATTGATGCATGTGCAATCCGATTTTATCAGTAATTGTAAACCTACCGACAGAGGAACTTTCTTGGCTGGCTTTACTGTAAGCCTAGCCCTAAGATTTTGTTTTGCTCTGCCGTGAGGTACACCAAGGATATCATCTAAGTCCTGCATTGTATTTGACTTTTTTACTTTATAGGGTAGTTGACAAATAGAGTGGAACATTCCACAACATATGCTCAAGGACCCACTGAGACAGTGTATTATTTATTAGAGTATAGGTATTCGTTTTGTGGTATTTTTCTTTTTGCACATCAGGAATAGTTGAGAAAAAGAGTTTGGATGGATGGACTTGGGCCGCGATATCACGATTTTCTCGCATCAGTTGCTACAAAATCGCACTCAGATTTATCTGCTGCGATTTAAAACTACATCCCGTTTAGAAATAATAAAGTCTTTAAATACTGAGAAAGTTTTTGCCGTTATTTTGTTCTGTAAAAGATATTGCTTTCTACCTATTTTTCATATTCGAAATATAACTTCCGGTATGCAACTTCGAACATCGTTACACAATACTGTACAAAACGAGCACAGAACTCAGAACTCAAAACCCTTTATTCGCCAGAAACCGCCAACGACGGTACATGACACAAACGTACATACATTTACATATCATACATGACAGCAGCTTACATAGTTCTAAGATGTAAGGTAGCGATAATATTTCATTTTTTAAATGCGTTAAATATATTATCCAGTAATTTAGAAAGGACTTTCAGGCCGCTTATGCTGGTAGTAGACAAGAGCTTTTTAAAGATTGACAAATTTGGGAATACTAGGTATTTCGTGTTCAGAGACTTGTCGCAGTTGGAGCAATGCTTCACATCTGAACAAATAGTGAAACTCATCTCCAACAGCGTTGGATACACAAAGCGGACATTGTCGGTCTTCGCGTGGAATACCCAACCATCGGCCAGTCTCAATTGGTAATTTATGGCTAGATGTTCTAAACTTCCAAAAAGGGTAGTATATAGTTTTTGGAAGAAGAAGAATAGTGGAATAGATTGGCTGGGTTTTGAAATATTTAGAGTAATCCCCCTTAAATTTTGAATCAACTTGGGACTTCTAATTTTGAAAGAGCTGCACTCTGTAGGTGTTTTCGACCACTGAGACAAGTCTGGGCGTTGAACATACAGACGGATTTAGGAACGCGTATGATAGACCACAGTTATCAAGGATGTGTTTCACAAAACGACAGCAAGGAATTTTACTTGCATTAGCACAGATGTAGTTAACACAGTTGTATATAATCTAGGATGGTTTCCAGTGTATGTTCTCGGGGGCTAGTTTATGCCAGAATGAAATATATCTCTTATAGATTTTTATGCTCAAGGGCTCTCTTCCAAATTCACCGTAAAGCATATAATTTGGGGTTCTGTTTCTCAAACCGGAAGCTAATTACAGAAATTTTAAGTGAATTTTTTCTATTATTTCTAAGTTCTCGTGTCCCCATATCTCTGAGCCATACAGTAGAAATGGAACAACCCTAACATCAAATGCATCCAAAAGACAATTTAAAGGTAAATTCACTTTCCTGGATTTCTTCAAAAGGCAACACATTGCCTTGGTTGCCCCCTCCGTAAATGTTTTAATTGCTTGGACAAATCGCCCATTCCTGTGAAGTTTATTCAAAGGTAATCGTATGTATCAACAATATTCATAACTTCAGTTCTAAAGGTAAAGTGAAATTTCGAAGATTTCGCGGGCCGCTTCCAAAGATAACAACTTCCGTTTTGGATAGGTTTTCATTAAGTTTCCATTTCTTACAGTAATGAAAGAGGACATTCAGAGATTTTTTGTAAAATCTTTGGATTTTCACTGAACATTACGGCGTCATCTGCGTATAACAGTATAATAAAACGGTATAAGAGGTCAATACTGTTTGCTTGCATTTCATATTTAAAACCATTACAACTACTGTCAAAGAGATGTTGTTCAAGATCGTTTAGGTATAAAGAAAACAAAAGGGGCGACAGGTTTTAACCTTGTCGCACACCCTCGTAACACGAGAATTCATCTGATATAGCATTTCCAGTCATTACTCTAGAGTTTATGTTATGATACATATTTTTATGAGAGTGAAGAATCTCCCATCCATCCCATTTTTTGTTAGTTTATGCCACAATCCAATTCTCCAGACTTTATCAAATGCTTTAGTAAAATCTACAAATACTGTATATGGTTTCGTGTTAGAGAGGTTTAGTATTTGGATCATCATTTGCATAACAAAAATGTTATCACATGTGGAACACCCTTATCTGAAACCTGCCTGTGTTAGGTTAAGTATATTGTTGGTATCTAAGAATGTATTCAGTCTTGTAAAAAGTTTACCAAGACAACTTGAGATTGTTATAGGCCTGTATGAGTTGAGAATCAAGTTTACACCCTTTACCTTTATAGATTGGCTTAACAACACCGGTAAGCTACGAGTCCGGTAGAATACCTGATGATAATACAAGCTTGAAATGTTCTATAAATAGAGGCATAAGTAGATCGATTGAGTCAAACAGAAAATGAACGCCCGGTGCTTTATTTCTCTTTAATTGTTTTACTGCGAATTTTATTTCTTCTGGTGAAATATCGCTGTTAAGGGTTTCAGTATTGACAGTAAATGCCTCAGTCAATTTCTCGTCCAAATCAGCCTCGTTAATAATCATAAAAAGTGTCAACATCGGGAGTATTTTCAGTTTGTTTACCATGCGTTTTACAGGTTGCCTTACCGACATCATGATTTTTCCTAAGCGACCATTACATATTAATAAATTAAGATGTTTACACATGTCATTAAGTTTAACTCCGAAATTAATTGTCCGATCTATATCCTTTGTTGATCTCTCATGAGCTAGATTTAGTTCGTCTAGAACTAATTGTGGTTTAAGTTCAGTGTTCAGTTCATTTACGTCTAATCCAAATTCGTCTATAATCAAAAGCACAAAAATCACTCAGATTTCTAGTCCTTGCGTTAAAATCTCCAAACACTGAATTATAATCACTTATTGAGGCGAGATTAAGGATTGATGTCTCAGGTTCTGTAAATACATCATGATGCACATATCTTGAACCGTGTGGGGGTATATAAACACAGCCAAGATACAGGTCTTGATCAGTATTTACAAGTGACTGACATACTACTCTGATCGATAGCACATACTCATCGTCATCTTCTACTACAGATATATAATCATTAAGATTGTTTCTGATTGCAATCCCTAATCCACCAGATGTTCTCAAGGTCTTTTGTCGATGCTTGAGGTGCATTGCAACGTTTTCAATGTCATTCTTATCCAGGAAATCAGTCTTTGTCTCCTGAAAGCCTACAATGTGATTTCCTGAAATCAGGGATAAGAACTCGTTATAATCTAATCTTTTTCTAAGACCACATACATTTACAGAGAGACAATTTAGATTAGTTGTATCAACACCATCATTCACAACTGCTTCATCACCATTATTGTCTTTAACATTATCAACATCATTTTCATTTCCTTCAACATTGTTAGCCACACCATCAACACTTGCATCAATGATATCACTGTTATCAATCGTGGTAGTGTTGCTTATAACACCATCAACATTTCTGACAGTGACAGTAGTAACACCGTCATCAGTAGCGTAAGTGTTGCTTATAACACCACCACCATTTGTGTCAGTGACAGTAGTATCACCGTCATCAATAGCGTTAGTGTTGCTTATAACACCACCAAGATTTCTCTCAGTGACAGGGGGGCGGTGGGGTAGCCTAATGGTTAAAGCGTTCGCTCGTCACGCCGAAGACCCGGGTTCGATTCCCCATATGGGTACAATGCGTGAAGCCCATTTTCTGGTGTCCCCCGCCGTGATATTGCTGGAATATTGCTAAAAAGCGGCGTAAAACTAAACTCGCTCACTCAGTGACAGTAGTATCACCGTTATCAGTAGCGTTAGTGTTGCTTATAACACCACCAACATTTGTGTCAGTGACAGTAGTAACACCGGTATCAGTAGTGTTAGTGTTGCTTATAACACCATCAACATTTCTGACAGTGACAGTAGTATCACCGGTATCAGTAGTGTTAGTGTTGCTAATAACACCATCAACATTTCTGGCAGTGACAGTAGCATCACCGCTATCAATAGCGTTAGTATTGCTTATAACACCATCAACATTTCTGCCAGTGACAGTAATATCATCGTTATCAGTAGCTTTAGTCTTGCTTATAACAACATCAACATTTCTGACAGTGACAGTAGTATCACCGTTATCAATAGCGTTAGTATTGCCTATAACACCATCAACATTTGTGTCAGTGACAGTAGTATCACCGTTATCAGTAGTGTTAGTATTGCTTATAACACAACCAACATTTGTGTCAGTGACAGTAATATCACCGGTATCAGTAGTGTTAGTGTTGCTTATAACACCATCAACACTTCTGTCAGTGACAGTAGTATCACCGTTATCAGTAGCGTAAGTGTTGCTTATAACACCAACAACATTTGTGTCAGTAGTATCACCGTCATCAATAGCGTAAGTTTTGCTAATAACACCATCAACATTTCAAAAAGTGACAGTAGTATCACCGTTATCAATAGCGTTAGTGTTGCTTATAACACCATCAACATTTCTGTCAGTGACAGTAGTATCACCGTTCTCAGTGGCGTTAGTGTTGCTTATAACACCATCAACATTTCTGTCAGTGACAGTAGTATGACCGTTGTCAGTAGCGTAAGTGTTGCTTATAACACCACCAACATTTGTGTCAGTAGGTTCACCGTCATCAATAGCGTAAGTTTTGCTTACAACACCATCAACATTTGTGTCAGTGAGAGTAGTGTCACCGTTATCAGTTGCGTAAGTGTTGCTTATAACACCATCAACATTTCTGTCAGTGACAGTAGTATCACCGTTTTCAGTAGCGTTAGTATTGCTTTTAACACCACCAACATTTGTGTCAGTGACAGTAATATCACCGGTATCAGTAGTGTTAGTGTTGCTTATAACACCATCAACATTTCTGACAGTGACAGTAGTATCACCGGTATCAGTAGTGTTGGTGTTGCTCATAACACCATCAACATTTCTGAGAGTGACAGTAGCATCACCGTTATCAATAGCGTTAGTATTGCTTATAACACCATCAACATTTGTGTCAGTGACAGTAGTGTCACCGTTATCAGTAGCTTTAGTGGTGCTTATAACACCATCACCACTTCTGCCAGTGACAGTAATATCATCGTTATCAGTAGTGTTAGTGTTGATTATAACAACATCAACATTTCTGACAGTGACAGTAGTATCACCGTTATCAATAGCGTCAGTATTGCTTATAACACCAACAACATTTGTGTCAGTGACAGCAGTATCACCGTTATCGGTAGCGTAAGTATTGCTTATAACACCACCAAGATTTGTGTCAGTGACAGTAGTATCACCGGTATCAGTAGTGTTAGTGTTGCTTATAACACCATCAACATTTCTGTCAGTGACAGTAGTATCACCGTTATCAGTAGCGTAAGTGTTGCTTATAACACCACCAACATTTGTGTCAGTAGTGTCACCGTCCTCAATAGCGTAAATTTTGCTTATAACACCACCAACATTTCTGACAGTGACAGTAGTATCACCGTCATCAATAGCGTTACTGTTGCTTAAAACTACATCAACATTTCTGTCAGTGACAGTAGTATCACAGTCATCAGTAGCGTTAGTGTTGCTTAAAACACCATCAACATTTCTGTCAGTGACAGTAGTATCACCGTTATCAGTAGCGTTAGTGTTGCTTATAACACCATCAACATTTGTGTCAGTGACAGTAGTATCACCGTTATCAGTAGCTTTAGTGGTGCTTATAACACCATCACCATTTCTGCCAGTGACAGTAATATCATCGTTATCAGTAGCGTTAGTGTTGATTATAACAACATCAACATCTCTGACAGTGACAGTAGTATCACTGTTCTCAATAGCGTCAGTATTGCTTATAACACCATCAACATTTGTGTCAGTGACAGCAGTATCACCGTTATCGGTAGCGTTAGTATTGCTTATAACACCACCAAGATTTGTGTCAGTGACAGTAGTATCACCGGTATCAGTAGTGTTAGTGTTGCTTATAACACCATCAACATTTCTGTCAGTGACAGTAGTATCACCGTTATCAGTAGCGTAAGTGTTGCTTATAACACCAACAACATTTGTGTCAGTAGTATCACCGTCCTCAATAGCGTAAATTTTGCTTATAACACCATCAACATTTCTGACAGTGACAGTAGCATCACCGTCATCAATAGCGTTAGTGTTGCTTAAAACTCCATCAACATTTCTGTCAGTGACAGTAGTATCACACTTATCAGTAGCGTATATGTTGCTTAAAACACCATCAACATTTCTGTCAGTGACAGTAGTATCACCGTTATCAGTAGCGTTAGTGTTGCTTATAACACCATCAACATTTGTGTCAGAGACAGTAGTATGACCGTTATCAGTAGCGTTAGTGTTGCTTATAACACCACTAGCATTTGTGTCAGTATGATCACCGTCATCAATAGCGTAAGTTTTGCTTATAACACCATCAACATGTGTGTCAGTGACAGTAGTATCACCGTTATCAGTAGGGTTAGTGTTGGTTATCACACCATCAACATTTCTGTCAGTGACAGTAGCATTACCGTTATCAGTAGCGTAAGTGTTGCTTATAACACCATCAACATTTCTGTCAGTGACAGTAGTATCACCGTTATCAGTAGTGTTAGTGTTGCTTATAACACCATCAACATTTCTGTCAGTGACAGTAGTAACACCGTCATCAGTAGCGTAAGTGTTGCTTATAACAACACCAACATTTGTGTCAGTGACAGTAGTATCACCGTTATTAGTAGCGTAAGTGTTGCTTATAACACCATCAACATTTCTGTCAGTGATAGTAATATCACCGTTATCAGTAGCTTTAGTGGTGCTTATAACACCATCAACATTTCTGCCAGTGACAGTAACATCATCGTTATCAGTAGCGTTAGTGTTGCTTATAACAACATCAACATTTCTGACACTGACAGTAGTATCACCGTTATCAATAGCGTTAGTATTGCTTTTAACACCATCAACATTTGTGTCAGTGACAGTGGTATCACCGTTATCAGTACCGTTCGCATTGCTTATAACACCACCAACATTTCTGTCAGTGACAGTAGTATCACCG